>NW_026067957.1:10358749-10458186 GCF_014885135.2 Alexandromys fortis | reverse complement strand
ATAATAATATAAAACAAAACACATTGGAAAAGGACACAGCAAACAGGCAGAAGGAAAAGAGCCCAAGAAACGGTTGAAGAAACAGACATAGAAGCATAGTGCCGCTCATTAGCCTACCCAGGAATCCCACAGAACCCTAACTGGAAGCCATACTTAAAGGATCTGTAGGGTAAAAAAAAAGAGAAAGTAAACCAAAATAAAAAAATGATAAAAACCTAATTTTTGTGTTATTAAATAATTCTACAAAGCAAATATATTTTAATCATATTCTTCACCTCTCCCAAGTTTCAGATCCTCTCCCTCTTCCCATCTACCCAACTAAGCTCTTTCCCAAAACACAAACAAAAACTCAATATAACAACAAACTCCAAATAAGAAAGCAAAATAAAACACTAACCAAAAATAAAAATAAAATCACCAAACTTTAACCAAATAAAAAACTGTGGAGTAAAATATCTGTTGGTCACTCCTCCTGAACATCAGTTCCACCCTGGAGTAGTTGATATACCTACTCCCACTCCATTGTAAAAAAAATGATTTTCTTTCTTCTGACAGGTATAGAAGACATTTCAATCATTAACATTTACCGTGTGCCTAGGTTTTTATTAATTCATTTATCCATGTTTAGAAAAATATAACAAAACAAACTATAATAACATAAAACAAAAACTATAATGCCAAATTTATACAAGACAAACCAATGGAATGTAAAAAGCCCAGGAGAAAGCTCGAGAATCTGAAGCCCACTAGTTTATATACTCAGAATTCCATAGAAATACTAAACTGGAAGCTATAATATATGCTCAAAGGGCCTGGCACAGACACATGCAGGCCCTGTGCATGGTCCTTCAGTCTCTAAGGTCATATGAGTCTTGCTCATGTTGATTTACATGTGTTTCCTTGGTGTCTTCCATCCTCTTTAGCTATTATACTCTTTCTGCTTCCTCTTCCACAGGGTTCCCTGAGCTCTGAAGGGAGGGATATGGTGGAGTCATCCATTTAAGGATGGATGTTCCAAGGTCTCCCATTCTGTGCATAATGTCTTACTGTGGGTCTCTACATTTGTTTCCATCTACTGCAGGATGAAGCATCTCTGATAACGGCTGAGCAATGCACTAATCTATGAGTATAGTAGCATTTTGGTAGGAGTCATATTATTACTACTCCTCCCTCCCCCATTTTTTAGACCAGGATTCATTGTTTTTACCCTAGGTCCCTGGGCTATCAGTCTCAGATTCTTGGTCACCTGAGCAGTGTCAGTCACTCCCTTATAGGTGTGACTTGTCTTCTGGATCATTCCAGTTCTTTTACAAAGTCAATATTTGCCACGACATCTACTTATCATGTTAACAAGAATGTCTGACATGTTTTGTTCCTTTATTTTCCCTCGCTCACACAAAAGCAGCACATTGGACATTCATTGACTGAATTTTAAAGACATTTTAAAGCAGATAAATTGTTTTCAAGATACAAAAATATTTAAAAATCGGCTAAGGCATGGAATATTTTTTTTATTTTTACCATAATCCCTCATTTTGTACAGATTTACCATCTTACCTTTTATCTCTAAATGTCGGGGCAGGGCCTCCGGAAGCAAGCAAGGCAGGAAGAGAGGGTGAACACTGTTGAGTGACTTGCTTCTTTGGTTGCTTAGACTGCTTTGTTATACGACCCAGAATTACTCAGCCAGTGTAGGACAGGGTCCATTCACATCAATCATTAATCATGTAAATGCCCCATTAACTTGTTAACAAGACTACCTGATGGGGCTATCTTCTCAGTTGAGGTCCCTCTTCCAAGATTGTGTCAAGTTAAACAAACACAGGCACACACACATACACACACACACACACACACACACACACACACTGGCACACACACACGTACACACACGTGCACACACACATGCACACACGCACACACATGCACACACACATTCCAGCATCAGCACACCTCTATCAATTACTATCTTCCCTTCCCCCATCTCTCCTTTCTATTGGGACTATTCTATAATAGTCCCCTCCCACTTTCATGTTCTTATTACATTATTTTTTAATCTAGATTTTACATATGAAAGACAGTATGCTGTATTTGTCTTTTGGAATATAATTTATTTTTGTTGGCATCATGATCTATTGTATCATCCATTTTTCTGAATTGAGTTCTTATTTATGGATGAATGAAATTTTGTTTTGGTGTATCAGAACACTCCCTAGTTTGTACTTCTAACTTTTTTAGTGCTAAGTAGACTTACAAGACAAGCAACCTAACTCCTGCTGATTTCTATTGAGGACTGCAAATTCTAAGACTCTAATTCTCTTTCAAATAAAGCAAAGCCATCAAAAATGAATATCTTTAAAATAGGGAAACCTAACAGTATACTTTCGGTTTGTAGATGATGTTTTGGTTATGTAGCCATCTTTGAAAGGCTACAGTAAGACCCACTAGTTGCCTACTTATGCAATAGAGACAATGATGGCAATAATATAGATGTTTACATTCCAACTGGAAGCTTTTAACAGCATGTCTCTGGGGAATAAGCAATAGGAAGAATGAGACTGGTAGAGAATAATTAGACCAGAAGAAATAGTCTTACAAGTTCAGTAGAAGAGGTGAGTAGCTTTTGATTTCTGTTGGCACAGAGGTAGACTTCTACTCAGCCAGAAAGTTGGGCTGTACCTAACTTCTTTCTAATCTTTTGAATTTAGATAAGCATCCATCCTCCTCTACTCTGATTCCTAAATTTTTTTCTCCCCTCTCTAGGTCTTATTTTAATCTTTTTTTTTTTGCAACACATTTGTTTTCTTGGTTTCTCTCTGTCTCTCTGTCTCTCTCTCTCTCTCTACACACACACACACACACACACACACACACACATACACACAACATACTCCTTACTTGTATTGGTGCAAGTTTTCTATAGTTTCTTTCATATTTTGTTAATCATTTGATTTTAAAACAATAATAAAAATAACAATAACAGCAGAACCCCAAAAGGTAGCCTTATTAGCTTCCTGTTACTTAATGGGCAGTGTGCAATTTTGCAGAACTTTCAGGTCCGTTTACATGTTACTCTCCTCTCCTCCCAAGAACCACTCCACAAACACAAGATTCTATAACAGTAGCCAGAAGCAAACAAACAAAAGCCATTTCAGTTCTCTGAACTTGCCATTTATCTATAGCTTTATGCAAAAATGTCCTATCTTTTATACCTTTGCAAACTCATCCTTAGATTTCGTTTTGCTCAAATGTCACATTTCCATAAAGTCTTTTCTGCAAAATCTTTGCCTCTCAGACAAGTTTAAGTGATCTCTTCTCTGGGCGTTCAAGTCACATGGCACAGTCTCTTTTATAGAATGCTTCACACTGCACTGAACACAGCCCCCTGTTCTCCAGTACCAGGGTTTAGAGGCCACAAGCCCTGACCTTAGTATAATTTTCAATGTCCACTGACATTCATACTTGCCTTTACCAAGTATTTTAAATGAATATATGGACATCTCCCCATTCTTGTTTCATTTTCCTATCAAAATTAATGAGCACATATTTTAGTACATAGTAAAACGGGTTTCAAGTGACCCAGTTCTCTACAAATGTAGCCCAGTATCTTCTTGGGACATAGGGAAGGCAGAAGCCTTCGTAAAAAGGACACTTGGTTTCCAACTTCCCCTTCTTCTAGAGATCACCTGTCACTTGCCTCAAATATTAGGGATTGACCCAAAACTTTGTCAACAAGTTTATATTGTCAAAAGTGTTTGAAAGCTACCATGAATGAGATGACCTTGTCTTCATCAAGGTCTCCCTTTCTTTGCTAACCAGCAAAAATTAGCCATTTCTAGTTGAATTTGAAACTGTAATCAAAGAATGAGGAATTTACTGCTCAACATCTATTTAAATTTCAAGTCAAGCTACAGAAGAAGGCTTATAATTTTCCACCAGTTCATCTTCTTTCCAAGAAGTGCCAGTGATGTTGACTTTTTTACTCTTCTTCAACAACTGGATCTATCTGGTGGTTTTCATGTTTTATGCACAACCTGTGAATCTCACCTTCATCATCCATCCAATTAAAAAGGAGTTTTACATCTAGCTGGCACTTACAAATAACATTTATCAAAGCAGGGTCTAAATCATGAGGAACTAAGATCACAAGTCCACCAATATTAATTTTTTCTCTATATACTATATTTCTAGTCTTCCACTCAATGTGTGGGCACATTGAGTAGTATTTACCAGAAGACTATGAGCTGGAGCTATACACCATTCCTAGGCTAAGACTTCCAGAAGGAAAAGAGTCTCTTTTTCTTTCTTATTTTGTCCATTTGGAATAAAATACAGAATAAATAAATAGAATAGAGCAGATAGAATAAAAACATAATGAAAATGAAAACACTGTAATGATGGATTAATTAGACCAAAGAATCTCAGGTTCCTGAATCACTGTGTTTTGAAAACAAAACTGTTGGTCAAGAACATCCGCTTTAAATTATCCAGTGAGCAAGAAAGAAAATTTATATTTTAGTAATTACATGGCTGTTTAAAGACTCCCAGTTACTAATTCATATCTTGGTCTATTTAATTCAGTCACTTATATCCACGAGATATCACATTTCTGTTAGTGACCTCTATGTCATCTGATCTTCACAGCAAAGGACACTGTGAGAAGCAAGTCTCAATCTGTAAGATTTGAATTTTATAAAAGCAGGGTCTAAATCATGACAATAGTCATGTTTGCATCTTTCAGTTATAAACTGATGGCAGTGTTAATTCTTTTCATTACATTTAAGACTTATTAGCACTGAAGATCATTCATTTGCTAAGGAAAACTTGAACGTTTTGAGAGTTAGAAAATAATCATGGCTTTTATACTAAATGATACAGAAGAATGAGGCATTTTTCTTGATAGTCTCTGATTATATAGAAAGGACCCCTTCTACAATAACATAGCCTGCTTTTGATAGACAAAGGCCATCATTGAAAGACTTCGATATTTTTGAAAAGGGCATAAAATCATTTAAATGGAAACATGTGAACAAAATATTAATATAAAATATGTAAAGCTTGTTATCTCCTTTACATTGAATCTAAGAGTACAAGATGAGAACACAAAGAGAGATGAAAGATTATAAAATTCTTGACATTTCAAGTGGGTATCTTAATGTTTACACATGGAGAATCCAATATTGAGATGACCTGATATGGGTAATTAATTGTATGAGTTTGATATGAAGAGTCTAGGCATTGATACATATTAAGTTGTATGAGTTTGATAGGAAGACTCTAGACATTCATACAGATCAGGAATATTATTGGAATTATTTGGAAAATTAATGAAGAGATATTGATTTAGGAAATAACAGCAGGAAGAGAAGGAAGGTTTTAGATGTGCAGAACAAAAAAGGGAGAAAGAATTAGGACTAACATTTCAAGGGTGTGTGCATAGACCATAGACAAAAGTCATTGCACAAAGACGTGAATGCTATGGAAAGTTTACTGTTGTTTGTTGAGACAGGACCTCACTATCAATCTGGCCTTAACTCATCTTCCTCTTACCTCAGTCTCTTAAGTGTTCTCTTATATGCTCTTAGACATTTGTTCTTAAAGATGAGTTTGTTTGAATCCCTTGAGCTTCGTTAGATTTTCATTCTGACATATTTTATGTCTTATATCTATTTTTTGGTTATAAGTAGAACACACTTAAACAGGTCTGACTATACAATAGATATTACTTTAGGGCATTTAAAATACATTAGTTCAATAAATGTTTAAACACTCATGAAGTAATTGCTACATTATCTTTTCTTTAAAACAGGGTGTTAATTTGTCAAAAATCACAATATGAAAATGATTAGGTCAAAATTTTAATTCAGAAATTCTGTCATAAAAATTCATATTCTTAATTAGTATGGAACTCTCCTACTTCTAAACTCACATTGAGAAAGAAACTTTAAAAACAGCAAAGAACATTGCTTATGTATGTTTTGGGAGAGTCATAACTATTATAAACCACTCCTCTACGGATTTGTTCTTCTCTCGCTGAGCTGCCAGTACCTTTGGACTCTTCCTTACTAGTAAGGTAGTACTGAGTAGGTAAATTGCCATCATTTAAATGACTTCTATGAGACTTGCTGAAATGGAGTTGCCAAATGATGATATTGCAGGATGGTACCTTTAAACAGTGATTTAGTCACAGAAGGCCCAATTTTATGAACGTGATTGTACCACGATTGAGTGGGTAAGGTTTTGCAAGAATAAGCTCTCCTGTATTCTCTCGCACTGATCCTCCACAATCGTATATATGCCAGAATGTCCTCACTATTGAGTTCCCTTGTATTGCACTGGACTTTCTAGCTTCCATAATGTGATGACTATATATATATATATATATATATATATTCTAAATTACGGATTCTGTCACATTTTGTTAAGCTGAAAATGGACTACATAACAATTGCTTCTATACAGGAATATATTTGAAAAATTACAGCAACTTATGTGGTGATAAAGAAAAGGTGGGATTGGTGTGAGGTTCCATCGCAGAAGAGGAGATTTTAAAGCATAATTACAAGCTAGTGTCTCACAAAGAAAGCCAAAATAGTTTGTCAGCTTGGGCTCTCACATCCGGCCTTTTTCTTTATGGCTGGCCTTCAGCCAGAGCAAATCCTCACAACTGACAGCTGTCAACTGTCACAGGTTACAGACTAGAGTGACAAAGTACTCAGAGAAGTAGATAAAAATACTACGAACCAGAGAGTCAATGCAGATTCTTCCTAGCTAGATTCCCAGCATTGGGAGTAGACGTCCATCTCTCTTAACCATATTTCAGAACCGTTTTGATGCGTAGTAATGCAAATGGCTTGAAGCAACTCATTAGTGTTATTTTGTTCTAGTTTTACTGGACCATTTGACCTCAGCTCTCCCTTTCAATGCTAATTCTCAGGCATAATGCTGCTATTGCTTGAATGTCTGTGTCATTCCTAAATTTTTATGTTAAAATCTAACTCCTAGTCTGTTGCTATTAAAAACTAAGATCTTTGCAGGTGATCAAGCCTTTAAAGCCTTGTGAATGGCATTGGCACCCTTAGAATACAGGTCTGTTTGTTCCTTTGCTTTGTAACATGAGACAGCATAGATGTTAACATACATAAACAATGGCGTGTCCCCACCTGAATCTGCTGGTGCCTTGATCTAGAATGTGCCTATCTCCAGAACTATGAGAAATAGGAATATGCTGGTTTTACTCATGCCCTAACACATTCACAGCAAGAAACCATCAGTAAATTAGTAAGCCTAACTGACATTCTTATAATGCCTGTTTCAGATGTCAAAATCTTTTTTTGACCAAATTCCTTGTATAAATGGATTAACGTATAAATGTGACTGAAGCATATCCTCCATCTCTAATCATCATATCTAATATGATATAAATACTAGATAGATATTTTCCATATTTATCAGATAGTGAAATATATATACAGTTTTAAAAACATTTTGATCCAAGGTTGGTAGGATATATATTGAGATATTGAGAGTAAACTGAAAAGTTCAGAATGGAAAGCACTTGATGTTAGAAACTGTAGTGTGCTGGTCAGAAGGAAGGGGAGTATTTTTTTACATTGCCTGTGGAACTTTTACATTAACAATTTGCCATTGGTAAGAATTCTGTTCTTCAGAAAATCAGATGTAACTTATGTGCAACAGAGGTGATATTCCACATGTGAACAGTGAAACACACAGATTATGTTCAAATTATACTTAGCTTTCTGAGCTGACTCTATGTATTCAAGTGCCAACACTTCATCTTGGATTATCTGGACAACTTATTTTAAAGCAAGGCTTTTTATAAAGTATGGTATTATTTGTCTACAAAATGCTTTCACAACTTCCCAGAAGAGTTTCAGCTCATTTCAGCACAATATGACCGGGTAAGACTACCCTTTATAATATCCTAGCACGTGAATTCATCATGAGCAGCATCTAAGTCCATCAATGTTGATCTAAGATAGATGACTGGGGCCTCATAGATCTATCTTAATTCAAAGTCTAAAGTTTTGGCTTTCAGGAATACATTATGGACACTTTGTTGTTTTGCCTCTTGTAGAATCAGAGGGCTTACACTTGGGTATCTAAGGGCTTGCTAGGAGTGGGAGCAGATGGTAGGTTTTATATAAATGCATTTTGAGCAGGTTTTTTTGCATGAATATTTCATTTATGACAGGGTGCTGCTTAGTTATATAAAAAGTAAATACATAACGAGTGAGGTGTAAGTATAGCAGCAGTGTAGTGTTGAGGCTAATGGGTAGAGAGGGTTTTAAAAATATAAAGAATTCTCATTTTCAAAAGAGCTTTGCAAACTTTAGGAGCTTCCATTATCTGCATTTCTTCCCTTGTTCTAAGTGCTTACACAGGAAATGAGAAGGTATTGTTCTCAAGAAGTTAATCACTTGATTTCCAATTTTTATTACAAACAATGTTTTTATTACCTGAGAAGAGAGAAGACAGCCCACATGATGTAAAACTGGCAAGGGCAAGGACCACAAATAGTAGCGTGAGGCTGGGAGACCCGAGTGGTGGCAGGGCACACTACCAGTAGCAGGAAAAAAGAGGCATGGAAAAACAACAGCTGCCATGAGCTAAAATGATGCTCCTTGATCTTCACAGAGGACAGGTGGCCAAGACATGCCTCTCCTCATTGTGGGAAATGATATAGTCGCAATGTTCTAGGCTTAGGAAACTGTCGCTAAACTTATTCTGCCTACAAAAAAATGTTTAAGTCAACTTGATAAAATACATTAAACCCACTTCCCTATGGGATTGTTTTGCCCTAGGTTAATACTATATACTGCCTAAGTAATTGAAATGAATGTTTTTATGATTCTTAACTTTATTTAAACACATAGTACTTTAAACAAATATACAAATAAACGCATGAAAAAAAAATAAATGAACAGTCTGTAACTTGAGCTAATATTTCCAACCTTGTATGGTAGAAGTACAGACTTTGGGGATTTTGTGTATCACATTTAGCAAAATATAATTAAATAAATGTCCTGTCTTAAAAGATTATTGAAATGACATTCACATCTGTCATGATCTGAAGACAATAAGGGTTATGAGAAGCTAATTATCTCAAAGTAACATTCATTTATAAATGTTCATAAAAAAATTTTACCCTAAAATTCACAAACAATAACATAGGTCAAAGTTTGTGAATACCACTTCAGCATTGCTTCCATGAAGCTTCACCTTGATTGTGCCATTTTTTTCTTGAATGACTTTATTGCTACTTCACTTTCATCACCAGAACTAGCAGGAGACTTTATTTGCAGCAGCATTTTTTTTTGAAAAAAAAAAATATATGTACAGTTCCCCATCTGTCTGCTTCTCCTATTTTACCCCGACCTCCTCCCATCCACTCCTCAGAGGAGGTAAGACTTTTCTTGGGGAGTCAACAAACTCTCCTATACTAAGTTGAAGCAGAACCAAGCCTCTGTATCAAGGATGAACAAGGTATCCCATCATAGGGAATAGGCTTCAAAAAACAAGTTTAAGCACCCAGGATAAGTCCTGATCCCATTGCTAGGGGTTCCCCCAACAGATCAAGCCATTTGACTGTCACCCACATTCAGAGGGCTCAGTTCAGTCACAGGGACAGTTTTTACAAAGAAAGTAGCTTTTATCATGTCATGAGAATAACTATGTAGTAACTTGACCATGAGCAGAAAATATATAAACCACTGTGAGAAGATATGTGGGCCAGTCATGTAGGCATACTCCAGCTATGGGATTCTTGCTAAAGACCAGTTGTTTGCCACATGTAATTTAATTTCATGCCTCAGCAAAATTACAAATTGCTACATGTCATGAACCCTTGACTATTGCTTGAGGGTAATCAAAGCAGAAATGGTAAATCCTCTTTCAGTAACACATTTATTTGTATTTTCTACAAGTGTCAACCGGAACTACTTGCATGTAGCAGATTGTATTTAGAGGTTGGTCGACGATCTGATTAAGTGTTTGACTTAACAAGTGTGGAAGGGATAGCTGTTGGGGAGACCAATGGAGCACCCCAGATTGACTTGCACTTTGGCCCCCTCTAGTGCTTCTCAAAGAGGCAACTCACGGGTTTTAGTTGTGAATAGCATTAGACTAATGGGCACTAAGTAGTGTCCCAGCTGTTGTAAGGAGGGGGAGGATTACCCTGAAAACAAATGTGGTCTGCATAGAAGGAATGGATGAAAAAGTTAGAATTCCTTCTAAACTTTACTAACCTGTTAAAATGTTTTAGAGATTTCCAGTGAGTTGACCTTAGCAATAAGTCAGTAAATTAACTAGCCAATTTCTCTTGAAGTTAGGGATTCATGATTTTAAACCTTAGGGAAACACATTTTTCCTTTTTTTATTTTGCCTTTGTAATAGATTTTGGGTTATCCATGGAATATTTTTATTACTCATTGAGTGATAGAAGATGTGAATACAATACTTAAGATAAAAGATGACAACCCCTTTGTCCAAAGAGAAGGCATGTCTGGTGTTCTTGAATAAAACTTTAGTTTTAGTTAACCATCTTTGATAAAATGTTTAAATATTTTTAAAGTTTTAAATGCTTTTAGCAAAAGTCTTGATTTTTATTAATCTATTTCTAACATTTACAAAGAAAAAACTGAATTAGATTGATGCTATTCATGCGGTTGTTTAGCATTCTTGAGTTATACTTGCCCCTTCCCATGAAGTCTTTAGAAGTAAGAGCACAAACTTGGCACCTAGGGCATTGCTGACTTCTTTAGCTTCTTAAAATACATTTTGCATCTTCACATGGATCTCCAAAGTATTAAACTTAAAAATATTTTGTTAGTGTATTAAATAAAAATGAAAAGCCTAATTGTCTTATTGTCCATAAAAAGTTCTGAATATATGGAAATACTGATTGAATGCATAAAACAAGCAATTGTATCAAGGTTTATTTTAAGATGTGCTTGACTCTAATTTTCTTTTCCTGTAAAATTGGTCCTTATCACATTTCATTTTCTTTTGAATAATCCACAAACTTGATTGATTCTTGTAACAAGAAAGATATAATATTGAAATTTTCACATATTCTCAAATTTGTATAAAATAAAGAAAATACATGAGCCAGGTGTGGTGGCACACACCTTTAATCGCAGAGGCAGGTGGATCTCTGTGAGTTGGAGGCCAACCAGGTCTACAGAGTGAGTTCTAAGATAGCCAGAGCTGTTACACAGAGAAAAACCTGTCTAGAAAAAAAGAATTAAAAAAATTCGTTTTAATTTCCTTTTTATAGTTCTTACTGGGTTATTGTTTGTTATTTTCAGGCTTAAAATCATAAGGCTAATATCTATTTTCATTGCTGGTTTTCACGTTATGTGAACTGTTCCATTTAAAGCCCAAAAGGAAAAGACTATTTTTATAAAATTATAAGGACTAATAGAAATAGTTAATATACTTAGATATTGATTACAGTGAAATCCAATAGCTCACGAGTGCTGAATCAGAGGCAGAAAGGTCTGGATGAGAGGTATAAGTAAGAATGGTAACTGGAAGTTAGAGCCAGGATAGCCAGTTTTGTAGCCTTGACTGAAAAGTGGCAGATGTGCTACTGGAGGCAAAAGGGGAAGTAAAATCAGGGCTAGTCAGTGAAGGAACTTGAAACTGATAGCTAAAATGGTAGTTTCCATGTGATGGACAAACCAGAAGCTTCATTAAAATACTATTCTATATAATCTGAAAACGCACCTTAATAAGTGTGTTTAAAGTATGTTTATGAGATAATTTCCCAGGTTAAGTTTCCCTACTAGTGTTTGGACATTGATTTCAACTGCTACAAAAAAATCTGCTGAACTCCCCTCATAAATTGTCACCATTTCAACATCAGCATGAATAATGCATATGCAAGATCGCATAGGAAGAAGAATTCAGATTTGCAAAAGAGGAACAGCAGGCGCTGGAAACCCTAATTGTGGTTATTGGGCAATGTTGTCTAGTCCATAGCTCAAGACTTTGACACTTACTGACTTTAACAGGGTTGTGCAATCCTTGGACATAGGAATTTAGCTTGGCTAAAAATGAATGCATTTTACCTGATAGTTTTCTCAAGAAGATGATGGCTCCCGATGTCTAAATTAATATTTTGACTGAATTCCACCCCAGATGCCTCATGTCTCATGCACAATGGAAGGCTGTGTTTGTGGTTCATTAATAGAGGGCACAGGATTAGCCCATAGTAGACCAAATTGTAAATGACTGAAAAGAAGCTCATTTGTGCCTATTTATTCATCCTTATTAATAGATTTGGGCACTTAGAAACGCCTCAAGGAAAGGCAGAAGTGCAAGTAAATATATCTGTGAAAGTTCCCATTAAACCCTGGGATATTCAAAATACACAAAACTCGGGGAAATAAAGGCTACTAAAATCTCAAGAAATCAGA
The DNA here is from genome assembly GCF_014885135.2 of Alexandromys fortis. NCBI lineage: Eukaryota > Metazoa > Chordata > Mammalia > Rodentia > Cricetidae > Alexandromys > Alexandromys fortis. The sequence goes on along the minus strand of NW_026067957.1, from coordinate 10,445,743 downwards.
TTTTCTAAATTATATTTATAATTCCAACTTAAATTATTGCTTCTTGAATAATAAATGTTTAGTAGTCAGCAGGAAGGTCATATAAAAGTTCAACAAATTATTTGCTTCAATTTGATTTCAAAAATCTGTGAAGAGAATTTTGTTTAGTTTTCAGTGACCTCCTACTTCATTTCAAGCCACAGAATTTTGAATATCATTACTGAGCCCTTCCTTTTCATTCAACAAGGTTTATGTTGGAATAACTCGGTAAAGAACACAGAAATCAACTAAACAAACCATCCATTAGTGACGATTGGGAACACCAAGGACTAGTCATGAGAAAGGACAAGTCCTTTAACATTACTTGGATGTGAGAATACCATGAAAGAAAGCAAGACATAGGTGAACAGGGAAAAGGATGACTAACAATATTCTGATATCCCAGTTCTGTCACTATATTCTTATATAATCAGGACACTCCCTCAAATTATTTGAGCCTTGTTTTTTATTTCTATAAATCAAAGTAACATGAAAATTCTCCTTCATCTTTCACATGGTATGATATTAGTCTGGACATGGTATAATGTAGGTATTTGCAGGTTCTTTTTCAAAAAAGTTTGTTTCTTGAGTCATATTAATTTGTTTCATGGCTAAATTTAAAATGACCACTATCAACTAGAAAAATTGGACACTTATTTTTATTATTTCAATGTTTTCTTCAATAGTTTCCCTTAAAATAATAACAACTGCTACTACCTGTCTTCATAAGAATAAAACACATGATATAGCATAAAGCATTTGTGTTAGATATTCTTAGTTTAACAGATTTTTATGGCTCTGTGACTTTTGTGTTAGAAGGTGATGTTCTAGTCTGCTGTGTAATTCTCTGTCTGAGCTCAGCAAATCTCGGAGCCTCTCAGAGACTTAAGTCTTCATAATTTGTTTCCAAATAATAATAACCTAGCAGCCTAGCTACTATTACTATTACTCAGTTGATCACTCCGCAATTAAAGCTCAGATGTCAAGAAAATAGAAAAACCCCAAATGAGTTCCAAGTCTAAAAATCAGGGAAACAGGGAAAGGACTTGCACTAATTATCAAAGCATATAAATAAGTTTATAGATGACTATCGCTAAACTCAGTACAGGAAATTTAGGGCAATATTTTGTATTCTAAGTGTAGAAAGTGTGAACTACTTGAACCAATAGCTAAGACTTCCTTTAAAGCACATAACCAAATCTTTGAAGATGTATCTATGTGCTGAGAAAAAAAAGTATATTTATGGTAATTTGCTGTACTAAGTTAAATTTCTTCTGAAAAGCATAAGTCACTAATGTTACATGACTACTCAACTCAGGTAAGACACTGAAAACTTTAGAGTGTAAATACTGTCCTTTTTCTAACTGATTAAGTTCCCATGTTAATGTTTAACATATATTTTTATAAAGAATCTTTGTACTATAAAAGACAAAGCAAGAATATTATTAAAACATTTAATTTTCCCTTATTTAAAATACTTCAAAATCATCTAAGTGATAATGAAAGATTTGTCTGATGACAAAAATTTATGCATTTGTCATGTGGTAGATAAGAGGGGAAGCTTTTTAGAGGAAAGTATAGCTGGAAAGATAAAACTAAGAGAGCACCACAGCAATAATCACAAAGAGGACACAGTGGTAAACCATGTCGAATGGTGCTACGAGAAGGTGAAAGTTTTCTGAATATTTACAACTAATTTATAACAGTGGGAATCAAACTATAAATACTTAGGGGACATGCCATCTTTAGGAAAAATCATAAAGTAGTGGCCTTAACCATTTTATGAAATTTATGTAGTAAATTGTTACAGTAAAATGAAGAGGAAGAAAATTGGATCTAATTGAAAAATGATATCCTGGTTTTATTATCTCAAAAGCTTTATTTCTTTTTATAATATTCATACATTGTTTCATGAAGGACATCTACTTTTCTTATTCACACCTCTTTCTGAGTGTCTTAGACAGTCAACGTGACTTGAATTTGATGACAGCTGTCATAATGTCATACAGTCTTGGTTATGCTGGCATACAAAGGCTGAAAAGACAAGCTCACCCCTGACACCACAGTCTTCTCTTTAGTGTGGGTAGACTGTGAGCCAAAGCTGCCATTGGTCATATATTAAGCACAGTCAATGGTTTTACTCTGAGGTCTCAATACTTTGATGCTTTACTTGAGCAAGCCAAACGTGCCACAAGCTGTTTACTGAGTTTATTTTGGCGTTTCAGTGCCAAATCTGTAAATGCAAGTCAGATAATCTAGTAGCTGTCTTTGTAACTTGAGGGTATATTCTGCAAATTTGCTATTGTTGAACCTTGTTCTTATCAGAAATCGTAATGTTTTAATTATTTAACTCCTCCTCCTCCTCCTCTTCTTCTTCTTCCTGCCCCCCCCTTATGAAGAAGCATACCATTTTCTTTGACAACTGTGTAATGACATGGCAATTAATAATTGTAAGTAACTGGTCAATGCTTTCGAAGAAGACTGTATGGAAACTTTCTCTTTCTGATTTCCTTTCAAGAATATGTTCAAAACATACAATAATGCTCCTTATTTCTTTTATCTTGTTAAAAAAATTTAGATTCATGTCATTTTCTTCCCTTTGGGGTTTCTCTAAACAACACTTTTTAGAGTAAATACTTGCTATGGTTATCAAGGTGCTTGTCAGTTATCCTCTCTTAAATGCAGGTGGAAACTAACACAGAGCTGGGGGGAAATGTTTTGCTCCTAGTCACTGACTCAGCTCGTAGGCCTCTGACAACAACATATGCCAGTTTCCTTTAGAAAATGAACACAGGTGCACATGGATAAATGCTGCTCTTTGAACTTTTTTAGGGCTATTTTGGGGATTTTCTTTGGCTTGGTAAAATGAGTTATGTGATCTAGTCACCGAGTAGCTTTCAAACATGTTCAGAATGGGGAGTTCTGAGCCTTCTTCATAACAAGGAAGCTTTTCTTCACCTTCATTCTCAATTCTTTAAATAAACTCTGTAGTTTTGATTTGGCCATCTTCTGTAACAACTAGGCACTTACTGTTTCTTGTTTGTTTAGTCTTTTTGTCTTTGTTGTTGTTAAAATGCCTTGGTCTGATATTTGGAAACATGACAAACAAGGCAGAGTCACTCCTAAAATGTTTGGCCAGTGCTTCTACTTTCTACAGTTTAGGTCTTGCTCTTTTACTACGTTCAAATGTTGTACAGTAATGATACTTAGTTAAAGTAGAAAATATAATTCAAACTTAAAAAGACTGGATTATTGAGAGAATTATGAGAGAGCAAAGTGGACAAATAGGATACAGCTGGGGACAGAAGCTAGCTACACGGGACTCCAGTAGTCCCTGAGCTGAAGAAAAGTGTAGCTAGAGCTAGTAAGAATTGAAGTTTTATAGAAAGAATTAGTGGTGTGATCCAAAGAGGGACAGAACTGCTGTCAGAAATGAAGTATAAAATGGGTGGATGTGAAAAAACAACCGTGATGTCTTTGCTGCCTGATATTTCTACTCTGTTGAGAGCCACCCATTGGTTAGTGCAAGAGCAAGAGAGTCAGTATGAGGGAGGAGATGAACCTGGGAAGTCAAAGAGCAAACACCTACATTTGTAACGACAAAGCTGCTCTTTGATTGTGGTTTTAATTTGATTTTATTTTCCTCTAGATTTAGCAGCAGGACCATAGATTAAAGAGTAGGTGTTTTAAAATAAAAACAAAGTCATGTGATGTGGTAAGACTATTTTAAACTTAGGGTTTTACCCTGTCAGTCAGCTCTGTCCAAGTTCTACACTAGAAGCAACCTCAAATTACTGAGTTTATAAAGTATTATTGCAATGATCCAAACTCTCCCCTTTATTTTTTTCCAGTTTTTTTTAATTGAAAGAAAAAAAAAGAAATTCCCGCCTCCTCCCAGCCCAAAGACAATGGCACTGCGTTTTGATCCCCTTTATTTTTTAATGGAAAAACTTTCAATGAAAAATACTTATATTAGAAGAAAAACCTGGAGATTGCTGATAGTAGCCCACTGGTATTCCACTCAGACTTCTAACCTCTGCTCTTATCTAGAATTTACAGATCTAGTCTCAAATGAATGGCAACTCTCTGGCCTGCTGTCTAAGTGTGTGCTAGGCTTACGGATGAGAGCCAGTGTATATGTATCTCTTTTAATATTTCCAGTCAATGTATAGTTTCCCAACTGTTCATCTTTTCTTTTCATCAACACTATTTAAGAAACACCTAAAATGTGTCATATACTACACTAGACATTAGAAGTATGGGGAGTAAGAAAGTTTTCTTTCCTCATGGAGATTATAATTTAACATGGGTTGGGGTAATATTTATTAAGGAAATATGTAAACAAATGAACTATGTATAAGTATGTTTGTATAATAGATATAAAACAATTGAGGATATATTTGTAATATCTATAGAGACATACCTTTTTGCCTCTTTCATATAATGTGTATATACAGTTTTAAAGCATAAAAATGAATAAACACTCCAGGATACCTGAGATGACTTTGCACAGAATATCTAACATGCTCAGAATAACGATCCATGCCTTTTAAATCTAATCCTAATGCATTTTCCCCAAAAATTTCTCCACTTACTCAGGAGGACTCATTCTCCTCCATACTACTTTTTGTACAATGTGGTCTTTTTGTCCCTTCTGCCTGGTATATCCTCTCTTATTGCTGTCACCTCAAAAAATGCATTTTGAGCTGTTGTCTAATTGAAATCCATCTAAGTTCATGTAACTCTGTGAGATCACCACTCAGTTAAGGGTTACTCCTTCCTCTGAAATTGTGCTCTCTTTAGTTATGATTGTACTTATTTCATGTATTATGATTGTTTGATTTACATTCATTTAATATATATGTAAGAGCTGCCTATTGTTTTTTTATTAATTTTCTAAATGTATTTTACTTACAAACCACAGTTTTCTCTTCTTTCTTTCCTTCCATTTCTTCCCCCACCTTTTTACTCCTTCTCATCCACTTTGCAGGAAGGGTAAGGCCTCCCATGGAGAGTCAACAAAATCTGGCACATTAAGTTGGCGCCAGGACCAAACACCTCTTGCTAAGCATCAAAGTTGAACTAGGTATCACAACATAGAGAGTAGGTTCCCCCATAAAAACATTTTATGCACCACAGACATATTCTGCTCCCACTACTAGGGACCCCACAAACTGAGCTACGTAATTGACACCCACATGCAGAGGGCATTAGGTGGATCCCATGCAAGCTCCCCACTCCCTAGCTGTCTGTCTAGAGTGAGTGAGTGCCCAGAGCTTGGGTCAGCTTTTGCTGTGGATTTCCCTGTCATGATTTTATGCCCTCCCTTCTTGGTCATACAATTTCTCCTCCCTCTCTCGGACTGCACTTCGGAGGAGCAAGGCTGTAGTTCTCCTCATCTGTTTCCATCAGTTGCTGGGTGAAGGTTCTTTGATGAAAACAAGGCTAGTCACCAATCTGATTACAGGGGAAGGTTAGTTCAGGCACCCTCTCCACTACTGCTGGGAATCTTAGCTGGGGTCATCTTTGTGGTTTTCTGGGAGTTTCCCTGGCACCAGGTTTCTCCCTAACCCCATAATAGCCTCCTCTATCAAGATAACCTGTTGTTGTCTAACAGTGATAAATATGTCTGTTTTAGCGAAGCTTTCATTTTAGATTTTTCGTGAAACACAGCTCCGTAAGATGAGATTCTTTTTGTATACCTTTGTAATTTAAATTCCTTTTTGAACAAATAAGATGTCTTGAAGTTGTTAGATAGTTGATTAAAACTTGGATAATGTTTAGAAGCTGTTATGTCCAGCTCTTGCATGTAGTCAAGATATTGAATTTCATTGTGAAAGTTATACTGGCTGAGAAGGAAAGAGTGAGGGAAGGAGGGAGACAGACATAGAGAGAAATGTTAAATTAGGTGGGTGGATGGGTGGGGGAGGATCTGGACTGATTACAGTTGGGGGATGGAGAACTATATTAACAGAATACATTGTATGAAATTTTCTAAAATTCAGTAAAACTAATTTTAAAAACTTTTATGCTGTTCATCTATTCAAATGCCTACACAACTTTCATTTTCTTTCTTTAATTTTTATTGAAAATAAGTTTTTTTTTAATACAATATATTTTGATCCCAGTTTCTGCTCCCTCATTTTCTTCCAGACTCTCCCTACTTCCCTACTCACCCAGTGCCGGGTCTTGTCTGTTTTTTCCTCTCTTAAGTAAACAAACAAGCAAACTAAAAAAGGCAAAAAAAAAGTGAACAAACTGACAACCAAAACAAACAAAAAGATGCAAAGAAAGAACATGAGGTGTTGAGATCCACTTACTTATGTAGCTTAAATTTAGATTAAACCTACAGAAGAATCTATCTTCTAAAATACATGCATAGAAGATCTACAAATAAAGAGAATTGTGAGAACATGTTCAGGATATTGATTTACATAGGACATGTATTAAAAGAAGGCATTAGTATTGGTTTTGATATTTTATTTCATATTTTATTAATTTAAAAAGAAGGATTTGTTTCTATTGCACTCCATTGTTTTCAATGAGAGGTCTTTTTTAATAATTAAAATGGCAAATGAACCATAAACACTAATTTACCCTTACATATTAATCATGTTGGCTATGTCTTCATCGTTTGTGAAATATTGCTAATGTATCTCAATAAAAGCAGATTCATTTTTAAAACCTTTAAAAAAAAAGAAGGATTTGTGGGAAACTTTGAATATTTGAATGATTTCATTTGTCATTTCACAGTATATATGTGTACTGAGGTTTAGTCCCTCCAATGCTGGTTCCCATGAGTGTTCTATAGAAAACAGAAAGACCAGAAAGGAGAAGTAGGCACTGCATTTTGCTTAGGTCTGCTGGCAGATTTCCATGATGTCAGCCCTGTTTTCTTCATGTTCTGAAAGTAGGAGCTTAGGGACTTGTTTCTGTGCTATCATTCATAATTCTGAGACTCCTTCAACACACAGACTATCAGATTATCTGTATAGACTTGTCATTGTGAAAATCCAAAACCAGGATTTTATTCCTTTCTTTTTCTTTGTAGTTGATGAGTGGCCCTGGTTGCATTCTGACTGAGCTCATGGAAACAGTACTGAGAAGCTGTCTATAAATAAGTAGTTTTGTTTACAGGAACTCACCGTCGAACTGGACTTCTACCACCTGCCATTAGTTGAAGGTTGAGAAGTGAGAGGAAAGGTTTTCAGGCCGCTAAGATAATTAAAAATACGGAAAAGCCCCCACCCCTCCTCCCTTAAACCAGATGCACCGCTGAGATTTCTTGAATGTTGTCTTATTTTTCCCATTATACCCCGCCTTACTATAGTTTTTCTAAAAATCCACTGAATTTGACTAGTGTGTCAAATAAAACTAGGATGAAAGGAGTATGTGGTAGCGAAATATAAAGAAGTATGAAAGGAAGTGTCTACAAAGTTTTATGCTTATCCCAAATTCTTAATTTAAGCCAGCTAAGAAACTTCAATCCTATGGGCTAGTGGGAAACCAGAGCCCATATGGAGCTTCTCAAATGGCCTTGCAAGTAGGTGGGATATAAATATCACGACAGCATTTCTGTCATGTCCTTCCCATGTTCAGAGATTCCATCTTTTCTGTCTTTGTTGAATGGTGTGTCACAGCAAAAATAATTGGTGCTTTTATTTATTATGCTGATCATTCAGCTAATAAATAACAAGAGTCAGACATTTGTTTTCCTAAGTTATGTTTTGTAAACTTAAAATGTTAATAGAAAAGAAGATAATCCTCCCGCTAACTTAAGGCTTACTGAAAGTTTGCTATTAGGGAAACTAAGAAATGAGTAGGTACAGTTTTCTGTATATCCTATAAGCATGGAATAATCTGAAATAATAGTCCAAAAGATAGTCTGGGGGGAAAATGTCGTTTGTCTCTTTCCATTTACCCCACTAGGCCATACTTACCAGTGTCTTAGCCCACGCTGATCCTGATGGTTGGGAACACATCTTTAAGAAGAACTAGTACTGTATTCTGAGTCACATTTTCTATTTTTATGTAGGTCCTATTTAGAGCTTGCCTGCTATTAGACTTGTCCTGATTTCCCTTAGTTACTGGGATTTAGTCAGCTGATTATTTGCAAAATGCACTTTAGAAGTTAGAGACAGTTTTTGATAGAATCCCAAGGTTAGAGCAACGAGCAGGCAACATAATACAAAAGCTTAGATCACTTTAAAATGTCTTTTTCCTTTAATTACTAAGCAGAGTTATATTTTCTTACTGAAAGTAGGAGAGAATTATTTAGAAACTATCACCAGAAACCATCTGTCAACGGATGTAAAGGAACTAAAGTAAAATTCACCTCTCTGCTTTCTGACTTGTTTTCATTAGTAATTAGAAGGAAGTGGATCCGGAAATAGACATGCTTGAGAGGAAGGCAGCACGGTAGCCAGTACTTTCAGCCATCAGCACAGAAACATGCTCTCGCTATTTCACAACCGTCTAACCTTGGCAATGTCACAGTACTGCCGCAGGCAAGGGTCTCCTGGCCTTCTTGGGTAAAATTTGCTCCTCCTCCTAAAAATCACTTTTCTTGAAGGGCTAGACAAACTTTCCTGGTTTCAAACCCCTGCTTGTCATGCTGCAGGAAATCTTGTTTAGGCCATGGGAAAGCCACCTTAGAGTTTTTGGTTGGCTACGTAAATCTTTCATGGCACAATTCCTGGCAAGCACCTATGTTCATTCATGGAGCCTTAGAAACATAACTACAGGGGCTTTGCTGATAAGTTGTTTTACATTATCCCGGTACATTGAGAAAGGATTAAAGTGTTATTGTTCTTTTCTTAATTTCTTGAACTTTTGATACAACTGAATTTACTGGGGATAGTAAACTTAGTCCTACTTGTTCTTCCTAAGACCCTCTTGTCCCTTTCTCTTCTAGGTTAGCAAACAGTAAGTGCAATGAAGAACTAGCATGCTTGTCAGTTTAGTTGATGTCAAATTTGAAAATAAATTCTAAGCTTTCAGTTTCATGTTCAGTGGGGGTTTAATTTCACAATTCAATCAAATCAATAACAGCTTGAATTCAGCACCCATGAAGCAAAAGTTTAAAAATCCTGGCAGTATTCACTTCTGGTTACTACTATAATTTAAAGGAAATCACCACTATTCCACAAGCCTCTGAGATTAAGGCCAATGCATTCTACTCAAATGCCTAAAATCAGGCATCTGAACTAAATATTTAATTTATACAGTTGTGAAGGTTGGCACACTTTAGTGAGGTAAGAACCTAGAGCTTCCTATCACCAGTTCAGCAAGTCTAGACATTTAATGCTGTAGAATCACTGGGAGGAGAAGTCATGAACCCATGGGCACAAAAGGGAAACTATGCAAAAGGTTGGAGACTTTACATCTGAAGCTCACCAAAGGCAAACAGCATGTCTGAAAACTCACCCATTTCCTTAGTTTTCTAAATTCACTTAAAATGTAAAGTATCATGACATTAACATTACATATTTGGTAGTAGATATATATTTCAAAATCCACTAAAATATTAGTGTATCAAAAGTAAAGGAGAGAATTAAAACATCCATGATATGAAGCAGTTTTGAGAATTTTACTCTTGCCAAATTCCCTGTCTTATAAGAAAATAAGTAAAATTATTGCTTCCTTTGATCATGCATTTAAAAATTGGATAATTGATTCTATTATTCCATCCTTTTTAAGGTTTTATAGCACTACTCACATAAGTGTGATAATTGAAAATATATTTCTAAAACTAATTAAGAAACAAAATCTAGAGCTAATTTTCAGGGAAAGGTCCTGCTTTCTCAACTTTTAAACCTTAGATAAAATTATTTTAAATTCATTTGGGATAGAACACATAGAAGGAAAATGAAAAAAAATACAGATAACTAAATTATTGGTGAGTTCCTTCAAGTGGAAAGGAACTCATTCTTCAGAACCCAGTAGAAAATATTTTCTTTTCCAAGAACATTATTAGTTCTCTTGAATTAAAGATAAATATATACAGTTGCTACATTATAGTCATAAGTATCGGAGGAAACAGAATTAGGTGAAATATGTGGTTATGGCCTGTCTATACTGTAATCTACACAAAGACTCTTTTTCCTCATTTGTTCCCTTCCTCGCTCCTCTTGAGTCAGAACAAAAGACAAAGATGCAAAGGGACAGAGCAATTGCTTCTCCAGTTAACAGATGCTTTTATATATAGCAAGAAACAAGTGTCCTTCACAGGTTAGACAATAGAATCTTTTTGTGTACTTTACCAATGCTTCAACACTTTCCAAGGATCATGACTGGGTTGGGGAAGATAGAATCTGTTCACTCCCTCACTCATTCAGTAATTCTACGAGGAAGTATTTATAAGCAGTGACTACTAAGTACCATAGGGATCCAAACAACATCAACAGAATTTGTTGCACCTATGTGATTATATGTATAAATATATAAACACTGATCCCTAATTTATTGAATATGGTATCCACAAAACTTCTGGACAAGTTATTTGCCAGCAGAAAGCTTACACTGAGTACTTTCACTTTAATTACAGAAAACATGTCTGAAAATTTTGGATTCAGTATAGTTTTCAATTTTCCTAACACGGTGTACACAAGCAACATATGTACCTGCTTATTTAGTTCTATTCTTTGCAAGAACAGTTACCACGTGATATGCACTTTCGATTCTTGTATATATCCATTAAATATAATAGTCCATATTGTTGTGAAATGAAGTGAGAACATTCTCTAACAGAACCTGGTGCAAACAGAATGTTCAGTGAGCCCCTTTTCAGCAACGGGATGAACTAAATAAAGCATGTGTACATCTGTATAAAGGTTATACTGAAAAATGGGGCTTGTGAGTCAAGAATGGAGTGATTTGAAAGTAGTAATCTAGAAATATCATTGCTTGTTTCGGGGAACTCTATCTCAGGCACGAGCGAGAAGTCTAGTGTTGGCGGGCAGTGAGTTCTGCAGTCAAAAGTGATGATTCTTTTAACAGGATAACCAATGGCTCTTTCCCACGCATCCCCGGTCTTCTGCATTAACTCTAGTAAGGCATGGGAAGGAATGGAGAAGAAGATAAGTCATTGTTTAGACTAGCTCCCTGACTCCTTCCAATGTGTTGTAATCACTGATTAGGCCAGATTATTGGGAAACTTTGCTCTAGCTATTGTGGGACTTTCATAATTTGGAAAATGCTGGTCAAATGTAGGATAGAATTTACATACACCAGTAGGTTAAGGGTCTTGGCTAGGACTGCCCCCCCCCAAATTTAAACTCCATTTTCATCATTGGCAGTGAGGAAAAGATTATTAACTTGGGTGTGAAATACTTTTTATTTAGTAGAGGCTGTAATTTTAAAGACCATTATTTTTGTATATGTGCATCTTTTCTTATCATCATCATCACCACAATATGAAGGTTGTACCTAAAAACACTACTAAGGTTGTATCTGAAAGTGATTAGAAATATAAAATATGCCTATGCTGTGTTCAAGGAGCACAGAATGCAGATCTGTCATAGTTTGTTAATAAGAAATGGTTGGAAAATATCAATTTTTGAATGAAATTTTCTTCTTGAAAACGGAATGCTTCTATACTAATAGTCATAGAGTTTGTGACCATGTTATTAATTGACTGCATACCCAATTTTAATTACCTGCCTTAAGCACATGATAGGTGGATAGCTTTAACTCTTATGTGTGTTGCATTCTTCCTGATTCATAGTCTTATGAGCAAATGGAAAACCATCAGTTTTGAAGAAATTTCTAAGAGTAATTAAGTGAACCCCTAGAAGCTTAGCTAGGATGGGGAATGTAGATTTGAGGTAGAGTTCCTCCCCAGCATGCAAATAGCTGTAGTTTGAGCCGCAACACTGATAGAGAAAGGCTGACTAAAAAGTAAAAAAAAAATAAATAAATTCATAATATTTAGAAAAATAATTTGTGACCTTATGTGATAAACCCTAAATTGTCTCTGAGCTTTATTTATAGCCAATATATGAAATATCTTTTCATTGTTGTAAATTTTTGAAATGGTATAGGTTTCTTATTGTAGCCAATAAACCACATGAACATAAAGCTGTCTTTATATTATTAGTAAGTCCTCAGAGCCTAACACATTGCCTATTATGTGCCAAGTACTCAAGTATATTTTTGAAATACATCAGCGAAATCACACCTCTATTATCAAAATAATATACTGGAAAATAGTCATTAGTTCATACAGAAAGCAAGAGGAAAGAAAGAGGAGAAGAATGCAATGTTGCATTTTGACAAATAGCTGTGTGAGTAGCCATTTTTGTTAGCTGTCAAGTATTCTGAGGCTGAGGAGATAGTTCTATAGATAAAATATTTCTCTCACAGATGGGAGAAAAAGTGAGTTCAAATCTTCAATGCATATGTTGAAACTGACCAACCAAGTTTAGCGGCTGCCCAAAACACAGACAGGTAATCCCAGAGACAATCTAGCTAGCTAGGAACCCTGTCACAACAATATAGTGGAGAGTGATTAATGAAGACACTTACCATAAATTTTTGACCTACACATGCATGCATACACACTTTTATATATACATGTTTGTTCCTCCACACATGTAAATATATGGAGAAAAGTAGTATACACATGAAAAACAAATTATTTTTGACATTTTTTATAGTCTACTGGGTAGATAAGGTTAAGAAACATTTGTTCATGGCTTATTTCACGTAACATAATTTCTTCTAGGTTTATTCATGTTTATAAAAATGACTGCTTTCATAAAACAGTGAATAAGCCATTATCAGAGACTAGAAATGTTGAGGGTTGAAGACATTTTGGTTAGGGGCAAAAATCTTCAGCTGCACTTGTGAAATAAAGCTCAAGAGCTAATATTATATGTCACTGTTGTGGTGATTGTAGTTGGTAATAGTATGTGAAAATTTTTCTGAGTTGAGTTTATGTATTTGTAGCAAGTTTTCTCAAATATAGTCGGACTTTCCTTGATGGGACTGCCAGCTCTCTAATAATGACATGGGGACTTAATATTAATTCTGAGAGCTTGGACTTAGGATTTTTAGTTTTTCCAACTAGTTTTTATAACATATATTAACCTGTTTTTATTAATCTAAGCCCTGCCACATGGCTTGGCTACGTCTACTCTGTACCATATGTCTGACTGCTTCAGTGTCTCACTGGTGTCTCCCTGACTCTCTTCTTCCCAGAGTTCTCTCTTTCCCCAGAAATCCCACCTATTCTCTCCTCCATAGCTATTGATCATGTAGCTTTAATTAACCAGTCACAATGACACATCTTCACAGTGTGTAAAGGAATTATCCCGCAACATGTGTTTTTGTAGCATAAAATGTACATGAATTATTTCTAAGTTAAAGAGCCTGATTCAACCAGATTATGATGCATGCATGTGCAAAACATGATGCTGTGCATCATAAACATAAGAGATTTTTTATGTCCATTGAATGGAAATGTAGCTCAGAGGTAGTACTTGCCTAGTATGTGCAAGGTCTATAATTCTGTGCAAACTAAAAACAAAAGTGAATGAACAAACAATCAGAGCATGATGCACAGTTTAACCACTGTCTGTTGACTTAATGTATTCATTGTTTCTAAATTAAAAGTTATCTTACCTTAGACTGAATGAATCTGTGAATATTGTGATTAAAATGGAATTGTTCACCTCTGGAAAGTACTGCTCTAGTTTCTACCACATCAATGGGAATTAGAGTAGAGGTCCGAGCAGTGTAGCTGTCAATCACTCAGAAGTACCAGCACTTAAAAGTCATGGTAGTATTGGACTTGGCTGAGGCTGTTGGAGAAAAGGACAGAAAGTGTTGCACTTTCTCTGACCTCATCTTTCAGGACCATGAGCCTGGTTTGCTGTGACATTAAGTTTCTGTCCTCTAATCTGTGAGAGGGCCATCAGAACGTGGTAATGTTATCAGTGGGACACTCACGCCACAGGAAGCGTCACTCTCCAATAGAGGAACACATCCAAGCAAGAATAGCACCTACAACCTGAAAGCTCATATTTACCCGAGTAGCACTTTCATCTGTAAGCAAAGCCCTGGAAAATATTTTTAGTACCAGTCCTGTCGTACACCATGCATCTGCTCTCCTGGTTGCAAGCCACACACGCACTTTGTGAAGATGCTGTATATTAGCAGGCTAGGGCAAGGAATGTTCCCGAGCTTTACTTAAACAGAAATGAATTTCAATATTAAGTTTTATATTAAGCTTTTCCTTGCTTTATTTTCCACTTTTTGTTCCTTCTTGGGAAGTTCCCTTGAGTCACTAAAATGAGAAGTTTTGAAAGGCAGATTTTTCACCTAGATCTTACACCTAATGAGACAAAAGCTTCATCCACAGTGTTTCCCAAACCTCCACGTCCTGCTCTCCTTACCATGTAACAAAGGTGGCTCCAGTTCTCCCTTGAAAAAAGACTTGCGCTCACCGACTAAGCTTTGAATTTTCTAGTCTTTCTTCGGCCTCACTTTGCAACCTGATGTACTTGTATAAATGTCAGTCTCTACTGGCAGAAACATCCTCTTGGAAAGGCTTTTTTTTTCTTTTAATTTGATTAATGATTTATTATTAAAGTCTCATTTTCATTTTTCACTCACTTTGCTCATTTCAGTTTTCAAGGCATGTTATACTTCTTTGAGATTGCTCTCTACAGTATTTTTCCACGGTGTTATGTTTTATTGTGACCTTTTCATTTTCCTTTTCCCATGGCCTAGTTTTCTCCTCTCTGAGACTTACTTCTAAGTTTCCAGTCTCCACCCGGAACCGAACATCCACTGTAGATGTTTTCCGTTCACAAACAATTGTGCCTCTACAAAAAGAAAGAAAAAAATAATAGATAAGTAGTGATTCTATCTTTAGAACTCTTTAAAGATAGAGTTTGAATTAATGCTGCTTATTATCACTCACCTGTTATGTGAGTTACTCTTTTGTGAATTGTATTTTCCCGTCGAAACTGGTAATTTTTTTGAGAGTTTTAGTTATAGCTTTAATATGCAGTGCTTAGATTAGTACTTTGGGTATCATAGCTGCTCTATTCAGTACAAATTCTACAACTGTGTGTCAAGCAAATAAACATTTACTCATAGTACTTGAAATAATTAGAATTTACATTTAAAAAGCAAATGGACCATACCTTCCTTTATGATGGAGGTGGTGACTTAATTTTTCAGGTTTTCAGTTTTTTTTCTACCGACAAGGCTTTGACCTATAATTCAATTTCATTTTTTAGAAAGCAAAAAGAAGGTTTGAGAATATGATCACAAGCCCAGCTGAATAATTAAGTCATTCCTGCAGTGACATGTTTTAAATGAAGTGCTTTTCTATCTGCTGCATCTATCCAGAGAAGAATATGAAAGATTTCTCCACCCACGACTTTGTCTCATAATAAATTGTATGGGAAACTTTTGTATGCTCCTTGTCTAAAATAGCACCCCAGCTCCAGCATTTCCTTAGACGGCTCGCTGGTTTCTTAAGAGCATTGCGTAGACATTATTTGCAGTTATTTTTATATTCTGGAGTTTCTGCTGTGGGAAATTACTTCAGATGTTTGGCCAACTTGGGTCTCTAACAAATAGTGCTTGTCAATAAATATTAAACAATCATATGAATATGGAATTGGAAATCTGAATTCTATCTATACCATGGGATTTATAACCATTCTCTCAAGGTACCTGGGATATGGAGGCTAAAAGGTCTATAGCAAGTCCTGTATTATTCATTGAAAACACCCACGGAGGACCACAGCAGGAAACTTTCACAACCGTTGAGGGGCTTTATTGTGAAGAAACTTTTTTCAGTGTATCATTATATCAGAAAAAAGAAGATGCTGATAAAATGTTATCCCTGCCTTCAGAACTGTGTGTTACTCAAATGAAATGATCTGAGGTGTCAGCTGAGGGCATATACATTATGTGGCTTTATTTATATTTTTACTGATTTGTTTAAGAACAAACAATAAACTAGTTAACCTAAAAAAGAGCTATGTACAGAGGAATGCATTTTATCCAGTGCAGCGTGAGTTGTCAGCACTAGGAAACATGGCGCTGTTTCACGGCCTTAATGAGCCTAGTCAGGGATTCAGACGTGGAGCCTTCTTCTGGGTTTGTCCTCAGTGGGTTTTGAGCCCAGTGTCCATGTAGTAACAGCATTTCCTTTTATGTTTACTGGTCATGGAGGGTGTGATCACAAGTGGAGAGCAAAGACTCGAAGCCAGTCTGCCCGGTTTGAATCGCTAGTTTGTTCCCTACTGCTCCTTAACTTGGAGGAATTGTTCAACCTCTCTGACTCAGTTCCCTGACTTGTAAAATTGGTGTAACCATGCTGCTTCCCTCTTGGTTATTATAAAGACAAAATGAATTACCCCCTCCCCTATCTTCTTTTTCTAAAACATGGTCTCCTGTAGTACAGATTTGCTGCAAACTTTCTTTATCACAGAATCTTGCTTTGAACTCTGGGTCCTATATTTCCTAAGTACTGAGACTGGAGACATGTGCCACCACATTTTTTAAAAGGCCTCAAAATATTTCCTGGCACAAATTAAATTGCAACTCATGTGTTAGCTATTACTTGCGATTCAACCTTCACACCCACAGTGGCGGTTAGGGCATGTTCAGTGCTCAAGAAATCCTGAATGGAATTAGTGTTGTTTAGATTCATCTAGAAATTATTTGGAAAGTAAGTCACTTGTGGTAGACCAAATGATATCCAGATAACATCCTGAGTCTAGTTCACTGTGTCCAATTCCGTGGTCTGAGTAAATATCAGTGATGCTTAGATTTACTCTAAACTAGGCTCCCTCTTGCTATGTCTTTCTACTTGTACTTTCAAAAAAGTTCTGAACATTAAAAGTTCAATGTTCTCTTCACATAGACTGTGATACACTTCAGAATGTCTGAGTAACCGAAACCATAAAGATCACCTGGGCATCTTTGATTTTTCTCAAGAATGAGGATGAAGACAGCCTGGGCTTTATTCTGAGGCTCTGTTCTTACCTCAACCATAAGTAGAACCCAGGGGGACTTCCAGTTCTCTCTGACTAATCCCAGCTCATTAACACTGGATATGGTCTTAACCAGCTGGGCTGGAGCATGCAGGTGATCACATCCATGCATGGCTCACTGCTCAGCGCTCCTACGAAACACGGCACTGTCAGTCTTTTCATTTTGTTTTGTTGTTTCCTTTTCTCCTCTCGTAAAATAGAGCTTGAGCCACACTTCGACGTCTGACTGTAGCTTATGTTTCCCTGAAAGGACCAATGATCCTACCTGAGGTTGGCTGTCTAAATAACAGAGTGTGATCCCCTATTCACATTACTGAGTAATAGTTTCTGAGAGACTGTAGAAAGTATGCAATATTGGCATAGTAGATCAGGACTTTCATCAGCATAAAAGGAAAGGAATTGCAAGGTACTTGCTGACAGGGAATTGCAGCTTGATAGGGCACTCAGGGGGCAGATACGCTAAAAGCATTTGGCACAGTGAAGTGTATTTCCTGGACAGATGTGTTCCATTCATGATAGACGGGCCTTGCCCTTCTCCCAGGGCTTTAACGTTCTGGTTACAAGTCATCTGAGGCCATGTTGTGTCAGCTACTGCTATCACAGGAAGCCCTGCTTTGTCACCCTCTTAAAGTGACACTACTTTAGGACCAGACCAGTGCTGTCCTATGAGGAAATGATGGTGATTCCATTTTTGTCTAGTGCTTTTGCCTCTCAGCGTGGTAGTTAAGAGGCAAACATGAAAACTTTTTATGTGATATATGTACTTGTAAAATCTTGGCTGTATTAGCATACAGCTCTCTTTTCCTTTGTATAATTTATCTTTGTAATTCCAAATAGTACTAGTAGTATAGACATTTAAACTGAGCTTGCAAGGTGTTGTTTAGGAGGATGGATATATCTTCTCGTTCCTTGAATAGAAAATCATATTTAGCAAAATTCCTCTTAATTCATTAGGAGTATCACAAAGTATAATCTCTCCTTTCTTTATTAAAAGTAATTTCTTCCCCCTTCACACTTACTACAGTGTTTATGCTCTTCCCGGTCTTGTCTTTATTTGATTTAGCTCTGGATGTGTTTATTAAGGTTTCTTTCACCCAGAAAGACACCTTTCATTATAAGATCTAGGGAAAAGGATCCAAATACAGCTACATTGTCCCAGGCTGCCCTTCTGAGTAGACGAAAGGTAAAATGAGCCGCTCAAGAGACAAACTACAGATTGATGCAGGCGGGAAGAACAGAGAACTGGTTTTCTGTCCTAAAACATCTGCACAAATGTGGAGAATATGGTTAAAAACATCAGCGACAGCCAGTTACTGGAATAGCTATCACTTCCAGGAACAAATGCATTCCTAATGAATTTGTGGACGCTGCATTTACCGCAGCAATAGCAGCTTCCCTCCCAGAGAAGAGCACTCCACAGCACTGCTGCGTGGGGTTTATTGACCTTCTGCATACACACGGATGGGAGAGTGGGCTGGTGGTGAGTAAGAGGCAAAGAGCCATCCAAAACATCTTGGAAAGACCTCTGAGAGAATCTTTAGTGTTTAGAAGACACACTGTTCTTCTCTGTGCCAAAATTCAGGGTTTTTTGATAAAGGATTCAAAGAATGAAAAATAAATATTTGGCTTTCTAATGACATAGTCATGCGATCCCTTCCAAGACCCACAATACCTGGGGAGATTTTATTTCATTCTTAGGCAAGACTAGTTTCTTGATTGTAGTATAAACATACATTTGACTGACTAGTAAAGGATTTTTTTTCTTCTCACTGCTCATTTACAAGATTCCATTATCTGCTTGTGTATTATACAAGATATAGAACAGCATCAAGGGCCTCCCCAAGGCATACAACCTCATCAGCCTGGGTCTTGGAGCTAGTGGGACAGATCAGGATCAGTTTTCTTCACATCTGGTTAAATCCAGAGGAACAAAAGTCATCAAAGAGAAATATTTAATCACTTTTAAGTCACATTCTGACTTATTCCTTGGAGGTAACCAGTTAGAAATTAGCATGTCCTAAGTTTACAAAACTTCAAACTTCGTGTTGGTGTGACCACTGAATGGAGCTGATGCTCCTGAGAAAGATGCTGCACTGTTACCCGTGATCAACTCACCTAAATTTTAAAACTCCAGGATGAAATATTATAGCATCACTACCTTGTTTTCATCTATACACGACATGACCTTTCCAGAAAACACATTTTAACAAGAATACTTTAGTTATGGTAAAATATTGTAAAAGTCACATGCGATTTAGCTTTTCTTTTGATTTTTGAAATTAAGGATTTGCAGTCAAGATCTGTTCTGTTTCTTAATAATAAATCAAAGATGGAATTAGTGAGGGAGCCCTATGGATGCTATTCATAGTTGTTACACTGTCAGCCAAGCATAGATAAAGAAAATTAAGCCCAAACCAAATGCACTTAAACATTAAATCCCTGAGCAGTAGTTGTAAATATAGTTCTAGAGTAAATAATCTGTATAATTTTTGCAGTTTGTGTGCACCAGTGTGGTGTGTCTCTATATGTGTGCGTGCATGAGTGAGGTGCGTGTGTGTGTATGTGTGTGTGTGTGTGTGTCTGTGTGTGTGTACACCTGTGGAAGCCAAAAGACAGCATTGGATTTCCTGGAGCTTTAGCTTCAGGCAATTTTGAGCTGCCTTCCTTAGATACTATGGAACTAAACATGAAAGCATGAACAAGTTATTGCACAAATCTAGAATTAAGGAGAAGGTGGATAGAAATTAATAACATCTGCAATACATTAAGCCTTCTGGCAGGAGTTATGATGACAGAAAGAAAGAGTACTGGCAAAAGCAAAGGCACACAGTTCTTAAGCAAGGAAGGAATCAGGCAAAATCCACTGACCTCTGCTTACCCACCTGTCCTCTATCAGGGGTTCTCATTTGCTGAAAACCAGTGGAAATCAGAGGGCAAGGAAGTGCAGGAGGAGGACTGTGAAGAAGTCTTTCTTCAGTAGATCAAGATGGAGAGCTGGGAGGAGGAGACGAATGGAAAATGGCACCATAGCAGCTGAGCCAGAGAATCAGAAAGTGTGAGAATGATTGCTGGAGACAGTGGATGACCTCAGAACTCTTTGTATAGTGCAGTCGGAGAAAGATAGAGCAACATGGACCTCAAGGTTGTCTAGTCCAACACAGGCTTTTTCATACTGGAGACAATGACTCGCTAGTCATAAGCACCCAGGATCACACAGCGAGGCCTCCAAGACATAAAAGGGCCTAGTTACTATCATCTAGACAAAAGCATTTGTAAGTGAAGATGAATTTAGACGTTCTTTGGCTCTTTGGCAAAGAGGTTACAATGGAAAATATAGCTTTCCTCACTTAGTCTCCCATTGTACTCTCTGTCCTTGTGGATCAATAAGTATATGTGATTCTTACACCAGGTACTCAGACTAAATGAAAGAAAATTACTTCTCAAAGCTAGGAAGTCACTGTAGGGAATAATCTGCACTGACCACCAACTTTCATGTTTTACTGTTGCAATCTCATGTGTTGACTCTTTAATTAGGGTATCTATAGTAATAGTTTAAGACAGAGAATAGCCCCATATATTTATACTATATCAAATCATCACACTAATATTGTAATCATTATGAAAAAATTTAAACTTTCAGTATTAGTAAAAGCATGAATTTTTCAGAAACTTACCTAATAGAAAATTTGTGTTGAGAACAGGCATTCATGATGGAGTGATAATAAAACACAGACATGGAGCATGAATAATTCATTTCAGGTAAGTGTGTTGAAGTACTAAAGGAGTCTCTGTGAGGAGATGGATGGAGAAATGCTATCAGATGGAGAACATGACAGTGTGCAGCAGGAAGAAGAAAGACACACATGTTTCTCTTAAAAGTTGAATATACTTGAAATGAAAGCAAAGAAGAAAACACCGGGGTGAGGTTGCCTAAGAGGATGAGGGAGGATGAACACTGGAGGGAAACTGAGAATAAGTGTGAGCAAAACATTTGATATATATGTGTGTAAAAATGTCTTAATGAAACACATTCTTTTGCACAGTAACTAACAATATAAATAACCAAAAACAGTGAGTTTGTTAGTATATATAATCTTAAAGTTACCAATTTTGTCCTATTACCAAGTCTCTTAAAGACTTATCGGTTGTTTATTTTTACTACAATGAAAATTAAAAGTCATATTCTTTGTAAGTGTTTAATAGCAGAGAATCCAGTGATATATACCCAAGATCAACTTGCCTCCTTTTATACTTAGCTGTGTTAAGTTATACTCTAGAGTTTCTTTGCTAATGTCAATCTTGCCCTCTCAAGGTACACTTCTGTTTAAGTTTGATAGAAAAGCTCAACATTCTAAATTCTAAATTGTTGGAGACTCAATTCACTGCCTAGTGGCTGCATAGTTGGCACCTGGGCAGCATAACCATTGACAATTATAATCTAGATGCCACCTTGGAGTAACCAACAAGTAATCAATACTGGTTGCCATTGGTCAGAGGTAAATTTTATTTTTAAAGGAAACTATAATAATTTTGAGCAGGGTATTTCTGAATTTGGTGAACGGGGGAACAAATAACCCACATTGTACTAATTCACATTTCACTGCTAGCCACATCATTTTTAGAGTTGATTTTCAATTTTGCACCTTTTCCTGTTCCCAGATGAAGCTGACTTCTCAAGAAATGCACACATTTTCTCATCTGCCCACTCTTCAAGGAGCAGATCATGAATTGAATCAGGCAGTGTGATATTTCTTTTGCCCACTTCTAAAGGTTTCCACAGATTCTTGGCATGAAATCCTCTGAGGCACAGTGTTTATTCTTGCTTCTTGATATTTATGTTTGCATGGTACTATAAATATGAGTTCAAGCTCATTTTGAAATGAGCTGATGAATAGTACCACCCAAACCTTTGCATTTTAATTTTTAGAAGAAAGGTGTCATTGTCTAAGGTGTAAACCCCCCAAATAATTTGCTGTAGGCAAGAAGTAAAAGTTAAGATTCTCTCCTTTTCTTTTACATTCTTTTTTTCTGAACTTAAGATTCTTATGATCAGGACAGCAGTAGGTTGTCAGCTCACAGCGTGAGAAAGACATGTCCTTTGAGTGCATTTGACTATTCGTGGGTTACTCTGTGATGGACTGTGGTCTTTATCACTGCTTCTCTGAGTTTCAGGTTTGAGTTAATTTTTTTTCTTTTGATTATTTATTTTTGTAGTAGTATTGATCGGTTGTGCAGAGTAACGGGTTTTATTATGATACTTCCTCATAAATATGTCCTGTGCCTTGGTCAAATTCATCTTTCTATTATACTTTGTAATCCCCTTCCCTCTCCCTTTGTCCCTTCCATATCCCCAGTCACCCTGCTTTTACTTTCATACTACCTTTCCCCGACCCATAATCTACATGAGAAGGAAACACGTAATTCCTGTTTTTATGTGACTCGATTATTTCATGGTTTTCTGCAAGACACCACTTCATTTGGGGGGCAAGGGAGACTTTAACTTCTGCTCCCCCTGCCTCTGCTTCCAGAGTGCTTGAATTACAGGTATGTGCCAGCCCAGCAGTTGTGATATTAGGGTATATCTTTCACAGGCAAAATTCTTAATTATTGATCTTGGAAGTTAGGGGTGTGAGTAAGAGTAGAGAGAGTGAGCTGCAGCTTGCTTGACTCCCCATTGTTTTCCAGCCCTAATGGTAACTTTGTTATTTTTTTTTTCTGTATGGTATTTCAGCCCACTATTTTCTAATGCTGCCCAACTACTGTATACATTTCCTCTAGTGCTGTGTGCTTGTGATAATTGCTTGTGTATGCGGAGACGATCGATTCAGAGTGTGGCTAAACATCTTATTTTTATCATGAGTATTAGTTAAAATAAAGAATAAATTTCTGTAATAGAGTGGCCAGAAAGAAAAAAAGAACCTTCAAGAAGGTAAATTTTTGCCTCTCTCACTTAAGTCTTCAGAAGAAAATTGTTTAGTATAGAAAGTTTTAGAAAGATCTATGATGGTGAGCTTTTTATACTGTCTTTACCATGTAGCTTTTACTTCCCAGTTAAAAAAAGAATTCTTGCTTGTGTCTTTTGCTGACCAATATTAAAAGGTAAAAAAGAAAAGAAAGTAACCAAGACAAAATCATTTTTAACTAAGACCATGATCAACAACTTAGCTGCAAGTTTCAAATATTTAGAAGGGATGATGTGTAATAGCTGGATGACAATGTAACCACGTTACATGAAAATCTTGTGCTCCTCCCATAAATAATATAGGAAATGAACTTTTTCTCTCATAATAAGTATCCTCTAAATATCTGAGCTAAGCCTTCATACTGTAGACAAAACAAATATAATTAAAATTACATACTATAATATGTAATATATAAAACTGTAAGGCAAAAATAAATAAAAATCAACTGAAGTTACATGAGAAAATATTTCATATATATACTAGGTGTAATAGTTTGTTTGGGAATTAGGGAACTAATATTTGTATGTAATGATCAACATTTTAAAAAAACTTGTAAAACGTTCAAAAAGAAATCCTAAACCTGTACAATGTTAGAGAATCATAGAAGTTAGAGATGTAGATCAGATTCTTTTACAAATAAACTTTCTCCTTAGAAGAACTATTCCAGAGTTCTAATGCCCATTTAGAATAGCATTTAGCTACACTGTACAATTAATATGCAAAACTATTTATATATTCACCAGAAATTGACTATAATGAGATTACCAGGTCATGGAGATAAAACCACAGAATCAACTGTGCTGACTGAAATTTCTGCTAAACTCATTGCTTTCTTTCTTCAATTCTAAGTTTTGTTGAGGATGACTACTTTGTTTTATTACAAGAGTATACTTGAATTGTTTTCTCTTTCTGCTTCCTAGAGAAAAGGTCTTTTTTCTTAAACTTTTCTCCATTAATTATGTTTGTTCCTTGCTATTTTCTATATGAATAAACTGAATTTTGATGGTCTTTCTTCACAGCATTATTCTCTCAAACTTGATTTCAGAAGTCTATGGAAACAGTATGGCAGGTAAAATGTTGCTTTATAAGCATAAAGTCCAGGGTTTGGATGCCCAGAACTCACTTAAGAAATTTGATATTCGGTCAGACATGGTAGCACATGCCTTAAATCCCTGAGGCAGGAGAAGTTCTGTAAGGTGAAGGCTAACCTGTTCTCCATAGAAGCTGCAGGACAAGGCTACACAGAGAGACCATTCTTCAAAGGGAGGCAGAGAGGGGAGGAGGAGAAGAAGGAGGAAATGGAGTCTGGGGTGGTGGTGTGCGTTTGTAGCCCTACTC
Source organism: Alexandromys fortis (assembly GCF_014885135.2). Taxonomy (NCBI): domain Eukaryota; kingdom Metazoa; phylum Chordata; class Mammalia; order Rodentia; family Cricetidae; genus Alexandromys; species Alexandromys fortis. The sequence continues at coordinate 10,421,406 of NW_026067957.1, read as the reverse complement.
TAGGAGAGAAAGGCACGGACGGCTTGAGCAAGGTGTCCAGATCAGTCAGTCAAGCTGAAGTGGCAAGATCTATGTTTGGTGACATACCCTATCACAAAAACAGAAAGTGGAGAGTAATATAAGAAGACACCCAACATACCTTCTTTATACACACAGGAACACACAAATGCCACATATGTGTACACTAATAAAATTCAAAACATGATACCAGTTTTCCTTTGGTTGACATCACTGATCTTTTACTTAAATAACAAACAACAAATAGATAATCATTATTTTACCCAAAATGAATTATTCATGGATTGAAAACTCAGTAACTTATAATTTCTGAACTATATTGATTTTATTTCATATTATTCAATATATATGTATATATGTATGTATGTATAATATATCAAGACAGGGTTTCTCAATAACTGTGGATCCAGTCCTGGAATTCACTCTGTAGACCAGGTAGACCTTGAACTCACAGAGATTCTCTTGCCTTTGGCTCCCAAGTTCTGGAATTAAAGGCATACACCACCACCACCCAGCTATTTCCTATATACTTTTTAAGAACTAGAATCCTAAAAATGCAACTGTGTGTAGAAAAAGAAGGAAAAAAGAAAGAAAGAAAGAAAGAAAGAAAGAAAGAAAGAAAGAAAGAAAGAAAGAAAAAAAGAAAGAAAGAAAAGACAGAAAGTTAGAAGACATTTTTATAGAAAAGGAAACTCAGGTCTAGTCAGTGTTTCCCCGTGAATTCTTTATAAACTCCCTCTCTATGCCACTTTAAATTTGAAATAAACGTTTACCATACATATTGAAATGGTTCTTTAATAGTCTTGAAAACAACCTCCCACTTATCTTCCTCTTTCCATCTACTTCCTCCTTTATTGGGTGTTCTGTTTTCAAATATTCAAACAAAACTTAACATAACACTTCCCTGGGTGCTCATCCCCAACAAGATGGGGTATACAAAATAGAATTAGCTGTAATGAAACATAAAGTTCCAGTGATGCATTTGGAATAACTTTATTTATATTTTTAAAAGACAATTTTGACTCAGACTTAAGAGCCTTTCAAACACTTAAAAAATCACTTTAATTTTCTACAAGAAAACTTGTGTTATGTGCTTTGGAACTGTCCAGGATCATACTTGTGCCTGTACAAGGACACACACTAATTATTTTTTTTAAATATTAGCAGATGATAAAATATTTCCTTCTGAATCTTAAACTATAATGTAGTCTTTCAAGTGACTCATTTCAATTTACTATACACTTACATTATTAGATATATATTCCTACCCCATTCACCTTAAATACATAAATGAGGCTTTGAACATGGTAGGAAATAAACAAACTGAAAACATTAATTTCCTGATACTAGATTATGATGCAAACACTGTTAATTGAAAATATTTAATAAATACTTTAAAACATTTTATAAATCGAAGTGCTGGGATTTATAAAACCACAGCTTCATGTCTGGGAGTTCACCAGTAAATATGCAAAAGCAGCAAATAATTCTGTCACATTTCCTGCCATCACTCTACCAAATCAGTGCTCAGAGAAGCACTGGAGAATGACATTCGCTGACATTCAGTCTCTGTTGAAAAATAATCTCAGTGATTTAATACTCATAATATAAATTTCAGAAAATAAATAGAAATTCACCTATTTGCATGCAGATAAATTTTCATTGATATGTTGTTTAACAGTGTAGGATATATCTGTATTTTTATGTGTTTACACACTCATTTACCTTTTTATCTCCTATTTCTTGATCTTTATACTGGAATAATATTTAAAACCATGACTATTCCTTAACTGGTTTTGCCAGTCTACAATGGTGTCCTAGTTTGTTTTCTATTACTGTGTGTCTTGGGGTTTCTGTTACTGTAAAGAGACACCATGGCCACAACATCTCTTATAAAGGAAACATTTAATTGGAGCTGCCTTACAGCTCAGAAGTTTAGTCCATTCTTATCATGTCAGAAAGCATGGTAGTGTGTAGGCATATATGGTGCTGGAGAGGATCTGAGAGTTCTGCATCTACATTCAGCAGGAAGAGACAATGAACCACTAGGCCTGACTTGAACTTCTGAAATCTTAAAATCCACCCCAGTGACATAGTTTCTCCACTAAGGCCACACCTATTCCAACAAGGCAGCCTTCTAATCGTGCCATTCTCCTTGACTTACTTTGGCCATTTTTATTCAAAGCACCACTATTCCTGCCCCTCAAAGGCTTGTAGTCATATCATAATGCAGAAATACATTTAGTCCCCATTCTCTATGACAGTTAAAAAAAAAAACTTGCTTAAGAGTTCAAAGTCTCTTCCAAGACTAATGGCAATCTCTTAACTTTTACCCCTATAAAATCAAAATGATAAAACAGATTACATAATTCTAACTCATAATAGCACTGGACATGCATGACCATTCCAAAAGGGAGGAAAGGGGACACAATGAGGAAGTACTGAATCAAAGCAATACTAAAAGCCAGCTGAGCAACCTCCAAACTCTATGTTTCTATGTCTGATGTCAAAATACTTTCCATATCTCTAACTCCTTTTACCTTTGTTGACTGCAATATACTTCTCTCAGGCTTGTTCCACTCCCTGTTAGCATCTCTTCTTGGTAGGTATCCCACAGATTTGGCATCTTTAATATTTTGAGGTCTCCAAGGCAATCCAGGCTTCACCTACACAGTTTTACACAATGGCCTCTGTAGGTCTCCATGTACCCCCAACACATGCCAGGCTTCATCAGTTTTCCTTAGCCATGGAGGGAAATTCCATAACCCTTTCTTGTATCCTTGACTCCAAATCAAAATTCACGTGGCTGAAGCTGCCAAGTTCTGTTGCTTGCTGGGACTGGAACATAGTCCTCTCTTTTAATTACACCTTCACCAGAATTTTGTTTCTGTTTTCCTTCACTGCCTAAGCTTGGCTGTCCTGAAACTGGACCTGTAGACCAGGTTGGCCTTAAACTCAAAGGTAGGACATCTTCTGCATTCTCAGGTCTGGGATTAAAGACACATGCCACCACCACACCTGGTCCTATGCTTTTCTTTACTTCCTTTTCACTTCTCTTGAATTACTTTCCACAAGTTGAAAGTTTAGTTGGGAGGGGTATTGCTCCGAGGTTGTCTCTCCCTTTATTTCACTTAGCACCAGGCTTTTCTTTAACCTGTTTACACTTGTGGTGACCCTTTATCCTCAAATGGTATATTTTATATTTTTTCCTTTCTCAGCTTTTCTTGCTCATTTTCCTTAGAAATTTGTACAAGCCTGGTCACTAGTAACCAAGCAATACAGTCACTACTGGTCTATCTGAAATTTTCCCCTGCCAAAATTCTTAGTCCATACCTCTTCCACTTAGCCTTATACAGATGTTTTTGGACAAAGGCAGGAATCAGGCATATTATTTGCCAAAATATCATAAGAACATTAGGCCACATACTGATATTCTTTACCTTTGAAACCTCTTGAGCCCCAGACCCCACAATTAAAATCACTGCCAGCACCACTGTCTTCCATACTCCTACTAGTAGGGCCCATTAAGGCCGATAAATCATTAAAGGCCCTTAAATCATTCCACTGCTTTCATTATCCAAAATCCCCAAAATTCACATGCCTCCAAACAAAAGCATTGTCAAGCCTATCAAAATAATACTTCAGTCCTTGGTACCAATTTTTGTTGTAGTTAGGGTCTCTCTTTCGGGGAAGAGATACCATGACCATGAAATATATTTTTAACATATTTTTTTCATTGACTTTCATATCATGTACCCTAATCTCACTCATATCCCTATCATTCTGTATTTTCATTTATGATTATAGTGCCCACTCCTTAAAGGAAAACTAAAAAACAAATAGTAAAAATAAGATAAAAATGAAAATAAAACATACAAATAAAATATTAATTATATTACACAATGAACATTTGCAAGTAAAGCTCCTTCAACAAAAGGGCCTCCTGCATGATACATAGCAGCTCCTAATGCCAATAAAACAAATTCAGAGGCCACAGAGAGGTTTGAAAGATAGAAGAGTGAAGTGTTTTTGTTGTTTGTTTGTCTTTTTGTTTGTTAGTTTATTTTATTGATTTTTTTATTGAGCTCTACATTTTTCTCCTCTCCCTTCCCTACCTGTCCCCTCCTCTTCATCCCTCTCCCAAGGTCCCTATGCTCCCAATTTATTCAGCAGATCTTGTCTTTTTCTACTTCCCATGTAGATTAGATCTATGTATATCTCTCTTAAGGTCCTCATTGTTGTCAAGGTTCTCTGGGATGGTGATTTGTGGACTGGTTTTCTTTGCTTTATGTTTAAAAACCACTTACGAGTGAGTACATGTGATAATTGTTTTTCTATGTAGGGTTACCTTACTCAAAATGATGTTTGCTAGCTCTATCCATTTGCCTACAAAATTCAAGATGTTGTTATTTTTTTTGCTGTGTAGTACTCCATTGTGTGAATGTACCACATTTTCCTTATCCATTCTTTTTTTTTTATTTATTTATTAAAGATTTCTGTCTCTTCCCCACCACCGTCCTTATCCATTCTTTGATCGAAGGACATTTAGGTTGTTTCCAGGTTCGGGCTATGACAAACAAAGCTGCTATGAACACAGTTGAGCACTAAAATGTCCTTGTGGCACATTTGAGCATCCTTTGAATATATACATAAAAGTGGTATTACTGGGTCTTAAGAGAGATTTCCTAATTTTCTGAGAAATAGCCACACTGACATCCAAATACTTGCATGCTTTCCCACCAGCAATGCACAAGTGTTCTCTTTACCCCACAATCTCTCCAGCATAAGTTGTCAGCAGTGTTTTTGATCTTACAGGTGTAAGATGGAATTTCAGAATTGTTTTCATTTGCATTTCTCTGATGACTAAGGATGTTAACATTTCCTTAAGTGTCTTTCAGCCATTGTAGATTCCTCTGTTGAGAGTTCTCTGTTTAGAACTAATTTTTTATTGGATTATTTGTTCTTTTAATGACCAATTTCTTGAGTTCTTGTATATTTTGGAGATCAGACCTCTGTGTGATGTGGGGTTAGTGAAGATATTTTCCCATTCTGTAGGCTGTTGTTTTGTCTTGTTGGCATTGTCCTTTGCTTTACAGAAACTTTTCAATTTCAGGAGGTCTCATTTATTAATTGTTTCTCTCAGTGTCTGTGCTACTGGGGTTATATTTAAGAAGTGGCCTCCTGTGCCAATGAGTTCAAGTGTACTTGCCACTTTCTCTTTTATAAAGTTCAGTGTAGCTGTTTGTTACTTTTTTTAATTAATATTTTTATTTGATGAAAATAACTCTTATAAAGAAAAACATTTAATTGGAACTGGCTTATAGTTTAGAGCTTTAGTTTGCTTTCATCATGGCAGGAAACATGGTTGTACACAGATAGATCTTGTGCTGGAGAGGAACTGAGGGTTCTAAATCTGGATCCTTAGGCAGCAGGAAGAGACAATGAACCACCAGGCTCAACTTGAGCTTCTGAATCCTGAAAGCCCACCTCCTAGAGACATACTTCCTCCAAAAATGTCATACCTACTCTAATAAGGCCATATCCCTTAATAGTGTCACTTCCTGTGGGCCTATGGAGACCATTATTATTCAATCACCACACTGTGATAACACCATGGCCAAAAGAATCTTGGGAAGGAAACAGTTTATTTCACTTTACTAGACTGAATTGTAGTTTGTCAAGAAGGAAGATGGGTAGAAACCTCAAGGTGAGAATTCAACCACAGGTCATGGAGGAAATGTGTCTACTGGCCTACTTTTCATGGTTTTCTCAACCTTTTTTCTTTATATAACCCAGACTGCCTACTTAGTAATGGCATTGCTCACACTTGGCTGGGACCTTCCATATCAAACAACTAACCAAGAATGTTCCACAGTTTACTTACTTACAGACCAATCTGATAGGCATATTTTATCAATTAAGGTTCTGTCTTCCCAAATAAATCTTGATTCTGTAAAATTGACAAAAGCTACCTAGACCATTTGACCCTATATTGACTTGACAAACACCTAACTATTAAAACATAATGCTTCCTTCTTTTCTTGTCCTTATGATCATGTTAGCATTAATATTACAATATAAAATACAGTAGGGCTTTAAAGTCCCATAGTTATTAAAACAGCATTTTAAAAGCCCAACTTCTCTTTCAAACTCAAATGTTCCTTTAAAAAGTCTGACATCTCTCAAATGTGCAGCCTTATAAAATATAAAAAGAAGTTAAATACTTCTTATTCTAAGATAGAAGAACCAGGGAAGATTTAAAATATAATAAAAGGAAATATGAATTTCAATTCTGTGTCTGATATCTGGGATTCACTTATCTATCTTCTGCACTCTAAAGAGTTTGGGAATTTCTGTTTCTCCAATTCTGCCATTCATAGCATGAACAGCTTGTCTCACAGGCTTAGAACAGCTCCACTAAATACCTTCTTCTCTCCTTGGTGGCCATACTACAATCCTTGTGTCTTCAATATCTTGAAGTCTCCAGTAATGAGAGTGCACTTTCCGTTGTCGACATTCTTATCTTCCAAGACCTTATAGAAGAGCCCATTAAGTTTGATTGTTAATGGCTTTTCAAGCCCAATAATCTGAAAACTACAATCTTCCTCCACTCCCAAACAATATATTCAGGTTTGTCAAAGCAATATCCAACTCCTAGTACCATTTTTTTCTTTATTTTGCTTTCTGTTGCTGTGGTAAACAAAATGACAAAAAAAAAAAAAAAAAAACTATTTTCAGGGACTGTTCATCTTCCTTTCTTGTACAACTCCAGGCCAGATTCTCAAAAGTAGCAGTGCACACAATGGTCTGGACACTCTCACATTAATCTTTAATCAAAATAATGGCCCACTGGCTTTACATACAAGCAAATCAATTGGGTATGTTTCCTCAGTTGAAATTTCCCTTCCCAAATGACCCTTGCTTGTTTTGAGTTGATAAAAAGCTGCCCAGCAATATGAATCTCTATATTTTTAAGACTATAAACAATGATTTAATGGCTATTGCTGTTTCATATTTAATTTGGTACAAATAAAGAAATGTAATTTCTACATGGAAGACAATAAGACGGTATTAGTGACTTAAATGCTGATATGTGTCACTAAGTTTCCCAAACAATGTCAACAATAGCTTATATTTCTATATCACAGACAACTAAAACTATTTTGATCTAACTACTATAACTATATCATCATTTTTATTATTCATACATCTACCTAATCTATGTGTCTCTATGACTACTATTTAATTGATTCCCCTGACCACTGTTTAAAATGAACAAAACAATTATATTTGTCCAATCAAGGCTATTTTATTGCAGATACAAATATTGGATCATTGTTTCACAAAGGTTTAAGCAAGTTACTTAAATCAAAATGTTCACTTCTGTGCTCTCCCAGACAGCAGAGAACAAAGATTCACATTGTTTCACACTACTTTAAACAGTTTGTCCTCCGGGGTAGAGGGGAATGTAGGTCAGGAGAAATTACTTTCATGCATGTCTATTTATCTTTGGATATAGAGAACTTGAATAACTGTGATTCTGAACTTGGGACATTACAAAATTTTTTAGTATAAAGGTTAGAGTAACAATCAGGTAAAGAGGTTTGCAGTTCTTTCATCATTCACAATGCTTCTCAAAACTTGCCTAAATCCTTTTCAATTCGAAAAGATGAACACCCTAATTATATCATGTCATGTGAACTGACTCAAGTTTCATGTTCCAAAAACATATGGATACTTTAAAAGGAAACAGCCAGTAATAAAAAATAAAATTTACACCAGAATCCTGTTGTTAGTAGGAAAAGAGGACATCCTTACTTCTACTGCAGTATATGCTTTTGTGTAATTTAATAATACCTAAGCTGACTCTCGATTTTACAGGGGCTGTAAAGAGTTTCTGCCCATCTTCTCAGGAAATTTATTAGCAATTTTTTTCTATTGTGCATTGACTTTATGGTATAGGGGATTATGGTGCACACACAAAGACACATAAGTATCTCCATGAAAGTGCATGGGGTATGAAGACCCAAGTATTCAGGTACATTTGTAGCCTAGTTTCAATTCTCTTCTTTGGATGTTGACATAGAAGGAATTCATTCCAGTGCCTTACTTTAATCTCTGCCATATCACTTCCATTTCTGCTCTGCTGCACCTGACTCCAGACATTCTTCTACTAAACGTGTGATGTTCACCTTACAGAATAAACAAACAAAATAGCAATTGCCCAGTTTTCTTTACATTGAGCTGTCTTATTTCATGTAAGCATTTTAATGTTTATGGGAACATGGATGTAACTATTTTAAGAAAAAACTAAAATTGTTAAAATAAATAACAGGAGTTTGTCTTTTCTAGGTTCAAATTGTCAAATTTTTTTTTCTTTTCTGTGGAGGTTCTGTGAATTCAGCTTTTTGTGCATTGTAGTAGCCTCAACCATTTTTGCATTCTTTTGAATGTTATTCTTCTGAGGCAGCAGCTGTGACAGTTGGGTTTGCTGTAACCCTACTGACCACAAGTATAGCAGGATCTGGCTGTGACTACTCCCTGAGTACTTTGTTTATTGACCCATTCAGAAAGAGATTCAAAATGACTGTTCTCAGAGGAGAAATTTTGTATTCTAAAAATCCCCTCCTTTTTATAAGACTATATAAGGTTTGAAGAGATGACTCAGATGTTCAGAGCATGAGCTTCTCTTTCAGATACCTGAGTTTGGTTTGCCTCACCTATGTCCAAGGATGACAAATGCCTGAAACTCCAGCTTCATGAGATCTGATAATCTCTTTAGGTGTCCTTAAATTTTGAATTCACATGAACACCCACATATATATATATGCATAATTAAGCAAAAAAGTTAACCCTATAATCTCTATCAAATCTTCCTATTGCAATGTTAATTAATATGTAAACAGTATTGCTAAACATTAAATGAATATGCTTTTTGTCAAAAAAGTAAAAATAAATAAATATAAATTAGTATAATAAATAAATATAAACTAGTTACTATTGTCTTTCACATGTTCTGGGCCTCAGGCCTTTATCATTTTTCTTTTTTTTTTCTTGAAGAAAGAAAAAAAATATAGGAAAGTAATTTTAGAAGGTTGGCACTTTAATAATATGATCTAATTATTTTATGCCCCTACACTACCAAGTATCACTCGGAACATTTGCTTGTGTGTGTGTATGTGTGTGTGTGCATTAAAATAACCCTTCCACCCTAAATTAAGATATGTATTATTCCATTAGCTTTTGTACACAGTCATTGCAATTTGGGTCTGCTAGAAAGTATAATAGTAGAATTGTTGCTGTGAGACCTTATATTCTGATCATTTAAAAATTTCCATCAGTTTATCTTCTACAAGGAATTCCATAATTGGTCAGTGTAATTCTATTAGAAACATGTTTTTTTTTTTTTAATGATGAGCACTAGGTAAACAATGAAGGCAATGTCAATGGCAGAATTTTTTTTTCTAATTTTCTTTTTAGAAAGTTTTCTATATGCAATTTTTAGGTCATAACATCTACAAACACAGGTCTGCTTAGTAGCTTAAGTTAAGGGAAGTCCTGGTATTATGCTGAGGGTCACATGGTCAACACCAGGTCCTCTTCGTATCTAGTATTGCTATTAGCTTAGCAAATTTTTATGGGACTCCTGACTGTGAGACCCAGTGGGCTTTTGACTCTTGTTTCTGCTCTTGAGACTCTTTTCCTCCTGTTGGGTTGCTGTGTCTAACTTCAATGTGAGATATTTTTGCCTCATTTTATTATGTTTTATTTTGCCATATTTGATTGTTATGTCTTAGAAAACTATTCTTTTCTATTGAGAAACAGATAGGGAATAGACCCAGAGAGAAGGGAAAGTAGGGAGGAACTGGGAGGAGTAGAGAGAGGAGAAACTATAATCGGGGTATGTTGTACGATTAAAATCATTTATTTTCAATAAAAAATAAATTATAGGTGCTGATTAAAACATATAACTTGCAATAATGTTTTATATTGACTGAAAAATGGAGAAAAAGCTGGTGTGAGAAAAATTTTCTTCTTCCTTCCCAAAGGTCTCTACTGTTGGTGTTTCTAAAGGCAACAGCATGCTCTGCTATTTAAAAGTCAAGCATTCATCCAAGTAAAAATGGCACTCTAGGTTTTGCATTTGTCACTGGTTATCTATTACTGAAACACTGTTTATTCAGTAGCATGAACAAAAGAAAACCATTTTCTCTCTTAACCCAGCAGCAAGACAGACCAATATATAAGAAGAAGCTCACAAAGAAAGTTATGTATATAATATTATAGGCTACATCTTTGACCCACACTTCAATGGAGTTGCCATTTCCAAAATGGAAAACTACAGAAATTTACATTTCTGTTTCCATGGTTTTATACAACTGATCAACCTCTCTTCTTCTTAAACACCCACTCATTTTTGAAAGTGTGAAGCATTTGGTAAGGCTTGAGATTCCTGGCAGGTGAAACTACAGAATAACTAAATCTACATGCCAGTAAGCACAAACCACATCCATCAAACTGATTGACAAGGATGACAGATATCTTAACTGCTTTTAGGTATAGTTATACAAAAAAGCAAGATAACTGTCATGGTTATTCTTGATTGTCAGTTTGACAGAATTGGAAAATCAACATGGAAGCAAATCTATAGGTGTGCCTATGAGGGGTTTTCTGGGATAGATTATTGGAGATGGAAAGACCCACTCTAAATGTGGGCAGTACCATCCCATGGGCTGGTGTCCAAAACAGAATTGAAAAGAAAAAAATAAGAAACAGAAAAGAAACTAAGAAACAACATTCACTTCCCTCTGCTTTCTGAGTGAGAATGAAAGATGGCCAACTTCTCAAACATCTGTCACCATGGTTTATTCACCTTGATGGCCTGTGTCCAACCAAACTGGAAGATAAAACAATCACCTGGGTCTTAGGGTTTCTATTGCTGTAAGGATAAACCATGGCCATGGTGTCTATATAGTGAGGAAAGTTTCTCCAAAACCAAGACTGAAACTCTGCAGAGAAAACATCGGCACCTACTGTCTTGAGGATTCTGCATGAGAACACATACTACCAGTTTATAACTCAGATTCCTCTGTATTCCCAGGACACTGGCAGCATGCAGCTAGATTTTAGCCAAAGAATCACAAGAACAAACCCTTATATAGGTGTAGGTTCCTAAACCTCTTTGCTTCCTATTAAAGCCCCCATGAACTGAACGTCTACTATCCACATTTCTCTCAGAATTGCTAACTTTGAAATTCACACCAGAATGATGTTTTAAGTTTTGCCTTCATCACTCTATAGCTTTTCCTATCCAGTGTAGCAAATTCTTCCACAAAATATTGCACAGCCATAAAATCCACACAGTCAGGTTTATCACAGAAACAAAACCACTCCTTGTACCAATTTGTGTTCTAGTTTCTTTTTCTGTTACTGAGGGGAGCGGGGAAGAAGAAAGAAAATAAAAGCATTCTGGTGGAAGACAACTCAGGAGAAGTGTGTTTACTTGGCTTAGACTTCCAGGTCACAATCCATCTTTGACTGAAGCTCAAGCCATGAAACATGAAAGGATGCTGGTTGCTGGAATGTTCACTTGGCTTACTCACTGAATCATTCTGAGCTGACATTTTGATATACTCCAGGACCAATTGCCTAAGGAATGGTGCAACAGACAATGGAAGGAAACATCCTATATGAATTAATAACCAATACAATTCCCCATAGATATGCCCACAGACATTTCTGATATAATAAACATCTCAATTCTTCTAATCTCAGGCGACTTTAGTCTGCATCAATTGACAAAGCTAAACATGACTTATGAAGTGCAAGTCACCAATACTGGGTGAGAACTGAAGCATAGACAAAGAAGAAATTACCTTAATAGGTATTCAAGAATAAATTAAATATTAAAGAGACTAACAAGTTTTACTAAAGATTTTGAAGTATCAGTGGTTCATTCTGAAAGTTACGTGTCAAACAGATATCCTCTTAAAAAATTTACTCCCACTAAAATTTAGAAAATGGCTGTGTGAATAGTGACAAGAAAAATATTACAACAGAAACAAACAAGTGGACACACATATATAAACAAAAAGCAAATCAAGAGGAACTAAGGGGTTGCAAAGAAGGGAATGGTAACCAATTACATGAAGCCATAGTCTAACACCTTGCTGAATTGAACCAGGAAATTATCAGGGCAGATCTGGGGATGTAGAAAAAGGAATTCTAAAATTTTGCTATAATTATGTTTTAAAGGTCAAATTCTGGAAATGAGATGGAAAAATGTAACAACACATACATCTTTGCCATCATCTTGTCATACTTCTTACCTTCCTCCTCTTTCCCTCAGAAACCATCAGGCTTAGGTACTGGATAGCCATCTTCCCACCCAATGTTTTCATGTTTGTCACCACATGCATGTTTCAGATACTGCCTTCATAGATTATACAAATTTTATTTATACCCTCATCATTGCTCTATAAGTCATCATTGTTTTGAAATCTATGAGTAGTTGTACATATAGATCTAACTATTTCTATTGCTTTCTGTTAAGTGAAAAAAGATTTCTGTATTTTGATACTCACTTTGAATGTTGGGAGCCTCATTTTTATTTTTGCACACATAGTTTACCATTAAGATGGTTAACATATTCAACTGTGCACATGGATTTTGCTAACTTTTCCATAAAGCATAAAAAGATTTAGAGTATCCTTAACACGATTTCTCCCACCAGCTGCATCTGCATTATTGTTGAATATATTTGCTAACTAACTTTAGCCGGAGCCTGTTTGTAAGCACACACAGTTAGCTCAACATTGTTTCTGACTTACTGCAATCTTCGGTATTGATTCCTTATTAAAGCATTTCTTCTTTGAAAAAGATCATTATAAATTTCGGCATTTTATACTTCTACTGTCTGCAATTGGGATGAGTATCACAGTTGATGATATATTACAGTTTAATTGATAGTATTTGTTTCTTTCTTGGTGAGTCAAACAATTTACATCATCTATCTATCCAGTGACATGCGCTGGTTCGCTCAGGGTCTATAGCAGAACTATGTTAAAATCCAGTAAGTACAGAGGAGCAGTCTCATTTCATATGCACTCACTAATTCTTAGCAAGTTGAATTTGACAAGCATTTTCCCGTAGCACTTTGGAAACACTGTTCCGTTTGTTTCTGGTGTCTATTGATGCTGTCAGTTTAATTGTCATTTCTTTGGAAGTCATTTATCTGTTCTTTCTCATAGCTTTTAAGATTAAAACATACGTAGTTTTGATTCCCCCATAAGCTTTCTTTTTCTTTTTTTTCTTTCTTTCTTTCTTTTCTTTCTTTCTTTTTTTTCTTTTTTTGAATCCTGGAGACTATCTTGGGGGAAGTAACAGATAAAATTGAAGGCTTCGACAATCCAACAGCTATCGAGATAGCTATGTCAAAATATGGCTCTGGTGATGGTAGCAGAATTTGTGGGTGATGAAGAGACCCGGTGAGAAGAAGTTAATCAATAAGAAGAATGGAGTATTAGTTTCTTCTGTAATTAATTTCAGACTCATTCAGACGAATGGAACATGGTTTTCCAAGACAACACTTTATCTGCTTTACACATGGATTGGTGCTTTTATTCTCACTTTGTAGTGAAGCTTACTTGGGTATCAAATAAACCTCTTACTCCAGGCTTTGCTTCTGCTTCGATTCCAAAGTTCTTCATAGTGGCATCCAAAGTATTATGGATGATGGAACATTCACCAGGAAGAATCTTCATGTCCTTGAATCCAGTTTTTGTTATCTCTGGAACTAATATTAACCTAAAAATATTTAGACAACTAAAGTTCAGAAAAAGTTGTTTTCTAGATCATTCTTTCTCCTCTCTAACCAGTTATCTCCACTTTCCATGTGCAGCTCAGTTTTGGAGTGTTTAATTAAATCTTCTTTTAGATAATAGGTCTTATGCAAAGCTATGATCCACTATCTATTATGAATTCAAAAATTTTGAATACTCTCTCCTGTTTCTTCAGTGTTCTGTATTGCCTTTTATTAACACATTGCACACTGTGTGCAATGTAAAGCACAAGTCAAAAGTAATCACAAACATAGTGAATAGCAGTCAGGTTTACAGAAAAACGTGTTGTAGACCACATGACCACACATGGAGACCTTGCCATTTGTTAGAACTAAGTAGAGTTAAGCATGCTGCCTCTGGGCCATGGTTTGTAAAGTTAAGGACAGTGATTGTTTTAGATAGAAGCTTCATCAAACACAATTAGATATAAGACAGTTATTCCTGCCTGTTAACTTAGCCTATCTGTGCTTGTATTCCAGTGAGTTAAATTTTGCAGGAAAGCTCTTTTGTCCAATGCTGGTTTCTGCAACAGGTGTGCTCTGGCCGCAATCACTTGTGTGTGCTTGAGGATGTGTGTATATGTACGGGAACTTGTTTGCAAGTGATTATCTTGAATTCTCAAAATCCGTAGCTATTATATTATTGTTCAGTACTGGAAGATGAATTTATCATACAGGACACTTGCAAACACAAACCCCATTAATACAGGAAATGTCTTATACTCAGGAATAATACTCAGGAATAAGGCTGCTACAAACTTGGGTATGTTGACAGAAGCAGGAGGACGTGGTTCCGTTTGTTCTTTTATTCTCCTAAGCAATAGTCTTGAATATTTTCTAGTGTCATTTTTTTTTCTTATGAACATTTTTAAAAGCATAATATATATACCATATATGATAGATCATGCGTTCTTATGCTCACCACATCAAAATATAATGACAGCCAGGATATATCAGGAAAACCTTTTTCTCATAATAAAATTTTAAAGGTATTCTATCTGAAAAAGGATAAAATAAAATTCTGAAATGAAATGATGCCAAAACATTTTAAAATAGACAGTATCAATATCCAATGATTAACACTCAGGACTTTGAAACATTTCTTTAATAATCAATATAATATAAAATACTTCAGTAATTTTTGAAACTTTCATATCTTTTTTTCTTTCCTAGGTGAAATTTTCATAGGAAGCACAGTACAGTGAAAGACTAGCATGCAACCATGAAGTGACACACCAAGGAACAAACACCTTGGCTAGGAACCCCAGCACAGAGTTTCTTAACCATCTCCAAATGCCTCTGCTTCAGCCACTACCACAGCATGCCTGGTGATGTGCTCTAGTTCAGTTTCTATCTGTCAAATACATCCCCGCAGGAAAGCTACTTACTGTCTCTCTTTTCTTGGCCAGTTCGACCCTATTTTTCTTTGAAGGTCCCCATTAGCTCAGTTGAGACTTCATGACCACTGTGATGCAGCTGACAGCACTTTTCAATTCTACTTTCTTCTTCCTTCATTTCTTTGGTTTATGGTGTCAAACTTGCACACTGTTGTGAAAGCCTTCCCTGTCTTCCTGCTTAATCTTCCTTTCCCTTCCACATTCATTTATTCAATAGAGGGCTCAAAATTTCCATTTTGTCTTGGTATCTGCTTCTAGAGGATCAAATGCTCTATGGACTTAAGAGGTTGCAACCAATTATCATAACCTACTTGTCAAGGTCTAATGTTGTGATATTCAAAACTACTAATATTTTTATGTTTCTGAATATTTAATATATGTGTGTGTGTGTGTGTGTGTGTGTGTGTGTGTGTGTGTGTGTACCATGTGTGTGCCTGATGGGACAGTGCCTACAGGAATCATAAGAGGGCATAAGATAACCTAGGACTGGAGTTTCACAAGGTTTTTAGCTTCCATGTGAGTGCTAAAAATTGAACCCAGGTACCCTGTAAGAGAAACAAGTACTATTTACTGGAGGCAACTCTACAGCTCCATCAACAGTATTTAACAGATTCTATTTATTATTTTCCAGTCATCACAACACAACTTCCTCTGAGCTTATAAAGCAAATATTAAGAAGTAAGAATGATATATAGAATGACAAAAATGAACTCCATCTCTTCAGTGAAGCCCACTGCAAAGTTCAGTTAGAAATTATTTTCAAACACTAAAGAAGTTCAAAACAGATGTTCCTTGTATTGTAACTTCAAAATGACTAAGGCAGGCTGCAGGATAATGAACAGGAAACATGTTCCAGACCAGAAGGCTCAGTACCAAGAATTTTCTGGTCAATACTTATTGCCAAACTCTTAGAAGAAAAGTAAGGGTATCCCATTCACTATACTCCCAAACTACTACCAATTCTAACAGTTTTGTGGTCAAGGAACTTCTACTTCCTGTTGACAAAACAAGAAGGCTATAAAATTTTGGCAATGCAAAATGAGTCTGCGTGTAGTCAAATTATAACCATTATAATTCTTTGGGAGGGTAAGAACATACTTCAAATGCCAACCCCCACCCACTTAAGATACATTCTGAATTACAAAGACCATCAGGAATAGTTTTATTCATAAATATGAAATATATTTCATTCACCAAATATAAAAAGAACTAGCGGGGCTACATACAATAAACAAAGACACAGAATTAGAATCAGCAGAAACATACGAATTTTCAGAATAACTCTTAGTTCAAAGCAAAGAACAAATGAAGAGATGTTGAACAGACGTGATGCTTTCCATATCTGTTTTCAAATCCATGGTAAAGCAGCAGGAATACCTCTCTCTGGAAAACAAATTCAAGCTTGTTTACACTAAATTCTCCTTTCTCTTTATTCAAGTCCAAAGAGCCTTCAGCAATGCCCTGCTCTGTTGAGTCACCATGGCCCTGATACTCATCCTTGTTTCTCAAAGTAATTAAATAAAAACTCATAACTAGCAATCTCGTTCCCTACTTCTGAAGCTGTGATCTTGAGCTCTTACTGTCCGTGCCCTGCCTGACTGTGGAATCTCCTCAACAAAGTTTCATAATTGTTTTCAGACAATCTAGGGTAGGTACTCTAACTCTGCTGACTGGACATAATTTTTCTATAAATGTGTGATAAATAATTGTTATTCACTTATTATCAGACATGGATATCTGTATTCATCTCATTTTTGGGTCCCCAGTGCTTCAAGTTCCTGGTTATCACATGTAGATAATTGCAGCAGCTAGAGTCAGCAACAGACCACTTTTGAACAAGACTCTGCAGTCTCTCTTGAATGTTTATTTCCAAGAAACACAAATACTGTAATTATATAGATTTTATTATCATCATGTTTGAAGACTGCCTCTCCAAGGGTAAGGCTACATTTGTTCTATGATGTTAGCTCAAGTTAAGAGTGGGAGTCTTGCTGCACCGCCAGTGTGGGCGCTCTGTGCAAACCTCATCACAGTTCAGTCAGAAGAGCTGACTACACAGGAGCTCACAACCAAGTGAATGGCACACGCCTACACTGAGCCAATGCAGAGTCATTTCTTTAAAAATTACTTTGAGAAATCATTTTTCAATGTCTACTTTCATCATTCTTTTAAATTCAAGGTAAATTCACATTCTTTTTTCCTTTTTTTTTCATTCTGAAATTTCTTGAGGAATAATTTTCCTAATTAAACCTGGCATTATCCTCTAGAAGGAATTCTGTTTCTGTCCCTCTCTCCTCCCCTCTCTTTTTCTGGTCAATCTCTGCGAGCCTTCTTGTTGACACAGAAGATTCAGATATTGAGAAATTAACTTTCTGTCAAAGTTTTGTCTTACAATGCTTTTAATGTTTCAAGTTGAAAATGATGAAGAAGCTCTTTCTTTGATGATTATATTAAAATCTTATAGCTGTCAGCATGGAACAAAGGAACCTTTAAATAATGTTTTTGAAGAAGTCAGTGCAAAACTTTGATGCTCCCTTTCCTGTAAGAATAACACCTTTTTCTAAGTTACAAATCATTTTCAGTAAAGAATATGGTGTTCCAGAAATTCAAATTTAGTGAATATTCTGTTATAATTTCTGGGCAAAATTATTACATGAGAAGAACCACATCAATGGTAACCTTAAGTAGAATTTTGTGCATGCTTTCTGTGCACAGCTTCTTTGTAGGGTGTCTATATATTTATATTTCATAATCCTCATTTAAATCCTACCACATGAATACTGTTACCTTTTTTTTAATTGGGAGAAGAAAACTGAATGAGCCTCAGATACTTTAAATGATGTGAATATATTTATAAGTAGTAATATTGGGCTGAACAAGTTGCTGTTCTAAATCACTCTGAAATATCTTTTTTATTCTAAAAATAGACTGAATTAAAACACATATCACTATACCTTAGACAACACCTAGAGGCAACTGAGTCAAATTAAATGAGTTTATCCACAGCTACAGAAGACATGATTTACCAGCATAAAGTGGGCCCTTCAGCACAGTGCCGAAGGTTGGAGATGGAAGGAAACCAATCTCCAGAACAATATATTTGTTTAAAAAGATACTTACATGTTTAATCTTTGAATCATTGCAAAAAAAAAAAAAAAACACTAAAGAAAACTGTTCTGTGCAGAGAACAAGGTTTGAGAGCACAAAGGCAGATGGATCCTTCTTTTGGTTGCACAGGGACAGGACCTGAATGAGCATTCAGGTTCAGAGCAGAGTCCACATGCTTTGAGGCTCTGCACTTCCCATTTTATGATCACAGTGTAAAGCACTTGGCAGTAAAGTCTGGGGAAAGTACAGTTGACATGGTGATTATCCTCACTCTGAAATTCCATATTTACAGTTTGGTGCTACAAGATACTAGGCGGTATCTCCTTTTATCATATAAACCTGCTGATTATGGACCCATGAAAGTAGAAGGAGATACACGAGGCATTGGTACGGGATTCCTTTCTCACATGGAAAAACTTCTTTCTTGGTTTGTTTTACAAATTTTACCCCAGTGGTAAGAAATGGGGCTGAATGACTTCACAAGCTTAAGACACTATTTAAAGACTGAAAGAGGCAAACACGAAGCTGACATTTTCATAACAAAGCGGAAGATAAAAGAAAGCAGTTACCCATTGTTTAGTCTCTGTGAGAGAACAAATACTCATAACTAAACTGTAACTGGAATCAGAATGTAGTGTGGGACAAACAGTCTAATGGCCTCCGAGATAAATTACAGTACTCGTTTGTCCATTGTTGATTTGTTCTGTGGGATTCATGAGAAGGCAGGATTGTGGGATTCCATGATTCTGTACATGTATGTCACCAACAAGGAGGTTTGCTTTGGCTAGTGTACTTTAGCACTTTGTTGAGTCTAGCCATTTTCTGACTATCTGGAACTACCAGTGATACAAAAAGGGGAAATGAAGGAAGCAAGAAAGGAAGGAAGGAAGGAAGGAAAGAAGGAAAGGAGGGGGGGGGGGGGGGGGGGAGGGAGAGAGAGAGAGAGAGAGAGAGAGAGAGAGAGAGAGAGAGAGAATAAAACACGAACTATAAGATCAGTTACTTTACTTCTCTAGGGTTTGTATGTCCACCCAGATCGGGTGTTTATGAAACTTGTAGTTTCCCTATTAACCTCAATTTCCCCAGTACTGGGTTTCACCACAGAATTTATCCCTGGAAAAAAGTATGTTTCTTGTCCCATATCACTTCCATGGATTTTTGAGAGGAAAATGTTTAATATTTAACTTCTCTTTTTCTATGTATAATAATCTCCATTCTATATTCTTTCAGTTTCTTTTGGTCCTGATGAAGATGTGGTTAAATCTGAGAGAAAATTTGGCCAACAAAATGCCTTTTAACAAAGGAAACAGATTTTATGGAATATGTTTGACCCATACCTTGCCGTGGGCTGGGATAGAAAGTGAGGGTTGCATGAGCTAATGAGAGAGCAAGCAGTGTGTCCACAGAGTGATTCCACTCCATTTCAACCAAGAATAAGAGTATCACAAAAATGTTTGTTCTTTCTCCAGTAGAAATGCTTGTTAGTCATCTCTTAGGACAAAACAAAATGAAAAATAACGACAATAAAAATACGAAAATAATCTTAGGCCTTATCTGTTTAGAATCTGTGGAGAAACATTCCCCCATGAATTTATAGTGTTCAATAGTTTTAATTCACACTCCACATTCTGATCTGTAACACTGAATAACTTACTATGAAAAGCAGACAATACAGATAACGTGGAGCTTATAACACAAAGGAGCCTCCAGGTGTTCTATGAGAAAAGAATAGACCTTAACTACTCCGGCAGATCTCACAATTGTTTCTCTCCTGTGTAACTTCACAGAAAAGGAGAGAATTTTATTGTTGACCTCTCTAAACCAGGGGTCAGTAATTAAGGCGCTCACGCGCCAAACAGCCCGAGGACTTGCTTTCATTGGCATTCGTGCTTGTAGGCTTCTCTTGAGAGAAAGATCCGCAGCTGCACTTTTTGACATGTGAGAATGTGTGGGCGGGATAACCACTTCCCCACTTCTCTTCTGCTTGTCTTGCTATCACTGTCCTCCACCTGGCTCATCCGAGAACAGGTGCCACCAGCGAGGCTTACCACTTGCTTGAGGACATCAACCCTAGCTATGACCACAGGGCAGTCCTTAGTGCATCCTCAGAAAACAGCAAAGGATTATCATATGCAAAAACAAACAACAAACAAATGGAAAAGCACTGTCGACTGAGAACTTTGCACCTGTTAGGCAATAATTTTACAGTCTTCACAGAATTTGTACAACTTTTCAGAAAGGCAAAATCAGAAGCGGCTTATGTGAGTTTAACTTATTGTTTCTGGCTCTGAAATCTGTATTGATTTTATACTTTCTGAGCCTAGATTTTCCCAGAAGACAATGGCTATCCATTAGTAGAAATCTCTTATTTTCCTCATGAAGCACTATTTAAATTTTCTAATTTGTCATCACAAAAATATTTTTTACAAACTCTTTGGAGAGCTGTGAGTTAGAAGTCACCCATTACCCAGCAGAATTTCTTGGAGTCTATAGTACACTGTGTATGCTGAACCCTGAAGAGTAAAGTCAGGATAGCTGCTCACTCATTCTGTAATTGTGCCTGGTGTTTCTGCTACCAACTCTTTCAGTCAGGTTCTGTTGAGTAGCATGAACAGAGGCTTTATTTGAATTTCCTCTTTTATATACTAACATAATAATTATAAATTATGAAAAATAATGTCACGATATGAGAAATAAATATTTTTCTATGATATAGAAGCCTGCCTTTTTAATTGAATTTACATGGCTTACATGTTTGAATGTGATAACTATTGTCTTGTTCTCTTGACATCAAGACCCATTTTAATAACAAACTAAGAATGAATATTTAAGGTGTAAAGGAAGTTTGTGAATACTGCTCGATGTATTGAATTTACTATTTATAGTCAATTCTTATTTGCCTAAAAGGGTGATCAATAAAAAGTAGTGTAGAAGAGAGTTTAGCATGGCATTTAAGGACCTCCTGCTTAAGAACAACTAGGATTTTGTAAGCACAAAAGTTTCCTTTGTAGCAATAAGATTGAAATTACATTTCAAAACAATTTCATCCAAGTGCTTGTAGTCGAATATTTGATCCAATTTGTTGTGGCTTCATACAATTTTTAGATGTGTTATGAGTTCTATGCATGAAAGCAGAAATGCTCCTGACTTTCAGTGATACTCCTTGTCATCAACTAGCCATTGGTTTATAGACATTAAACCTGTCCATAGAATATAAACTTGTGACTTTATACCTTTCTAGTCTCTGAGTATGGAGCAAGCCTTCTGCTATACTTTGAGCTGGCTGTCAACTGTGCCTAATGCTCTTTACTGTTGAGCACTGAGTAACACTTTTGTTTACTTATATTTAACTCTTCTATCTGCTTCTATCTGCATGAAATAGATCTTTTAGACTGCCAGTGCCTTAGTGGGCAATAGTATCAATACTAATAATATTTCAACCATATCTGCTTTAATACCTTTGCTGCATGTACTATTCAGTGATCTCCATTAACTCCTAATTTCAAACACAACTTCAAACAGAAGAAACACAGGGAATATTGAAAAGTCTTTAGAAGAGCACTTTGCTCTATCTATTGTATGGAGAAGATATCTTGTAGATCTCATAAGCATTTTTGAATGATGGATAAGGGTCTTTCTCCAAGAATATAGTAAGAATAGAATTTAGGGGGAAGGAAGACTATCCTTTCCAAGGGATTCACTTATACAAGACAGGAAGATGAATAGCAGACATATTTATATAAGTAGAGCATATTAATGTGGAGTTGTTGCTGAATACAAAAAACTATTTATACATTTTTATTGACATTAAATAAAAATAGTTTGACGGAAGTAGCAAATTTTATATTTAAGTTAGCACTTTACTCTGGAAATTACTTGATGCAAAGCATTTGGAGATAGGTATGATTTCATATGGGAAGTAATACAAACCTAAACTTGGTAGTTAAATCAAGATATTACCATGAACATTTTCAAATGTGAACACTAGAAAGCAGAATTTTTTTTAATTGTTTCTAACTGTATCTTCAGCTTCTAAAGGAATACCTATAACATAAATGATTAGCTAGCTAACATAGTACTCCTTAGTTAGACCATCGATCCAGTCTACTCACCCATAGATGCCCTTATTGTTCTCTCTACCCACCCACTAAGCATTCAATCAGTGCAGAACACCAAAACTGGAATAATCATAATGTAGCATCTGAAAGAAAAAATAAAAGACATGAACTGAATTATGGGCATGACACAGTGTGGTAAATCCAAAGGTCTCTGGAAAGTAAACATATGATGCTGTCATGGTGAGCAAAGGCAGATAAGATTTCACTGGCGACAAGTATTGTGTGTGTGTTTATATATATATCTCAGTTGACGACACAAACTTGTCTTTATCCATTAGATTTTCTCTTTTTATGGAGATTCACAATCAACCAGAACCATTTCCTTTAGCATTGTGTTCTAAGAGGGTATGTGCATTCATGTGATCTGTACAAGTATTTTCCTGCTCTAACAGTGTTTCTCCATGTCTCGCCCTAGTCAATACATACACATAGGTGACCATGATACAGAATACTCCTCTTCATTTCTATTACTCAGATTAGCTTTTCTCTTTTCTCCTTCTATACTACCAGGCACAAATTAAAGATCTTGGTACCTTGCCACAGATGATTTGCACTTCATTTTGGATAGTGTTTTCCAGGTCAGGAAATGTCTAACTGTCTATTTGCTTAGGTTAGAAAGTTCCCACAATTGTTTGTTTTTAGAGTTCTCATTTCTTGGTTGATAATTCCAGGTATTCATATTTTACATTTGCTAAAATATTTGAACAAATTTATAACTGTTTTGAAGTCACTGTGCTTCCAGCATCTACATCATTTCTGATTTTTTTTTACTTATATTGTTCCATATTTTGTCATTCTTTGTATATGAGGTAAATTTTATTGAATTTTGCATTTTACAACCTATGTGCATTTCAAAGTTCCTCAGTAGCTGGTTTTCAGGCTTTGCTAAGATTTTCTGTGTGTGTACAGATGGTTCTTTAACCAATTCCTAAGGGGAAACTCCTTTGCTTGACATTCCTCTTACTCATGTTTCCTCATACTAGATTTATTCCAACCACCTGAGAAGTTCAGAGTGCATCTCTCTTTCTTCTTGTAGATGCCAGGACTTGGGCTGTTTCCCATTTATAGTACAATCTAAAAAGAGGCCAAGGAACCAACGCAAAACTATTTGTTTTTTTTTTTTCAACAGCAAACATGCTGCATTTTCCATTGTGCACTTTCCAAAATCAGTTGATATTTACTTTGCTTAGGTTTTCAAGGGTTTAAGTTAGAAGATTCCAACATCTAGTAACACATCCTAGCCAGGAGTTCTGTTCTTTGGAATGTTTTTGGCGGCTAGACTCATTTCCGCATCACAGAACGGCACTTGTTGTTCTAATCTCAGAGTGGGAATTTATTGTCTTCTTCTTGAGAATCCACAGATTCTCAGGACTTAATGAAATATATTGTACTTAAATGCTCTGGGACACTACACTTGCTGTTAAAACTGCCTTTCATAATAGTTGATGTTCTTTGCATTCATCATTGTATAGTAATTTGTATTTCTACATGTTTCTCTACACTCAGTGGCATGTTCGGATCATGAAGAATGAATGTAGAAAAAACACAAATAGACAAATAAGCCAATACAGGACAAAGTCAGACAAGGCTAAATCTGAAATCTGGGTCATTTCCATGACTATGAAATCATTTATTCTACTGTTTCTCACTTGCAAATACTTTGGGGCTTTCACATGGACAATCTGTATTCACAGTTGTTTTGGAGTCACACCACATGCCTTAAGTTATGCATAACAGTGCACTCTACCAAATGACTGCACAGCTGGGGAGTTCACTGGGGGTAGCAGCTGGGTGAGGATCCTCAAAAGATGGGTGGGTACCGAAGGAGTTCCTTCTTGCTTTTGTACTCCAAGGCTCACTATTAGCATCTTGCAAAAACAAAAAAGAGATTAGAGTTTATTGTTCTGTTTTTCCCCAGTGGGGAAGCCTTGTATGTTTATGCCCTAAAGACCGCACATTTGAAAGGAACAGCCACTTCTGCTAGGAATTAACCAAATTGACTATCTTCCCAGTTTGAATTCACTGGATAACCATTAATCCTTTCTTTACATTGTGCTCCAAAGACTCAGCCAGAGTATTGAGGAGGCCTGAATTTCCAGGTTTTCTTATCTGGAATACAAACATCAGTTAAAGACATAATATCATTTTCTGCTACTCTCAAAGGGCATCGAGCAGGCTGGCTAGCATCACTGCAACGTTTTAATTACTGGTGCTTACTACAATTTGCAATAATTACAGTTCATTTAGTGAGCTGGTTCTTAATTGCAGAGACTGCTAAAGTAACAATTGAATAAAAAAATAAAATGTAATTTTATATATGTGTGCATCCTTCTGTTTTAAGTACGTGTGTGTGTGTGTGTGTGTGTGTGTGTGTGTACATACATATAATTGGGAGGGGTGTGGGCAGATACAGAAGTAAAAGAAGCTCTATTCTACTCATTTAATTTCTAAGCAGAGATATTAAAAACACTTTTCTAAACATAATGTCTAAAATTATATCTAATCATCGTTCCTGAAATTTTCCATCATTCCTGAAATTTTTAAAATATAATTCTTGTTCTCATGTCCCTTTGTATTAAGGAAAGCACAATGATTGAGATTTGGTATTACCAAGTAAATAATCCAATAAGCTCTACTCAGGAGGCAAATCTCAAGTCAGAAAGAATGCCTGTATAAAGAGAATTTTAATCTGGAAAAGGCAGTTTTCTATCACTTATCTATTCTTCCCTTCAGCGACT
Organism: Alexandromys fortis; assembly: GCF_014885135.2. Lineage (NCBI taxonomy): Eukaryota > Metazoa > Chordata > Mammalia > Rodentia > Cricetidae > Alexandromys > Alexandromys fortis. Next base: position 10,396,187 of record NW_026067957.1, on the reverse strand, counting down.
AGAACTAATCATAAGATTCCATCTACAGAAGTGAAGATGATCTGGGGAAAGAATGTCTAGAAGCTGGCGAAGCAAAGGAGATACAAAAACCGACTGAAGGGAGTGAATGGCCAATGAGAGTGAACGTCCTTGAAAAGAAAAAAATTGCAGTTTTTTTTTTATTGTACTATTTATCATACATTTCTGAGGAGTCTAGAGAAAATGTTCTAAACTGTTGTTAATGCTTCAGTTTGAATATATATATATATATATATATGTATGTATTTTGATTATCAAATAAGTCCATATTCTTGAATCCTGTACTTATTTCAAAATAAGTAGAAAGCATAAAAATACTTTCTGGCAGATCCCTGCAGGTTAGTTCATGTAGCGGGTTGAGTCAATGGCCTTGCTAGTTCAATCCTGGAGCTGGAAAGTACAGAGAGGATTCAGGAAACAGAAATGATGTTGTGAAGCATTCTGGCCAGGAAATTAAGAAATTTCACTTGAAACCATGTCTTTCCACCTAAAATGATTTGAAGAATCTAAACAGTCAAAAGCAAAAGGAATAAGAAAACACAACCGCTTGTTCAGGAATCTTCCCTGAAAGGGAGAGAGGATCTTAAGACATGAATTAATGTCATTAATGTTCTATGTCAAGTTATTATCAATTCATTGGGCGTATTAAAATTCTAGTGTTCTGATTTTTAAAGATCAGCAAGACACACCAAATAAAAAATACATTGCCATTAAAATTCCTGTATTCTGAACTGTCTTGATTATTGCTGTTAGTAAATTGGAAATGGTGCATCTCTGAAAATAAAACACAAATCTGTCCAGAGTAAGACTATATTTAGTCCCTATAAAAAATGGGTAGCATGCTCATTCTCAGAAATAAAAGAGCTGGGTATCTTAACAGTTCATGAAGTAGTATGAAGGAAATATTGCCTAGTTGTGTACAAGAAGTGTATGAAAACTTAGTGGTTCTTCTTTTTTTATACCATAGATAAGTCAACTTATTTGTACTTTATTAAAATTTAAGTTTTATACAGAGTCTTAGACAGCCAGGCTGGCATCAAACTCACTAATAGCCAAGACTTGCCTTCAACACCTTACACTACCACATTAGCCTCTAGGTCATTGAGATAACATGCATGAGCTGTCATACTTAGATGACCTTGAGATTTTTATTTATTAAAATTAGTTATTAATAATAGTGTCTTCCTAATGTTTAATTTGTTGTTTGATCATTTTACTGGTTTTGAAGTATGAAAATTGTGCATAGAAGTCAAGCATAAGATATATTACAATTCATAGATATATAAAAAATGTTGGTTTTGTCCTTCCTGTTGCATTGGCTGCCACTGTGTGAAAAACAGAACCCTTTGCTGGGATTTTGAAACCTGAATTGCATTCTAACTGCTCAAATAAATTCTCAGGCAAAACAACTGCATAAAATGAAAGAGAAAAGAAAGAAAGGAAGAAAGGAAGAAAGGAAAGAAAGAAAGAAAGAAAGAAAGAAAGAAAGAAAGAAAGAAGAAAAGACACGACTGTTCCTAAAAGAAAAAATGTTTATTGTAGATAAAAGAAAGAGCATAGCCAGAGACAGACCACTGGAAGAGTCCAGCAAAGACATGACCCTGAGCTATGTGAGAAAAGGGAGAGGGGAGAGGAGCTGCTGACCAAGAGAGACAGCCTGGGCCCAAGAGACTGACTGGAAACTGGTATAGCCAACATGGCTGGATTGTACAGGGAAGGGGAGCTAGAGGAAGGGAGTCCTAGGCCATGGGCAAGAGAAGTTTAGAGTAGGGATCAAGGTATGGCAAGCATACCTTGTAACAGATAGGGATACAGGGAGACACAGTTTGCTAGGTCTGCTTTGATATGTTAAATAGATACTTAAGCCTTTTGTCCCAGGGTTTGAAACCTAACAATGACCAACTTCCCACAGTCTGTGTTCTCTGGCTGATGTCCTTACAAAATTTCCTTTTAGTCCTAAGTATTTTATTATAATGTGGATCATTGAGTTTTGTGCAGTTCAGGCTCCAAGCAAAAATGCAATAATGTGTGTGTGTGTGTGTGTGTGTGTGTGTGTGTGTGTGGTGCTAGTATTAAACTAATAACCTCATATATACTAGGCAAGCACTCTGCCACTAGCTACAACTCCAGGTCCACAAAACTTCAAGACATGTTGTATTTTTCTAAAGCGCTTATTGTTTATTTCTTTCCTTACTTTTCTCATCATAAAAGTACTATATCAGGAGTTACATGTGCTACAGATGTTACAGATGCCAGCTGACATCATAAGTTTTTGCCATAGTATTATAGAATATAATGTGCAAATATTTAGGGTGTCTTTCAAATTCATTCTGCTTATTAAAACACTTTTATAGCCATGAATTTTATAAACTAGGGCTCACTTGAGAAGGAAAGAGGGAGTGAAAACGAGAAGGAATAGAAAATACTAAGGACAACTAAGAACTACAAAGAGAAACATAATATATGAACATATAATGCATGCATGTAGCAGTTATTTTGCTCTTGCTTTAATAAAATATGAGAAACAAAGGGACTTAAAGAAGAAATAGTTAATTTACAGTTTCTGAGGATAAGTGTCGATTGCCTTGGCGGCTCACAGAGTCTAGAAATTGTAACCTGCTTGGCAGTCAGTTACTCCAGGGTCACAGAGAGGTACTATCTGGAAGATATGAGCTAGGAAAAAGGAAGAAGGCTAGGCAAAGATTTGTCGAAGCCTCCATTTATTAGGGTCAAGGTTGCTGCTTATATAGCCCCTGGATGAGGGCTTGGGGGGCAGGGGCATGGGATCTTGCTGCGTGGTCCAGGTCACATAGGCCAGGAGGTTTCATTCGGTCAGGTCATGTAGGCCAAGCAGTCACGAGTTGCCACACCTAGTTCCCTGGATAGCTGGATTGTGAGGCGGGTTCCACTAACAGATAGTTCTCCATTAACAGCTTAATTGGGTGGGGTAGGTTCTGTCAATAGAACGATTCTTAACACAATTATGGGTATGGGGTTCTCTGCAGACTACCCAGGGCGATGGTTCCTGTAATGATTTTTAGAAGGAAAATGGCTCCTGACAGATAAGAGTCTATAAAGGCAGGGAGACATCAGCAAGCAGTAGTTATGGCCTTTGCAGCAGACAGTGCTCACGACCTGACCAGCAAACACAAAACAAAAACAGCAAAGTGGAAATGGCTTGAATTTTTAACCTCTCAGAACCATATCCAGCAACATACTTCCTCCAACAAAGCCACACCTCCTCCACTCTCTTAACAGCACCACTAACTGCTGATCAAATGTTCAAATGCATGGGCTCTTGGGGGACAGTCCCATCAAAACCACCACATTTATTCCCGGACATGTTAGAGAACAACTTATATTATAACGAAAATGCATTTATTCAGCCTTTGAAAGTCTCCATAGTCTTTCAGAGTCTCAATACTATTTGAGACTCTTCCTAGACTCAATGCAATCTTTTAATTATAACACCCTGTAATTTTAAGAGCAAGTACATTTTCCAACATGTAATGGTACAAAATACATAGATGCCATTCCAAAATAAATAAGGGCATAGTGAAAAAATACTGGACCAAAACAAGACTGGGGCCCAAAAGGACAACCAACACATCCTTGTACAATTCAAAGGGCTTAGATGGCTCCAGCCTTCCAGCTTTGCTTACTGTAACACTCTTGTGGTGGTTCCACTCCTTATATGCAGCTCTCCATGGCAGATATTCCATAACTCTGACATCACCAACATCTTGGGGTCTCCACTGTAACCCAGATTCACTTCATGCAATTGTTTCTCAGAACCTTCACACAGAGTCCGTCCTATCATATGCTACCTGGCTTTTGTTGCTCTCTGAAACCATGGAGGAAGAGCCTATACCTTTACTCCTGTATTTGTAATGCCTGTAAAGCTTAAACCATGAGTACGACACTGTCAAGTTTGGCTGCCATCTTGGAATGGATCCTAGCCTAATTGAATCACATTAGATTGAGTATTATTTTCCTAATTTTTGTTTTGTTTTTTAGTAGCAGAAAATTATTTAGGGTCAGTTCTACTAGTTGGAAGCATATCTGCCTTAGGCTTGCCATAAGACCACCCTTCCTTTATTCTATTGCAGAGAAGGTAGCCCTCTCTAGTGCCAATAATGTCCTTATCTCTTTTAGCACAAGCCTTGGGTTCATCATTAAATTTCTTGGCACTTTTTTTTGTGTGTGTGTTCTCTTTAAACTGTACATTTTGTATTTCTTTCTTACTACTTGCTATTTCTCATTGTAGACCTCCATAATAGGCATTAATAATAATTATGTTACAGTTTCAATATTATGTTTGCTGCAATTTTCTTTGTTTAAGAAATTAGTTCACTACTTTTAAATTTAGTTTCATACAAGTTTTAAGACAAGGGCAGAGTGCAATCATACTCTTTGCCAAGGTATCACAGGAGATTCCAGCAGAGTTAATAATATTGTTTTTCTTTGAGACCTCTTGTGCTTGGTCTTCATAGCACACAGTTCTTTCAGCATTGTAATCTAGGTTCCTAATATGACCCATTAACCTCTGCTTACATTTAACCAATTATCTAGTTCAAAGTCCTAATGTCTTCCACATTCCTCCAATTCATATATGGTTAGGTTCTTCACAGCAGCACCCCACTCTCTAGTATCTATCCAAGAGGATAAGAGTTCATCAAAGCAGTGAGCCATGACAACAAGCATGTTGGATAAAATAAAAGCTGAGAGCTTACATATTGAACTACAAAGATGAAGCAAAAAGTAAAAAGGAAATGGTGTATTCAGACTGTCAAAATCTGTATTTATTGACATGCCTCTTCTAGCAAGGCCAAACCATCTAATCATCCCCAAACCTTGTTATCAACTGAGAACTGAGTGTCCAAATGCATGAGTTTAGGAGATATGCCCATTCAATTCAAACCACCACAGTGTGTGTGTGTGTGTGTGTGTGTGTGTGTGTGTGTGTGTGTAAGTTAAATGGAGTTATTCAACTTGAGGTGATAATGTCCCCGTCAAGAGTCAAAAATTCCCAGTGCAGGTCATACATGGGAGCTTCCCTGAAAGTTGTTGTCAGGGCAGTCCAGTAGAGTCCAAATAACCTAGAATATTGCTATTGCTCTTGGTTGCCTCCTAGAACTTGAAGGTAAGACTGTATGGCCAAAACACTCTACACTTGATACAGAAGATTTAGAAGAAACAAGTTGAAACTTACTTGGAAGGTATTCCAGAGAACTCTTTCATAGTATCAACAGTTGCTCTGTAATTTGTCAATGGGAATGAACAATCAGTAGTCTTACCCTCTATGAACCACAAGAAAGATTGACTGTATTGATTATGCTACAATAATGCAGTTTTATCTATTTGTTCTGAATGCTCACTCAAAAGAGGAGAATTTGTGTCTGCTACTTTACACCTAGATAATTACTGGTGGCTGGACAGGCTATAGGGCTCAGAGGGAAGACTTCTACTGCCATTTCCCGAAAGCAATATAGTTTCTAACTCTGCTCTGAATACTTATATTTATATCTATGGTAAGTTTAGCTCTAACCCCCTCACCAGAGAAGCTTCTTTATTCAACAGATGGAGACTATTACAAAAATTTATAGCTGGTCAAAATGCAAAGACAAGTTGATGTGGGATGTCTAACACCAACTGATATATCTGTAATGAAAAATCTGCACACAAGTCCCAGAAACAACCATGAAGAGGGACAGGAAGCTTGTAAAGACCATAAAATTAGGGTATCTTCTGTGAGATAGTGCCTACTAGATATCACAGTGGTGTTGCACTTACAAGCACTCAACAACATATCCCACAATATGTGAAGAGACCACACCAATCTATAAAGCAACATGGACAGAGGAAGTTGAGAGGACCCCACTCTTATATAAAGCGGTATAGGCAGTCAATAGCTGTTGTGAGAAAGAAACGTCTGTTTTCTTTAAGAATGAACCCTAAGCACATGGACATACGAACAACATTAATCAGGTTCAGTAGATTATATAGCAGCAACAATTACAAAAAAGACATGGAAACCGAGGGGAACAGGGAAAAAGTTAGAAGAGAAAGAGGGAAAGGTGGAAAACAATGTAAATACTACATTCGTATAGAAAATTCCAAAAAGAGCATTTTAAAGGCAGTTCTATAAAACATTTCATGTACTGTTATACAACTGGCTTTGCTCTGGCAGTCATGTAGTATAATAATGCACCATGCAGCACTTCAAAGTTATTCTTCTGAACATAAGTATTCTACAGATACTTCTTGAATTGAATGATTTAATTAGAAGTAGGTAAATATAATTTTTTAATTTTTAAAAATGAGTATCTTATATCAAGATCCATAAAGATAGAGAACAAAGAACCACAACTTAAATAAATTTATATTTTTATTACATGGTATATTTTTATTACATACTTCCATGTGAAATAGGACATAAAATTATCCAACAACTACCCATGATGTTTGTTGCTAAATAAGAATGAGTAAGCACACAGTCTTCTTCCTCTCTCCTGGAATAATGATATAAACACTGAGAGAATACATTGACAAGCCTTATGAGGACCACAATGAAGAGTTAGTGTAGACTCATTAGAATGGATAAGAATTTGTAATACCACTCAGGCAGTGAGTATGAGTGAGTATGGCATGTTTTCCAGGATCTTGCCTTTGCTTCTATTGTTGTTGTATTTTTCTATATGTCTGATAACTCTGGGTCTAGACCAAATTCATTCTGAAACTTAGAGGTGGCTATTAATGCGGATGAGAGGTGTTCCAAAAAAAAAAAAAAGAGGTTTAGAATCAGAAAACTTCTAGACCAGACTTGAAGGGAATCAAGTGCCCTTCCACTAGTAACAGTGTCACTGTGGGCAACGAACACTCTTTATTAATCATCATTGGTTACTATAATAAAACTATGAGTATTTATGAAGAAATGGAATGAATAAATGGAGGTTTATTCTAACTCAGAACTATAAAGATCTTGAGTGAAATATTAAGGCAGTCTCTACAAGGGCCACTCCTTGACTGCATCTCATCATGGAGCTTGATAGAGGGTAGGTTTTCAGGAGGTCATGAACATGTATCCTCAAAACTAAGCAAGTGATTATAGTTAAACTATAAACTAGGAGTGGAAGGAGTTGGAAAGGGAGAGGGGGTTGAGAGAAATGCTTAGACTTTTATGATAAGTCTGTGACTTACATTCCTAAGGTGCAATTCCTGCCACTTAAAGACCTCTCACTAGACACTATCTCCTTAAGTCTTTACCATCTTCCAGCAGGACTACTTTGGAATGAATTCTTTCATTATAGAGGGCTACAAGTCCCTAGAGTGCTTACAGGAACTCAGGGGCATTTTTCAAGCATTCTCTGATCCTCTCTTTCTTTCTCTCTATCTGTCTCTGTCACTCTCTGTCTCTGTCCCTCTCTCTCTCTCTTTCTATCTCTGTATATAGCCTTCCCTCTCCCCCCTCCCTCTGTCCATCTCAACCCCCCACCTCTGTATCTCTTTCTCTCTCCTAGTTCTTGGTCTGCACTGAAGTGGTATTATAAAGGAAAAAAAAAACCCAGAAAACTAGAAACTAGCTTCTAGTTGACTACTCTTAGGAATTTCAATAGAAAATATGATTTGGGAATATCACTGTGCTGGGTAATATTTATGACCTTGACACTACTAAACTTACTTGGGAGGACGGAACCTCAGTTAAACAATTGCCTCTATTATATTTTCCTATAGACATATGTGGGGGGCATTTACTTAATTAATCATTGATGTGGGAGGGTCCATTCAAGACTGGATAGTGCCAGCCCTTGTTGAAAATGTGTACACCTGTCCTAGGTTGCATAAGAAAGCAAGCTGAGCCAACTGTGAAAAGCAAGCCTGTAAGAAGTATGCTTCTGACTTCTACCCCAAGCTTCTGCCAGTGAGTTCCTGCCTTGATTTCCTTTCTTATGGACTGTGGTCAAGATACGTAAGTCAATAACCCTTTCCTCCATGGATTGCTTTTCTTCAGAGTAGTCTATCACAACAACAGAAAGAAAACTAAGATAGGAACTCAGTTGCCTGTAAACTCTCGGCTTCACTTTTGAACTTTGCACACATGGACCCGATCCTATAGACTATTCTAAGGATCCTGAAAACTAAAATAAGAAGCTGCCACCGAAACCTAAGACAGGTTATTGGGTGCTGCAAACATATGACATATAAAAAATAGTTTCTCAAATGCTTTGAAAATGGTAATGACACAAAGCCCACAACCCTTGAAAGGCTTGTCAGAACAGTGACCATAATTCAACTGAATAGATTACATGCTAAACAAAATACCAACAGTCTTCTTAGATGTAGCCAAATCCATAGAGTCATAATATAATATTTACATCATGCAGAATCCAAATCAAATTCCTCAAAGTTGAATAACCAAAAAATATGTGATGTAAAGGAGAGAAATCCAGCAAGTAATAGCACAAAGATGACCCGTAAATAGAATTAAATGTCAAAGTTTCAACGTCACTCTTATGAAAATGATACAATAAGTGAAGACAAATACTCATTTTAAACTGAATAAAAATTTTCAATAAAGTGGTAATTTTATTGAATCAAATAAGTCTTAGAACTAAAATTTTAAACAATGATAATATGTATCTTGCTGTTACTGAATGGATTCAATAGTAGAATGTTGAAAGGAGCTGCTTGTTGGTTCTGGATGCTCAGCCCCGAAATAATCACACAGAAACTGTATTATTTAAAACACTGCTTGACCCATTACTCTAGTTTCTTTTTGGTTAACTTTTACATATTAATTTAACTTATTTATAGTAGTCTTTGTATTGCCACGTGGCTATGGCTTACTGGCTAAAGTTTCATCTGTCCCAGCAGCGTTACATGGTTTCGCTCTGGCTCTGCTTCCTTTGTCCCAATATTCAGTTAAGATTTCCCTGCCTACCTAAATTCTGCTCTATTAACAGGCAAAGATGGTTTCTTTATTCATCAATAGTATTCACAGCATACAGAGAGGAATCCCTCATCAGTAGATTAAAAATATCAGTGAAAGGCATCACCAAACCTGAGGGATTATCAAATAGTTTCCATCCCATGTAACAAATAATGTGAATCTGGAGATATTGGGGAAAAAAAAACAAGCAGCTTTAGCACTCATGACACTAATATAAACCTCTGGAAAACCTAGTAGCTGAAAAGTCCCTTGGTAAAAGCTAAAAACCCAATGCTTTAATAACTGAAACCTCAACCATTTCCTGTCCAGATACATCATAATAAAACCAGCAAAGACCGACACAAAAAGAATCCCAAAATTTTTCTTATAAAAATTATATGCCATTTACAGAGAAAAGGAATTTAAATGATTAGAGGAATTTCATTTAAAGCCATAGTAGATGCATCTGAAGATGGAATTCATGGTATATTTTCTATAGCCCAGAAGCTCTGAGTTTGTTTCCTGTACTGTAAGAAGGTCAGAGATACAGTGCGTGGAGGACTGGGGAAGGAAATGGGGAGGAAAGAAGAAAAGAATTAATAACAAAAAAGACATCAACCCAAAATTCTATATCTAGAGAGACTATACTCCAAGTGTTAGGTAAGTAAATAATATCCTATATTGATGAAAAACGAAGACAACTAATTATCTGAATACTTGCTCTAATATAATTTTGAAACAAAAAAATGTTTAGAAAAAAGGATATTACAAGGAGAGGGGCCTTTTGTTTGTCCTGGCCATCTGGCTGGCTTACACCAAAAATAACCACACAGAAACTGTATTGATTAAATTACTGCTTGGCCAATTAGCTCTATCCTCTTATTGGCTAACTCTCACATCTTGATTTAACCTATCTCTATTAATCTGTATATCTCCATGAGGTTGTGGCTTACCCAGAAAGATTCAGCATGTCTAACCTGGTGGCTCCATGGTGGCTCTCTCTCTGCTTTATTTCTCCCAGAATTCAGTTCTGTCTTCTCTGCCTACCTAAATTCTCTCCTATCAGGCCAAGAAGTTTCTTTATTGATTAACCAATGAAAGCAAACATAAACAGAAGCACCTCAAACACCAAAAGGATTTCTTTATTAGAAAGATGTCTGGTGATAAAAGAGAAAAGGCATAGAGATGCTAAATATCTTAGTAAATCCTGTTCTTCATTTCTTTGAACTAGTTTTCAGGGGGTGGAGTGATGGCTCAGAGGGTAAGAGCACTACCACTCTTCCAGTGACCCAAATTCAGTTCCCATCACCAATATTGGGTGGCCCAAAAATGCCTGTAATTCTAATTCCTGGGACTCAATACTATCTTCTGGGATCTGTAGTTATCCATGCACATGCATAGTAACAAAGACACATATAGGCACATAAACAAGAAAAAAAAATTCTAGAAAAAATTTTCAGAGTTAAAAAGAAAATTTTTATATCTGAAATAGAATTAACAATGAACACATACACACAAGTATATAACAGCATCATATCAAGAGGATGAAAGAGAGTTATCTTAATTGGTAAGGTTTCTTTTGGCATTTTCAGAGTTGTAAAACTTTAGCTAAAATGGATTGTTAAAATTCACATATTCATATATGTGTGTAAATTCAAATATAAAGAAAGCACATGTACACACATACACTTAGTCACTAACATGCCCGTGAGTCTTTATGTGGTCCAAATACAATAGATTTTACATATTTTTAATTGAAATGGAATTACATACTTTCTTATCTTCACTTTCCTTTCTCTACCTCTTCCCTGCCACCCTCCTTCAAGCTTTACATGTCTCCCCAAGTTCTCATATTGTTTGCTTCTTCTTCTTTGCTATTTATCTCACACATAGAGAGGGGGAGAAGAAGAAGGGAGAGTGTGGAGACAGAGATGAGTTTTTGTTGCTTATATGCATAGCACACATGGTTCTAAGACTGACTACACTAGGTTGGAGAACCAGTTCTAGGACTCATTACTGAGAGAGGCCAATTTTCCTCCCTCTCAGCAGTCAGTAGTTGTCTCTAGTTCTTTGCCTAGGAATAAGATCTGGCCAAATATTTCCACTTCCACTTTAACATGTCCATTGATATTGCTATTGTTCTAGTCTTTTCTGGTCAGCCATTTCTATTTTTATATGATATTGTTGAGATAAAACTGAGATAAAATAGAACAAAATTAATGTTTAAGGGAAAATAATGACAACCCCAGAAAGGATACAGGTGAAAATCTGCCATAAACACTTTGAGAGCATGAACACTGCAGGGCTTTGAATGTTCCTAAATGGCGATGCAACTTCAGTACATTTAGGAAATATGGTATTATAGGAGGACATATACCACTTGGGGACAACTTACCATTCCTATATTGTTCTCTCTGTCTCTTCTTGTGGCTCCAGAATATGAGTTGTCAACCCCTGTTCCTGTGTCCATGCCTACCACTTACTGCAATTGTGACCCCCCAAACCCTTCTGAAGCCATAAGCCCAAATAAATCTTCCTTTTGTATGCTACTGTGGTTATAGTGTTTTATCACAGCAAGAGAAAAGTAACCAGTTAATCCTTGTTAGAAACAAATTGACCTGAGTTTAATATGATATAACAGTGATGGTTAATTTTATGTATCACCCTTGGTGGACAAAAGGTATAGAGATATTGGGTATTTTTGAGAGGAATTTTGGGTGGTATCAATGTTATAACTAGCAAAGGGAATAATGTAATTTCCCCCATCATGGGTGGTTTTCACTCTACCAAATGATATCTGAAATAGATCAATAAGTTAACCTCCCCCAGTAGCTGAGAAGCTTCTTTTGCTTACCTCCATTGAGTTAGAAGATCAGCTCTCCTCATTTGTCCTTATGTTTTTCAAGCATCCTTACATAAATGGAGTATGTATCTGGTGACTAGTTTGATTGACTGTCACGAGCCATTTCCCCCCTAAAAATCATTACAGGAACCATCACCCTGGGGAGTCTGCAGGGAACCTCACACCCATAATTATGTTCTATTGAGAACCTGCCCCACACCCAATTAATTAACTTATCTGTTAGCGGAACCCACCTCACATTCCAGCTATCCAGGGAACTAGATGTGGCAACTTGTTACTTCTTGGCCTACCTGTCAGAATGTAACCTCTTGGCCTACGTGACCAGGACCACACGGCAAGATCCTGTGCCCTGCCCACAAAGTCCTCATTCAGGGCATATATAAGCAGCAACCATGATCCTAATAAAGGGGGGCTTTGACAAATCTGCTTGGCCTTCTTCTTCTGTCCTAGCTCATTCCCTTCCAGGTAGCGCCCCTCCGAGACCCTGGAATAACTGATTGCAGGGTGGGTTACAAACCCCTAGACTGAGTAACCCACCCAACGCAACCGACAATTGACATATAAAACATTGTTCTGAGGTTGTGAAGTCCAACATCAAGTGCTACTTGGGTTTCCTCCCCATGAGCTACTCTCTTCCCAACTTGTGGATGTATCCATCTTAGGCTGGCTAATATACAAAAGGAAACTGCTTGGTGGCTGTGGGCTGATGTAACTACAGAGTGGTATAATGAGAGAAAATCAAGTGACCACTCTAACAGTAAGGACACAAACCAACTGAGACCAAGATCATAGTAAACTGAGTTAGCCATATATTCTTTGAACCATGGTACTGGTATCATTAGTGGTACATGGTATCATTAGTCCTGCAGAATTGTCTATTCCAACATGTATGTGATGTCACACCAAGTACAAAATCCCAATGAGTACAGAAAAGTAGTATAATCCTATTTCTGAAAAGTCAAGTGCTATCTTTTCATACTTTTAAAGACAGTGCATAAAGCACTGTGACATATCTGACCATGGATTTCTGGAATGATTATGTAGCTACCAAATCCTGGTACCTGTTGCAAAGAGCTGCTTCTTTGTTTTTAGACACCCAGCTAGCTTAGATCCAAAACAATCACACAGAAACTGCATTAATTAAATCACTGCTTGGCGCATTAGCTCTAGCTTCTTATTGACTAACTCTTACATATTAATTTAACCCATTTTTATTATTCTGTGTATCATCACATAACTGTGGCTTACCAGCTAAAGTTCCCAGCATCTGTCTCCAGTGGTTCCATGGCTTCTCTGTGACTCTATCCTTCTTCCTCCCAAAATTCAGCTTAGTTTTTCCTGACTAGCTAAGTTCTTACCTCCTATATGCCCAAAGTTGTTTCTTTATTCATTACTGGTATTCACAGCATACAGAGGGGAATCCCAACATCACCTCCCCTTTACTGTTTAAATAAAGGGAAATTTTAGCTTTAATATAGTAAAATTACATATAACTAAACAGTTATCAAGCAATAATTATAATCACAATATTTATATCTACTTTATCTTGTAACATAAATAAAGAGAAGTATAATAATAACTATCTATTCTTCAACTCCATCAAAAACTCCAGAAGGATATAATATTACCTAAGTAAACAGGAAGTGCATTGTAAGCAACTTCTAAAACCCTAAAATTTACAGAGACATCTCTCTGCCTAGACAGTCACCTAAAGTTTTACTGTACTGTTGGGGCATCCATCTTTAGCCTACCGGCCCATAGTATTTAGCAGACTTTTCCATAAAGCAAGAAATATGAAAGACTGTTCTGCCCATATTGACAGTTTGCCAGTCACTTTCTTCTTTAGCCTGCAGAATGTCTTACAGACTCTTTCATGAAACAGGAACCCCAAAGGATCATCTAATTTTCGTGCAAGTTCNCCAAGTGACTAATAAACTCAATGAGGAGCCTCTTCGATGTCCATTATCATCTTGAAGTAGATTGGTGCTGCCAGGAGCAAATATGTCTCATTGTTATAAAAAGTTTTAAACTCAAAACATTTTAAATGCAATATTCTGAAAGTCTCTGAAAGATTTGAAGAATACCTATCTAACTGAAATATATCTCTATATATCTAGAAAACCCAACTAACATGACTAGAGGCTTGACTATTATAGATTACTCTATTAACCTATATTTCTTAATTGCACATTACATTTTTAAATGAGCTACACAAATACAATACTTTAATCAAGATCAGAAATACATATACATGTAACAAAATTGACCTTAAATTTGTATCAATAAATCAAGATTCATATCAATGCAAAGTATTCATCTCTACAGCATATTCCCCTTTAAATTTAAAGAAGCATTTACAAACAATTTTTGGAAATATGGGCATACTTTTATCCATACTACTTCCTGCTGTTTGAAGAACTGTTAATCAGGTCTTTAATGGTATATCCTGTGTGTATATTCATCTCAGTCAACAGTTGGGCAAAATAATTTTTTGAGAGTGTTCACAGCGACCTTTCAGAGGGTCATATTCTATCAAAATATATTAGCCTGGAATGAATCCATCCGTTCTCACCCTCTGTAGAAACAAAAGAACCTCTTTCCAAAAGCAACGTATTCTTAGACCCTTACACATCAATTATCAAACAAAACAATACACCTTGAATTTTCTCATATCCACTTTTATGGAGATATTTTCTTAACTAGGATTTTCTCTTTCAAGATATATCTATGTTTTTTTTTTCAGATTGACAAAAACAAACCAGAACACCAACTGTAATTCCAGAAGAATTTTATTTTGAGAATAATGAGATTGCTAATTTGAATACAAAATTTTTGAAAAGCTAAAGATGCAAGTGCCAACCAAAACAAAAGATAAAATAGCCACTTTAAGAGATAACATAAAAAAGTGATACAAAAGAAAATAGAAGTGAATAAATACAAATATTAAGAGATAAAATGAGTCAATTTGACATATTTCTGATTATAAATGAATAAGAAAATGATAAAGCTTCCCATTTATGAAGCAAAGACTGACACATAAAAAAATTTAAGAGTGCCTTTTTAACACTTAATTATTAATGTTTCCACAATTGATAGAAATACTAGAGCAAACATCAGTTGCATTTGGGAGAAATATACAATATGATCAAGCAATTGATACTGATCAACATTTATGTGGCAGTATCAATCAGAAGAAAAATTTTTATTACCTTCAAGTGCATATGGAACAGACCCAAAATGAGTCATCCCCTACATTTTAAAATATGGTATCATGTATAAACTCATAGTATGTTCTCTGACCTTAATGGAATTTAATTAGATGAGATTGGAAGAAAGAAAAAAAAATATTTTCAAATATGTCGGAAGAGTGGCTTAGAAGTTATATTTCTTTTTAAAGTTGGAAGGAGAAAAAGACAAGACATCCTGAGTAAACTGAGAGTGTGAGGGTCATGGGAGAGGGCAGAAATGGAGAAGACAGGAAGGGAGGAAAGAAGAGGAAAAATGTATAGTTTAATAAAAACAATAAACAAGAAAAAAGTGATTTCTTTTATATTTTGAAAAAATAAAGTAATTAATACCATTTCCTCCTCAACTTTCACCCCTCCAAGCTGTCATATATCTCTCCAGTTCTTTTCAAAGTTCATCATGTCTTTCTCATTAATTGTTGTCTTACCACACACACACACACACACACACATACACACATGCATGCACCACTCTTAAAAATATAACATATCCAGCTCTTTTTGTGTAATGCTAAATGTATTCATGTCGTCAGGGAGGACCACTGGTTTAGTTCTTACAAGTAAACAATTAAAATAACAGATATAGAATTTGTATTATGAGAGTAAAGTGGTATTTAAAGACATGTTTATAACATTAAGTAGTTATATTAGAACCAAAGTACTGTCTTAAACCAACAAACCAATTTTCCGCCCGAAGAAATTAGAAAATTAATTTAAAAAAGTAGTAAGGGGGTAATAATAAAATAGAATCAGGGTCAGTGAAATTGGAAACAAAATAGAAAATTAATTAAACATATTTACTTTAAAATGATTAGTTAAACATATTATTAACTAGACTGACCCAAGAAACAAAGATATCCTATAAATCATGACTAGTAGGAACAAATGGTTTTCGGCCACAAGGTTTTATGTAAATGTTATCATTGTAGTAAAAAGAATTAGTAACTGCTACACCAGAACTCAATGTGCAGAAGTGAGTCAAAGTATATTAGAGAATAATTGCTTCAGAGTGCTTTTTCTATCACTAGAAAGAGTTTAAATATAAAATTCATTGATGATGAAATGACCTCAGAAAACTGCTTTTAAAATTCAATTTAGAGCTAAGCCCCTCTGAAAGGGAACACTATGAGCCCAGCCAGCATTGCAAGCAGATTTTAGCACCATTTCAGCAAACAAATAGTCAGGTAGTGATGATGCACCCCTTTAATTCCAGTACTCAGGAGGCAGAAGCAGGAGGCAGAGAACGTAGTGGTCTCATATCCTTATCATGAACAAATATATGGTGGGGTATGGGAGGGAAAAAGAAGCAGAGGGAGATCATGGTGAAAGCCAAGAGCAGACTGATTTGAGAGACCTGCTTGCCAACTAGGGCCACATTGACTTCTGGACCCAGGCTTCTGATGAGAGACATATCCAGGTCTTTAGTCCTCCCATGGCCAGAGTCTATGTTGATGTCTGTGGCCTATAGTGCCACCAAAGTCTACACAGGTGCACACAACTTGAGGCCAATATTTTAGTGCCTGAGGGCCAACACTGTGGTCATGCCACATGGGGCCAGGTGGTGTCTGAGTCAGAACTGCTGCTGAGGGCCATGTCTAGGTCCCTGATCTTGCTGCACCTAGGGTCTGTGATTATGTCCATGGTCTGTGTTGGCACAGGGGTCATAGGGATCATGCATGTTGAAATTCAAGAGATACAGGGGGAGGACCTTTTTCCTGCCTCCAGTGTTGTGATAGACTTTGTTGACTCCACTTGGAGGCCTTGTCCTCTCTGAAGTGTGTATGGGCCACAAGTTGCTGAAGTTGGCGAGAATGGGAAGACAGGAGGAAAAAGGTACTGGAACTGTTATGTAAAATAAATACTATTGTTTTAAAAATATAAAAATAAAAAATAAGAATCAATATTTATTTTTCATATAAAATACATATGAAAAACTGGGATGTATGTGGAATTTAAGGAAGAAATAAAAGAGGTTATTAAAATGTTACAGTTAAAAATAATCCCATGTTATATAATAATGAATTTGAAATTCAAAGGTTCCAGTTGGTCAAAAGGACATTCTTTATGCCTGGTGGTGCTCAGTTTTCTGTTAGATTGTTTGTGCTTTTGAGGTTAGCTTTGTCAACTCAAATGACATAACTTTATTTAATGCATATACACACAATTATGTATATAATTTTTAGGCAGATACAAAATAATATAATTTCTTGAAGTTTTTTTTCACATACTTAATTTTTACCCACTGGATGTCAATGGCACTCCTCTCAGAAGTGATAGCCCAAACTACTACTAGATATTGTTCAATATACCCAATGTGCAAAATCAACCTGGCTGAAAATCATTGGCTTTGCTTAATTAGTTCTAACTATTAATAACTTACCTTACTACTAATTTTATTAACCAATATTTTTACTTAATATTATGATTTCTGTTCACCATAATATTGTTATGGTGATATGAATTTCTCAAATGTATTCACCTTTTATAGAATATATTTTATGGAATACATTAAAGTCATACAACAAAGATTTAAAAGCAATTAGATCTTTTTAGTATGAATTTGCTTTATTCTTTATATATTTGCCTATTTGTTGATTAATTCCAATATTTTCTTAGTGTTCTATAATGAAGGTTAACACCCAGAAGTTATTATGATCATTATGTTTTTATTGAAATAGTTTTTTTCATACAATGAATGATGAGCTTATGGTAAGCAATTGCATTTAAACTATCTTGGTGCCTCAAATAGTGTGAAACTGTGCAGGCACTATGTGTGCTGTATCACTCTCTGTGAGTTCATGTGATCACCAGCCCTATCATGTCTAGAAAATCTTGAGACCTCAGTGTCTTCTGTCTTCTCTTGCCTTCTACTCTTTTTTTTTTTTTTTTTTTTTTTTTTGGTTTTTCGAGACAGGGTTTCTCTGTGGCTTTGGAGCCTGTCCTGGAACTAGCTCTTGTAACCAGGCTGGTCTCGAACTCACAGAGATCCGCCTGCCTCTGCCTCCCGAGTGCTGGGATTAAAGGCGTGCGCCACCATTGCCTTCCACTCTTTTTATCCCCTTTTCTGCTGAGTTCCCTCAGCCCAGGGGTTCCAGCATGCTTTGATTGAAGCATCCTTTCAGGACTAAGTGTTATGATCATTATCTTTTAGTTTCTAATGTTTGTTAGCTGCATAGAAAATATTCTTACATCATTTTTTTCTAAGAAAAATGATGATTTAGTAATAAATCTACTTTTTGTAAGGGGCTAGACTAGGGAAAATCTATGATTAATTTCCTGATTTTGAGATCATTCATTTATTGTGTCTTAAGCAATAGGTATTATAAAATTTGAAAGTGAAGGGATTGATATTTTACAAAGTCAACTAATTAATGCTACAAAGTCTGTTGAATAAGTACGTCTTCTTGTCTGTCATCCCTTTGTTTTGGTCTCTCTTACAATGCTGTCACATTATTTTGATGTATATATATGTAGCCATTGAGCCAATGTGATTTGTGTGAGTGCAGCTACACATTTGCTTACTTACTGCACATTGATGATTTTGTGTTACACAGATACAATGGAAGAGTTATAGTAGAGATTGTCTGACCCAAAAAGCTGAAAATATTTGACTGTTTGAAGAAAAAGTTCATTAATAAGGATTCTAACTTTCAAATATTCAGATTAGAATATTAGATTAAAATTCTTTGGAATCAGAAGGAACCATATCATTAATGAGTCTGTTCTTATTTATTTGACCCATATTCAAAAGTGTAAGTAAATTTGTTAAATGAAGGAAGAAAAAATGGAAAGAAAAAGCAAAGTAACATAAAAGAAAACACAGAGTCCACGAATATAGATTTGTGGAAGAGAAGCTATTAACTGATCTGAGTGAGAAACATCTAAAATTACTAGGGGCTGAGAAAACCCAAGTGAGGCTGCTGAAATCTTTCACTACAAGTTTCAACTTTCCTAAGAAGCAGTTTAGTTTCCTTGCCATGGCTCAGAAGCCTTCTTGCTGAGAGGAAGGTGACCATGACTCATAAGGAAAATCACAAATCATGTGTGCATTGAGCTGAGAGAAAATAAGGCCAGTTTTCTTATCTCCGCTCAACTGTCCAAAAGGGATATAAAAGCATAGCACCCTCAGCCCCTGAATTCATAGGTCAGATCTCTAGTTTGTAGGTTAAATACAGAAGATGATCTGATAGCAGGAAGGACAGATAGATTAAAAGACCTGCTGCATTTATAATATCATCTTACCACCTCTGGAGCTCTTAGCTTTACTTCACGCTCATGGCTTTGCTGTGTGGATTTTGAAGCCTAATATTATACATCTATTTGGTTCTCCTTATCCTGTCATCACTGAAGCATGTTAGCCTGAGTCTATTCCAAGATTTTCTAGTTCTCGTTGGGTACCTGGGTTTCTCATTATAGTATCTCACCTGGGCTTGAAGCCTTCTCTCTAAATTAAGCTGTCTTCAGCCCTGTGATTGGGACCTGAATTGAATAAAGTGTATTTTGATGTACTTATCAGGTAAGTTAGTTTCTTATATTTTTTCTCTTCCATAGAACTTATCCATTTTATGAGAGACTCTGATGTTTTCAATGAATATTTCTTAAAGAAAATTATTATTTGACTTTATAGTTGAAGAATTCTAATGTTTTAATATCTAGAATTATTGATTCTAATTCCATAAACTTACATGCACATGACAAAATGTTCGTACCAAAAGTTTTACAGAAAAAGTGGATTTGTGGAAAGCCATCATTTACAAACTACCACTTAAGTCAGTGAAAAATTGAAGACTGTAAACTAAAGCTGGTAGAAACGCCAACAAAGTTAAAGAGAAAGTTTAACAGGTTTGAAGTAAGCTACTGGAGTGAGCCATTTAGTTGGAACTTTTTGAGCAGTCAGGAATCCTGCTAGATTCTCAGCAACTGCAGATGAGATTACAACTGGAGCATCATGGAGCACCATACTCACATAGGCAAGCATGATTATTCGTGCTATCAAAAGTAATTCTCCCTTACTTGAAAACTTTAAGATAATCCCAATATAAGTCTGCAAAATAGAGCTGTTCATACATTGCATAAAGATGTGATGTGGGATTCCCCTTCTATGCTGTGAATATGTTTTATCACCATTGGTTGATAAAAAAAAAGCTGCTTTGGTTTATGCTAGACTGAAAGAGAGAGAGAGAGAGAGAGAGAGAGAGAGAGAGAGAGAGAGAGAGAGAGAGAGAGGAAGAGAGAGTAGGTGAAGTCAAGGAGATGTCATGTAGCTGCCAAAGAAGACAGATGCCAGCTCTTTACCAGTTAGTCACAGCCTCATGCCAATATACAGATTAATAGAAGTGGGTTAATTTAAGATGTAAGAGTTAATTAATAAGAAGACTGAGCTAATTGGCCAAGCAGTATAGTAATTAATATAGTTTCTGTGAGATTATTTGGGTTTGGGCATTCAGGAAACACTTGAGCAGTCTCCTTCTACAAAGTGGTGCTCATACGTTTGGGGCTAACTGGTGTGGCCAGTCACACACTTTGGTGACTCACTTGGGGTTATGAGGGAAGTAGCTGAGAACATGCCTGCTGTTAAGCACTACCACCTGGGCAAGCAGCTGGATTGGGTATGCTAGGCATGCACAGGCAGAAAAACATAGTAAATTACCATCCCCACACACTGAGACATTTTCAGGTCAATGGAAGATTTAACTTTTACTCAGACCCAAAGGGTTTATGTGCTTCATGTGCTTCTCAGAGTTGAGGCAGTAAGCACAGCTCCTACCTGGAAGTCCCAGAGCTGGCAGTAAATATAACTCTGCCATATTGAAAGGCCAAAAGAGGTGGAGCCATCATCCATGGCTGCCATAACCACACTGCTAACCATTTAAAAATGCTCCTTACCATTTAGAAAGAATTTCATATAGACAATAGGACTGATTCAGATATAAAAGACTTATAAATGAGATAGAGTGTGTTTTAAAATGTACATAGGATTTAGAGAGAGGAAAAAGAGTATAGACAGTTATAAAAAAGAAGTAAAGTTATAAAAAGGCAGTAAAAGTAATATAAAAGAGTACAGACATTCATAGATTAAAAGAGTAAAAGATAAGTAAACCACATAAACATGGAAAATATATAGAGAGTCTGGATTATGTGTATTATTGTGTTTTCTTTAAATTTTTTGACTGTAGAGAGACATTTGATTTTGGGGGTTGCTAAATTAAACCAATATAAAGGTATCTTGACTTCAAAATTTGAGTTTAAGAATATGTTACTTTGGGAAAGAGGTTCTGCTTTTGTTTCCACAGGAAATAAGAATCTGTGTATTCTATCTAGGCTAATGTGGTTTGATAGGCAGGAAGGCAAGAAACCCTGAAAGGTTTCTGTGAATCCTAAGAATACTTATCTAACAATCAGTAGTTACTAGTATCAAAAACTAAGCCCAAATTTCCAAGATTATTGCTTATAAATGTTTGTTTTTCATTTAAAGGGGGATATGCTAAAGAAATATATATTTTACATAGGTATGGATTTTGGTTTATTGATACAAATTTAAAGTCAATTTTGTTATATGTGTATTTCTACTCTTTTTTGAGTTATTAATGCTTAAGCAGCTTATTTAAAATTTAATATAGAAATAAAAATTGCAGATTAAAAGTCATTTATAATAGTAAAACTTGTATTCATGTTAGTTATATTTTCTAGATATCTATATACATATATTTAATATGCATATGTATTCAAATCTTCAATGACCTATAGAACATGGCATTTGAAGTGCTTAAAGAACTTAGACTTTTGTTGACAATGAGGCATGTCTGCTTCTTGGCAGCACCAGTTACTTCATAGAAGTTGATAGCCACTGAAGAAATTTATTATGGTATTTGCCTTCAATGTGACAAGGCATTTGAGCAAGAAACTCCTCTTGCCTGGACTGTTTTATAGTATGCTGTATGAACTGGTCATGGAGGTCCCACTGAAAAGTAACTGCTGAACTTTCCCAAAGACAGGATGGTACTTCAGGGTTCCTTCTTCATTAAAGAGTCTGCCAGACATTCTATAGGACACAGAAGAAAGCAACTGATGAAACTTGCCATTACAAGACAGAATAGATCTTCAAATTTTTTGCTACATGGAAAGTCCACCAGATAATATAGACCTGTAGGCTGAAGATGGATGCCCCAACATTACAGAAGATATTTGGGTGACTCTCCAGGAAGCATGATGTCTCTGTCAATTTTTGAACTTTGAAAGTTGCTTACAATGCTCTTTCTGTTTATTTAGGTAATATTATATCCTTCTGAGTTGAAGACAGGTAGTTATAGTTATAGTTTTCCTTAGTTATGATAAAATATAAATTACATATGAAACTTTAGACTCACAAAGACAAAATAGGTGATAGTATATTTTCATTACTTTTGCCAGATACAAATAAATTAAATATTGTAACTTTAGTTCTTTCCTGATATCTATTTTGTTATATATAATTTTACTGCATTAGTGTTAAAACCTTCCATTCTAATTGGACAGAAAAGAGGGGATGATGTGTGATTTCCTTTTGTATGCTGTTGATGTGTTTTATTACTATTGGTTAATGAATAAAGCTGTTTCAGTCCTTGGCTTAGCAGAGCAAAGTCAAGTGGGAATTCAGAACAGAGATATATAGAGACAGTAGGTGGAGTCAAGGAGATGCCATGTAGCTGATGAAGAAGAAAGACACAAGAACAGAACCTTACCCTTTAAGCCACAGCTTTGTGGTAATACGCAGATAATATAAAAGTATGTTAATTCAAGATGTAAGAGCTAGATAGAAATATTTCTGAGTCACTGGCCAAACAGTGTTATAATTAATGTAGTTTCTGTGTGATTATTTGGGTTTTTGCAGTCAGGAAACAAACAAGCATTTTCTGCCTACAAAGATGTATTTAAATGACATGAGACACAGAAAATATGAAGTTAATAGGCTATTTATAGGGGATCAATTTTGGTCAGCAGAAACATTGAGAATCTTATTAAAAATTTAACACAACATATTATGAAGCAATATACTAGTTGTGTTGAATAAATTCATCAAAATGATTTTTTTCTCAACAAAATCACTTTCGACAAAATCGCCATGTTTTTCATGAGCCCCAAATAGTTACAGAATAGGATCACTACTATTATAGCTGAGGGACAACTGAATGGTTTCAGAATGTCTAGATTGTACTGTTGATTCCTTGTCCCAATGGCAAAATAAGCGGACTATAAATTCTATTAATTAAAACTAAAATATAAACTTCAAACTCTGAAAAATTTTTCTAGTATGTCTGACATAAAAATGAGGATTTACCTCAGATTTTCTGAATCCTTTTTTCTCTGTTTTTTTTTCAAGACAGGGTTTCTCCGTGGAGCTCTGGCTGTCGTGGAACTTGCTTTGTAGAGCTGGCTACAACATAGAGATCTACCTGCTTCTGACTCCTGAGTGCTGGTATTGAAGGGTGTGCCACCACTGCCCAGAAGGTTTTCTTATCTTATATTGTATTTTTAATTATATATATATATATATATGTGCATATATACACACATATTTATATATGTGTGTATAAGTGTAAATTACTAGTTAGTAAATTACAGCTTATTGATGTGGGAAGCTCTTTTGTAGGCTGTGAATATGTTTTATTAAAATTGTTTAATAAGAAGCTGATTTGGCCAATAGCCAGATAGAATAGAGTAAAACAAGAAATCTAAGCAAAGATGAAGGAGAAAAAAGGCAGAATCTGGGAGATGCCAGTAGCCAGCCGAGAAGCAAGATGTGAGGTAACAAGCCATGACCCTTGTGGTAAAATATAAACTAATAGAAATAGGTTAATTTAATTCTAAGAGTTAGTTAACAATAAACCTAAGATAATAGACCAAACCATTTGTAATTAATATTAAGCCTCTTAGTAGTTATTTTAAAAGCAGCTGCAGAACCAGGCAGAATAAGAAACCTCCAGTTACAGTTTATGGTTTCTGCAATTTCAATTTCACCTTGAGTTATAATGTTGATTTCCAAAGTATGTCATTTACTTTTATCAATTATTTTGCAGACTTATATGTGTTGATATATTGTTTGTCTTAAAACAAATAAAGCTTGCCTGAGGTTCAGAGTGTGTAGTGAGCCACTAGCTAGCCATAGAGGCCAGTCAGTGGTGGCACACACCTTTAATCCCAACACTTGGGGGTCAGAGGCAGACAGAGCTGTGTTAGTTCAAGGTCAGCCTGGGCTACATGAGATTGATCCTTCCTAAAAGAGAAACATCCAGGCAATGGTAGCTCATACCTTTATTTCCAGCACTAGGGAAGTGGAGACAGGAAGGGATATGCCTGGGTGAAGAGCAGATTATCAGGTGGGAGGAAACAGGAGCTCAGCACATTCAGTCTGAAGATTCTCGGAGACAGGATCTTGCCCCCTTGGTTTTCAGAATTCTCTAGAGGTAAGAACTAATAACTGGCTGCTCGGCTTCTCTGATCTTTCAGTTTTCACCCCCTAAGATCTGACTCTGGATTTTTATTATTAAAACCAACTAGAACTTGCGCTATGTCTATACATTTACTGCTAGTGATTTCTGAATGTTTTTAAGCCCTTATATTTATGACGCGATCTTCAAAACCACTTACAAAAGAAGGTGAATTAAGACCACATGATTCTTTCTCTCAGGGCAGGCATATGATTGACAACCCAAAGGGTAGACGCCAGGTGATGATCAGGCTGTCTTCACAAACAGCACAAAACAGCCTAAAAAGTCTCTCTCTTTGCCAGGAGTGGATTTTTAGAGTGACTAGCCCCTAATGCTTCTGGCTCCAGAAAACTGCTCAAAGTGTACTCTGTGTCTGAAGTTGGGTCATCCCAGAAGGAAACCCTGAGCCAAGGATTTTAATGGAAGTGATTTATTAAGGCAGTGATCCCAGGAGGAAGAATAATGGAATCCAGAATTGGGAGGAAGATGAGTTGACAAATGCAGCAGTTTCAAGTGAAAACCCAGCATCAGCCAGAATCTATGAAAAACTATGGAAGAGAAATTACAGGTCAGTTTGTCACATTTTAATGCAAAGGGCCTTGCTTTTTACCTCTTTACCAATCTTTTTTAATAGACATATATTTTGTATTTTCTCTACGTGAATTCTCAAGTAGTTCGGCAAATCTTTGTGTCACCCATGTGATTTTTTGCCTTGATGTTCTCCTGAAAAATCATTCATTTTCCTTTGTAAGCTTCAAGTAGGGAATTAGAAAAGAACTCATGAGTTCAATATACAAGCAAATGCTAGAAATTATAACTATTAGTATAAGTATAAATAATTACAAAGGACAGATGATTTGTAATGACAAACTTGGTTGACATCAATAGTGAGATGCTTGTGTTTTTTTAGGTATTCTAGACAGTATGCTTTCTGTAGTTGTGTAATATAGCAGACAAAAGATGTTAGCTGCAAAGTCATGAGGAATAATAGAGTAGGCAGAATTATAAAATGTCACACTATATCTATCCCCCAGTATCATTTCCTGATACCCATGATTCATACAGAGTAATAATAAATAAAATTATTCAAGATTAAAAAAGGTGTGGACAGGAAAATTTTAGAGCTAAACTAATATGTTCAGGTCTATTCATTTCAGAACTTTTTGCTAAGCTCTTAGTATGGTTGTATCTTAATATCTGCCTGAGAAAACCCCAAGCAATAAACTAAGCCAAGTTCACCTCAAAGAGTAACCTATGTTTATGTGAGCTCTTAAAAGACTGTGATTTTGCTGCTGTTTGTGAGTTGCTATGCAGCACTGGAACTACTTCAGAAATGATGGAACATTTCTCCAAACAAAGCCACTGTAACATATTATCTTAAACTCTTGGACTCAGTCAATGAAATCTTTGTGAAGGTATTTGCGGAACTATTCTTTAAAGCAAACTCATGATAAAATTAGTTCAATGCACTCTTTTTCTTCTGTTGGTTATAAAATTATAGATGGTGGCTCCTTCACCCCAATATCTCTTTGTCTCCACTGTGCATTTGTGCCTTCTCCTCTTTCCTCTTTTTTTGTATCCTCTATCTTCTTCTTCCCTTTATAACCTCCTTTCTTTCTCCTCTCTATCTTTTTCTCTCACACAGAAGTGTTACCCCCATACACACATAAAATCTTATAACCATCTCTTATAAGTTTGCATGCCTTTGTACTCTGAGCCCATCTAAGTGATTCAGGTCCATCTACCCATATCATGATCTTTATTCACATCTGTAAAGTCTGTAAGGAATCTCTTCTTTGGGGGAGGGGAGAACTTATAAAATGACATTCAAAAATTGCATATACTTGTGCATGAATAACCTTTGCAGCATGCCAGTTTTCTCCTTGCACTGTGAAGAGTCAGGCAAAATCATTTGAGATTTTGGTGCCCTCATTGAAAATATGGGAATGAAATGCATTTTTCGGTGGGTTAATATCATCAGAAGTGAAATCATAGACAATAATAAAGTGCCTAAGAAAGAGTTGACACTCAAGGAATGATGTTGATTATTAATGTTAACAGAAGAATTAACCAATGAAGCCAAGGAGGTTAAATACACATGTACTTAAATATTCAAGCTGAAAAATGTAAGATTCTTTTAACACAAAGATTTAAATTAATTTTTCTTTAATATAACCAAGAAATTAATAATTGTATAATACTTGGTAGTAAAAATTGTCCAATTAAGTATGTCTATTTCAGAAAATTGTGAAATATCTCTTTGCTTCTTACCATTATAACGCAGCTGCATTTGACCTCAGCTTTGGATGTTTTCTCATTCTGCTACATGTAATACTGTTCACCAGGACATGATTATACAAGTCAGACACAGTATATGACTTAGCTAGACAGCCCATACTAGAAGAACAAGGATTTACAGGACATCTTGTTTCATGCACAAATAAATAGAGTAGTGATTGGGTTACTTTAATTTTACAAGATATGTATTAAAAATTGAAAACCAATATCACCAACAAACAAGAAAAAAAAGATAAAGTACTAAAGATAATTATCTGATCCATGGACAATTAAATGAAAATAATATATACCATCAAATGTCTTGTTGACAATATTCTCCACTGGTTTTTGCAATTTGACCTCTTTAGGAAAATCAGTGTGTGAGAAAGTCACTATCATTTGTTTTATTTGTTTATTTGTTTATTTGTCTAAGGAAAGCCTGTTTGCTCCTGTATCTTACAGCAATGCTGCATCAAGCACACTGACATTCATAGAATGGCTGTGAACTCCTGTGAAGTCTGCAGCGCCTCAGAAATGCTTTGCAAGAACTTAGGGGTCCTTAATAATGAATGGCTCTGATTTGATAGTTTTCCTTTGCTTTAAGTTCTTTTATTATCCAACCCTAGTAAATAAGGTACAGCTACTTGTGTTGGCAGTGACCCTTGGGGCCACAAAACTTATAAATAACACAGCATAAAAAGTACATGGACAACAAGTCTGCTAAAAGTAGACAAAACATTAGAAAAGGACACAGAATGGCTCCAAGAAACTCCCCTACTTTTTACTGTTTTTTTTAAATACTACTTCTAAAGTTAAGTCTGAGCAGGCAGTTTTGTGATATTAGAGACAGCTGTTCATATTAGCATTATTATAATAACATCAATGCATTTTCCAGCAAGTCCCAATATAAAGTTTCTTCTCTCATAGACTATTAGCATATGAGGACTGGCAAAAATATAGTAAAATTAAAATAAATTTAAATTATTTGCTTTTATAATAAGGCTTGTCTTTTATGTGGAGGCCACCTGTCAACAGAATCAAATGCAAAATAACATACGAGCTGGGAATATGTTAGATTTCAATACTTGAACTCTGACCCTTTGAGTCTGGTAGGATGGAAACACTTTATCTTTCTCATTTCACACTTTATAAAGCAGTTCAGAATAGCTGGATATGCAGTGTCATAAGTATCCTTTATATAACTGTGGGGCATGTGACTCCTTGGTATAACATTATAAAAGTCACATTGCTACACTATCAAGTAGATTGATGCAGTAGACTCCAAACCAAACCTTCTTTTGGAGTGTGACTGCCACAACCATTTTCCAAGTGATAGAACAATTTGTCACTAACTTTGACATCAACAAAACAAAGTTATTATCTCCTTTTATTTTTTAATGAAAGAAAAGACCAAAGTCAATGTCTCATTGTCTTGCTCTTCCTTTCTAGGTCAGGTTTACACAAAAATGTAATATACTAAAAAATCATGTAAGATATGAAGACAGTGGTGGTGTACACCTGTGATACTAGCATTTGAGAGTTGGAGTAAGAGAGTCAGAAACTTAAAATTGCTCTCTCCTAGATAGTGAGTCAAAACTTAGCCTAGAATATGTGAGTCCTTCTCTCAAGAAAGAAATGTAAGAGGAGAGAAAAGATAAGGCAGAGTAGTAATTTGGTGGTCTTGAAATACATGTGGATACCTTTTCATTTTTAAGTGGCCTGCATAGTCTATTGATCTCTAATCCAATTTTTAATGATCATTAGAGAGGAGATTGCTCTGAACTATGACGAGAACTATTAAAGCTCCGGAGCAGCTTCGCAGGTTCAGTGCCTTCTGTTTCCTTTCCATTTGGAGCTAGCTTCACATGAGCTGAGGTCAGGGAAGAGCTGTCTAGAAAGAATGATTAGAAACATCAAAATTTGTTTCATGAAACAATTTTTTTTGTCTCCTGTAAACCGAGTATTTTCTTTTTAATAGAAAGGTAAAAACATTTTGAAATCCATTCATTTTGTATTTCATTTACTTGAACAAAGGGAACAATTTAATGCCATAGTTAAACATTGCATTTTGTCAGTCAATATCATATAAAATTTTATTCTTTTTTGAATAAACCATAATTTTGCCACCCACACAAAGCACAAAATAATACAAGTGCTCATATCATATCAAATCATATATCCAAAAAATGTGAAGCTCATTGACTCAAATCAGAAGTTAAAACTTACTCTGTAGCAGAGAGCCTATGAGACTCAGTGACATATGAGGCAGAGGCCAATTTCTAGAGCTTTCTGGATGGTTGAAAACTGCCCACATGCGTCTCAGAAAGATCACTGCCACTTCCATTCTGATCTGAGAATAATGTTTAGTTCTGAGTTTTGAGAATTTTAAATTTAAAAAGAAGGCATTGGACTCAGTCCCACCTCACTATGCTTTCCTGTCCATTGGCTGTTAGATTTGGTGCCATGGTCGTGTGGCACATTCCTTCTTTTTGTCTTTTTTAAAACAATGGGATGGACCTGCATGGAACTGACCTAGACACTCTGCGTATATGTGGCAACTGTCTAGCTTGGGCCTCTTGTGGGACTCCTAAGAGTGGGAGCAGGGCCAGTCTCTTACTCTTTTACTGACTTTTGGGTCTCTTTAAAACATGGGGAGGTGCTTAGTATTACTGCAACTTTATATACCATGTCTCATGATACTTGAGCAGAGGAGTGGAGTGAGTGGTGAATGTGGAGATCAGAGACTGGGAGGAGAGAAGGAAGGGAAAATTTTGGTTGGAAGGAAAAACAAACAAAAAACTGTAAAACAATGGTGCTCAAAACCATGTTCAGTGATCATGAACTTTTCCATTTACTTTGCAAAGATAAAGTCAATATCCTATCCTCGACTTCAGATTTGGGTACTGGGTACAGCAATGTATTTTCAAAGGTAACAGGATAAGCTTCTAACTCTGATTGCACCCAGCACTAGAAGGTTGCACTGTCTAGAAAAGAAAATGGGTTCTCATTGATTTGGGCCAACAGCAGGCTGGGTTGCCGCTGTGTGGTGGCTGCATTGCGAGCTTTTTATTAGGAGTATTTACTCGGCCCCTGCAGCAGTCCATGCTGCAGCTTGCTCTCTTGTGTGCTCACCATCTATATTGATTTGCTTTGATAAGGAAGAGTACTTGAGCTTTGTTCTGTTTAGAAACTCTCCTTTTGTACACAGAATGATTGCTGAGTGTTCAATTAGAGCTGAACTTTTAAATGGTTGAGATCCAATTATAATCTACTTCAACGTAAGTCAATAGAGTTTCCTATATGGCAAAGACATCAGCCCTGAAGTTCCATGCTGAATGACTGGTTAAGCCTCCATCATTATAATTCATGCCTGAATCAATAAATAGTATTACATTTCAGTTGTGACTGGGTTCATGTTCTGTCTGGAATTGAGGCAGTTGGAGCAGCTTGTTGACAGACGGGTGTATGTTATTTTGTAAACCTGTGCATAGCAGGCCAGAGAAAAACACTTGAAATGAAAAAAAATGATAAAAACATGCTTAGGAATATTTATTTTAATCTGAAGAATATTTTTAGGGGATGTGAAGAAAGGCAACTATTGCTTGGCATTAGGTACTCATATTACCTTCAATGGTGGGCCAAGTGTAATTTATTTTAATAGACAATGTCATAATTACAAAGCATTACAGTAAAACGGTTAGACTTCAGGGAAAGATAACCAGAAAAATCAGTTCTTAAGAGGGTGGCTGATTAGCTGTTTAGCTAAAGATAAATGTTTCCTCTTCCAAATATTCTGAAAAAAAAGTAGACTAATAGCTAGAAGTGTAGTGATTTGCACATTATCCAAGCCATTGAGTTATTCCTGCCTGTCCTCATTCTGGTTCTTGATTTGCAGGCCAGCTATGCTCTGCAGCTGGAGCAAATTATATCAGCAGAAGTGCTGATGTGACCACAAGTTGACAAAAGGACATGATTTCTAGTAGCAAAAAAGCAACTAGATTTTATGAAATTGTATCTAATAATGTTGTTTAACTCATGGATCCTGCATCTGACGCCTGCTTTTTATCCAGTCCTTTCAGCGGCCCTTTGTTAACAGTCACTCAGAAGAGGAAATAAAATGTAGCCATTGAAATAAAAATTGCTCTACTCTTTTTAATAGCTCAGCTGCAGGCTCTATTGTTTTATTTAATGGATTGTATAACTGAAGTCTCCTCTTGATGATTCCCATTTGGCTTCTGAGTCCCCAATCTCTGTCAGAATCTTGAGGGTTCCAGAAGGTGTCTGGCATATTTCTTGTTTGGAATACAAGTGGGTAGTAAAAGCAATAATAGTCTTAAAAATTAATTTCTAATACAGACTTCATAGTAATGTGTACAAAAGTTAAGTTTTCTCAAAAAATAAAAAAGAAAGAAAGAAAATGCACAATTAGTCTCCACCTTCAACAATTCCAGTCCAGGATATTGTGAATTTCCCTGCTTTAAACAGAGAGATTCAAGCAGGCTTGCAAGCGGTATAAAGGACAGAGGGTGAGAGAGAGCCCAGAAGTACTGAAAGAAAAAAAAAAAAAAAACAAAATAAAACAATTGCCTTTTTGGTTTGTCAAAGTCAACGCCTTTTCTTTGTCCTGAAGAACCTGGAATGATGCTCCTTCTGCTTGACTATCATGGCAACTATGGCCAGTGTGCCTGTGAATCATTCCAAAGTGACTTACTATCATTCTAAACAGAGATGTATGGATATTGTACTTTTAATCATTTAATGTTTATTTGTTCTTTGATACTGTTAAGATGTGTCTGAATTATATATGTGGCTTAAAATATATTTGGGTTACACTCTTCTATGATGACTGTATCACATGTACATGTAGAGCATCAAAGTTATAAAAAATGGCCCTTCTACAAAAGAGAAGGTGGCACAAAATACCAAGAGACAAGATTAATCCGTGCTCCATCTTATTAAAATTTAAATATGTGATCTGTAGAATATTTACCTGACTCAAACTACTAACCTCTGAGTCTTGACAGATCCCACAAAAAGCTTTTGTGGTTCATTTTTGTATCATCTTGATAAGTTTCATCAAACAAGTTTATAGTTTTATGAAGAGGAGGAGAAAAATGTGTTAAATTGTGAATTACTAAAAAAGCTTTAAGGTAGGAAAGATACACAATGTACAAAGCACTTTAAACCAATTCTACAGTATACCTGTTAAGAATGTAATTGAGATACATGCAATCATTAACCTTGGAACAGGCTGAGAATCTGTTAATGAATCAAATCAATACCCTCTCCACTGATCCATAATAATTTGAATGAAATGAAAAATTTAATAGTTACTGTATGTGAGGTTATCATGGGCTGCAATTAGCTACCCTCCAGGAGATTATGTTACCTAGTTACCAGAAGGTGAGTATAATTTCTGTAGATCTTACAGAGAGATTGCCATGAAGACAGATGCCAGACATAAAAACAGGTCAGGAAGAGATATTTGGTGTAGTCCAAACCTGGGCCATGTTTCTCTCTCTCATATTGGTTTTCCTCATTCTGCTTCTTCAAGTTCAGAGTTTAAATAGATCTATTGCTTTGAAAATAGTATATAATTGAAGTTTCTAAGTTAAAAAGGTGATTATCCTTTTTCAAATACCTGATTTCATATCTAGATCCCACATGAGATGACAAAGAAGAAAGAAGAATATTCTGCATTTGGGAACAGCATAACACACAAGTTTCCTGATGCAGGCAGAATCCTTATACATGGACGTAATTTATACTTGTACAATCAACTCATCTTAATTCCACCAAGGCCGTCCTTGGCAATGGAATTATATACATCAACAATGGGAAGAAATGAATTGTTTTCTTTTACTACTTCACCACATTTTTTAGCCCTCATCTGTAAGTATTGCCCACTGATTTTTCATATATTGCTTTCATATAAATCTTGGTTAGAAGAAACAATTTTATATGTTAAGTTTCATAGAAAAACCTCAATTTAAGAGTGGTATATACATAAATATATAAAAGATTGCTATTCCCTGGAGATTCAGTAAATAAAGCGGAGACGAGAATTTTAAAAAAATGCATGTCAAATATATGCGTATGGAAATGTTAAGAGCCTTATTTTATAATGCCAAGGAGGGCACTAGATAAAAACTGTTGTCATTTGTTTCCAGGGAAAGCAGTCGGTGAGACCAGGCACAGTAGGATAGTTAGTTAGCTACCACATGTAAAGCTGAGAGCAGATGGTTCCGTTGATATAGAGTGCAGGAATGTGCGTGTTTATGCGGGTGCGTTTCTGTGCGTGTGCGTGTGGAAACCAGCAAGGAGTTTGACACTGATGTACTCCATCAAGTCCAGTTATAAAGAACAGGGAGATAGAACAACATTCTGTGCATCTGGCAGCCTAACTAGCTCTGTCAATCTGTGGATACTGCTGACATTGTACTATAAGCTTCAGTTCCATCTGTGTTGTTTATTTTGAGCTGGATTTACTGCACACTATGTGAATTGATGATGGCTAGAAGGTCCAAAAGATTCCGAGTCTGTTTAAAGTTCCAAGGTGTCAAATTACACAGGACTGTGTCATGAGCATTATGAAAGGGTAAGTAGAGAGGCAAACTGATTTCAGTATTTTGTTAGACATCCAAGAAAAGAATTCTGCAAATATAGATAAAAAGGTTTATGAAAACATCTTAAGACTACATATGAACTCCAGCAATCAAATGTTTCCTTTTCAAGTTATATTGTGTCATTTAAAAAATTCAAAATATGTACAAACAAATAGACACGTCAAGTCAGTTCTCTCCTCATAGATTGTGACATGCACATTACTGAAAACTTCCTGATCAGTATCATATCAGATTGACATTGTAAAGGAGTGGACATGATGATTGAGGACCATGTCTGCCTTCTTTTGATGTGATTGGAACTGCAAAAAGAAATATATTTCTATACATTTGCTATTAAATATGTATTGACATTTCTTTATTACTTTATTTCTTTCTGCATAATAGGGTATTTGTCAAACTGCTAGGGTGTTTACAGAATAGATATTTTGATCTTTATCAAGAAGTCATTAAGAATTCAGTCTTTAATGAAACATATTTTATGAGAAAACAGTATTTAATGTGTATCATCTGTATCAAAATGTTTACCTATTTTACTTTTCAAAACATTATGCAGCTGAATAGTACACGTGGGAGACACTGGAAGCTTTAGGAACAAGGAGCATATGTGGTGAGGAAGAAGTTTAATTCGTAGATAATCTCTGATGTCAGGAATTCAAATGGACCCTCTTGTAAGCTTGTGTGATAAGTACACTGGATCAGAATTTTTCTGTGCCACACATGACACAAGCTAGACTGTAGTCATGAGGGAAAAAACATTTTATTTATGGTGCAGAA
Organism: Alexandromys fortis; assembly: GCF_014885135.2. Taxonomy (NCBI): domain Eukaryota; kingdom Metazoa; phylum Chordata; class Mammalia; order Rodentia; family Cricetidae; genus Alexandromys; species Alexandromys fortis. The sequence continues at coordinate 10,361,988 of NW_026067957.1, read as the reverse complement.
CTTTTAGTTGCTACTTTTTATCAGATGTACTTCTTGGACCATTATGGTTCCTCATGTCACTAAATACATATATGCAGTTATGTATAACTCTATACTTCTTTAAAATAGATCAGCTGGATTCAGTGAGAGTCTCTGTGTCAAAAATTAAAGTGCACATCAAACAATGACAGTACATGGTGCCAATTTTAGTACTCTGTACACATGTGAAAATGAATACATATAAGTGTATAGCACATGCACACACATAAAGAATATAATCCTGTTTTATTTGTCAGAGTTGTAAAAAGAAAGCAACTTCTGTGAAATTAGTTTGACTTATCATATTTAATACACAGTTGTTCAGTTTTTATTCATGTGTAAAATGACTGCTGGCAATGTGAGATACACAAACTAATAAGCTACAAAATACTCATCATAAAGAACCTTTAATATCTGGTTGATTAGATAAAGCATTCTTATAGAACTCTTGAATAGCAAAATATAAATATATATTAAATGTCAAAGAAGAGCAGAAGATCAGCACAAGTGAAAGAAACACATTTATCACTTTTGATTTTTTTGTAGGAAATAATCCTAATAGCATGAGGCTTGAAGAAGGTAGTTTTAAATTGAATTACATATTCTGAACATGCTTTGCAAATGTAGATAAAGGAAAAATTGAATACTGTATAAAAGCTTCATTTGCCTTTATAAAATATTGAAAAAAATTCCAAGGAACTAGAAAAAAACATCCTGAGTGAGGTAACCCAGACTCAGAAAGATGAACATGGTGTGTACTTACTCATAAGTAGATACTAATTATAAAGCAAAGAATAGGGAGCCTATAGTCCACAATGCTAGGGAAACAAAGTAACAAGGGGAACGCTAAGAAAAACATATATAAATTCCCCTGGGAAGGGAAACTAGACAAGATCTGACAAAAATGGGAGCATGGGGGTAGGGGCAGAAGGGAGGGAGGAAGGGAGGGGAGGAAAAGGGAAGGAGAGGAAGGTGAAGGAGAACTTGAGATGGAAGACAGAGACAGAGAGCAAGTAAAGAGTTACCTTGATTGAGGGAGCCATTATGGGGCCAGCAAGAAACCTGGCACTAAGGAAATTCCCAGAAAATCATAAGAATAACTCCAGCTAAGATCTTAAGCAATAGTGGAGAGGGTGCCTTAACTGGCCTTGCGCTTTAGTCAGATTGATGACTATCATTTTTTTGTTGTTGTTTTGTTTTTTGGTTTTTCGAGACAGGGTTTCTCTGTAGCTTTGGTGCCTGTCCCGGAACTAGCTCTTGTAGACCAGGCTGGCCTCGAACTCCCAGTGATCCGCCTGCCTCTGCTTCCCGAATGCTGGGATTAAAGGTGTGCACCACCACCGCCCAGCAATGACTATCTTAAATGGCACCACAGAACCTTCATCCAACAACAGATGGAAACAGAAACAGAGACCCACAATGGAGCACTGGGCTGAGCTCCCAAAGTCCTGTCAGAGTCGGGGGAGTGAGAATATGAACAAAGAGGTCAAGACCATAATGGGGACATCCACTAAAACAGCTTATCTGAGCTGATTGGTGATGCGGGATTCCCCTCTGTATGCTGTGAGAATGATTGGTTAATAAAGAAACTGTCTTTTGCCTGTGATAGGGTAGAGTAGAGCTAGGTGGAGAAAACTAAACTGAACGCTGGAAGAATGGAGGCAGAGTCAGAGAGAACCATGGAGTCATGGCTGGAGACATGCAGGAACCTTGCCAGTAGACCACGACCTCAGTGGTAAAATATCAAATAATGAAAATGGGTTAAATTCAGATTTAAAAGCTGCCTAATGCAAAGTTAGTGCTAATAGGTCAAGTGGTGATTTAATTAATACAGTTTCTGTGTGGTTATTTCAGGAGTCTGGGCGTTGGGGAAATGAACAAGTAGCCTCATGCAAAAGATGGGAACTCACCAACTCTGGCCTAACAGGAAAGAAACCAGCATTGGACCCAACTTTACCCTCTGAATGTGGGTGACATTATATGGCCAGGGCAGACGGAGGGACAGTTGCTGTGGCACCAGGATTTATCCCTACTGCTTATACTGGCTTTTTGGAATCCATTCTCTTTGGATGAATACTTGCTCAGCTTAGATATAGCAGGGAGGTCCTTGGTCTTTCCTCAAAGCAATGTGCCTTACTCTCTCTGAGGAATGGATGGGGTTGGGATGGGAGAGGTGGAGGGAATAGGAATAGGGAGGGAGTGGGAATTGGGATTGTTGTGTAAAATTAAGAAAAGATTGTTTCTGACTGTCTCGGCCTCCCCAGTGCTGGGAATAAAGGTATGCACCTCAATGTCTGTGCTGCTGGGGTTATACATAGGAAGCGATTGCCTGTGCCCATCTGTTGTAGGGTATTTCCCAATTTCTCTTCTATCAGGTTCAGTGTGTTCAGATTGATATTGAGGTCTTTCTTCTGAAATTAACATACTTTTCATTTGTAATGCAGTTTTCATTTCTTGTTAAATCAATACCAACATAATTTTAAAGAGCATTACCAAAATACAAAGAAATTGTGACTAATCTAATTGAAATGAACTATACATGTGTTGAATAAAATCAATTTCTTTAAAGTTTTTTTTTTTCAAAAAAAGTATTCACCTCCACAGCCCAGTCTAAAATTTTAAAGTTGACTGACTGTTTTATAGCAATTTATTCGTGCTAAATGCTTTCTGCAATCATCTGTGTCATCCAAATGAACCAACACCATCAGTCTCTTTGTCCTCCACCCTGTCTCTATCAGCTTCAGTTAGTTTATTTTCAAGTTTAACCAGGCTCCCTGGTCTGCTGTTTCTGCTTTCTTCTTGCTGCACATTTCTTGTATATATTTTTTCATAGCATGTCTTTCTTGAAAAACCTCCAAGACTGGAGAGATGGCTTCATGGTAAAGAGCTTGTACTGTTCTTGCAGAGTATCCAAGTTCAGTCAACTGCACTAGTGTCAGGCAGTTCCCAGTTGCTAGTTAACACCATCTTCACAGGCCTCACCTGGTCCCCATGAGAATCTGGACTGACATGCATATTCACACACAGAGACATACAGGCACTAAGACATTAAAAAGAATAAAGTAAGGTATATAAAAATTAATAAAATAAGGCTTTAAAAATAGAAATTTTCAGAATGGCTAAAATAAAAAAAACACCAATGATAGCCTTTGCTGGAGAGGTTGTGGAGAAAGGGGTACACTCATCCATTGCTGGTGGGAATGCAAACTTGTGCAACCACT
>NW_026067957.1:10343566-10347383 GCF_014885135.2 Alexandromys fortis | reverse complement strand
CTGAGAACTCAAGAACAATGGCAATGGGTTTTTGATCCTAATGCATGTACTGGCTTTGTGGGAGCCTAGGCAGTTTGGATGCTCACCTTATTAGACCTGGATGGAGGTGGGTGGTCCTTGGACTTCCCACATGGCAGGGAACCCTGATTCCTCTTCAGGCTGATGAGGGAAAGGGAGGGGGACTTCATTGGGGGAGGGAGAGGGAAATGAGAGGCGGTGGCAGGGAAGAGACAGAAATCTTTAATAAATAAATACATAAATACATAAATAAATAAAATAGAAATTTCCCCATATTGAGCAAATATATTTTCATTTCTGTAATTTCAGCAAGTTTTTTTGTCATTGAAAAATATGGCTTCCACATTTATTACACTTTACAACAGTTCACTTCTCACTTGCATGCACATGATCTATTTGCATATGAAGAACCATCATTCAAATATTACAGTTATCAGCAATCATTGTTTCCAACTCTTTCAGTCAAGTTTGTTTCACAAATACATTGTTCCTTCAGCATGAAGTAAACCCTTTCAACATTGATCTGGATTTTCTATCCTCTCATCATGGGAATAGTTTCTTAAAAATTGTCTTTATTATACCCTTTCCTCTTTTTTTATTTCAGTTTTACATATATGCATTGCCTCTTTATTAAAATTATTATATAAGTGACTTAATTTTAAAATAAGCCTTATCTTTATGACTATGTTAATGTTTAGTTACTCTCCTACCCATTTCTTGAAAGTGCAAAGATTCTGAAAAAGTAGCCCACAGTCCTGTGTTCTAGCCTTTCTTTGACTTCTGTGAACTCCTCAACCCACTGTGGCATGAGAACTCTCACCAACAATTTCCTGAAAGTTTTCTTAACTTGTGTCACTAATGACTGTGCTTTTCCTAAATTTTCTAAATTCCCTAAATAAGATATGCTCTTACCTTAGGTTTTTATATTGCTATTGAATCCCTCGTCTTTAAACATATCTGTTGTAATTTCATGTTTCTGTACTCTTTCTTCCTAAACATTTCTCTTCCATAGTGATTTCCCTATATGTTTATGTCTTTAGAGTTATATCTTAGGCTCTTGGTTCTTATCATTTTATATTGTCTTCCAGAGGAATACCATTGACAAATTTATCATTTGATGTTTGTAACCTCATTTATTGTCTATATGTAGAAGATTCTAAGGCAAAGAACAAAATCTTCAATTAATGCCATTTTGATGAGTTTGAATAAAACCTCAGTTCCCTCACTTGTATACATTTCCCCAGGCATCTATTTTTAAATGGGTACATTTTCTCCTTTCCTTTTCTTAACATAGTCTTAAAAATATTTTTTAAACTTACAAACTTTGTTACCCATTTGCAACATTCTAGTCCTAATTCAGGTTAAATGAAAGGGCTCAATGATTTCAGATGTCTTATAATCAAGTAAAACAAAAATAAAAAAGGATTTATAAATAATTAAAATGAAGCAAGCTGTTGGAATGACTTTCAATTATACTGAATCAACTGAATGATCATAAATACCAAATTATAAAAGAATAACTCATGAGAAACAATTATGTAAAGTAGCTGAAAATTCATATGATCTCTATATTTCTATTTCTAACTCCCTACTTTGGGAATGACAGAGTTTCCCTGTGATTAATATATATTTAAAGACTGAAGGTGTTTAATCTTAAATATTGTGAAGATTAACTAACTGAGAGGATTTATAAGTTTCTCAGATCACAAAGCATGTAGACATGCATCTCTGCAAGTTTTTCTATGGCCAATTAATAAGAACATCAAACTCTCTCAATTTACATCTGATAAAATTAGAGATTTTTTATAATATGTTAATAAATAATATCAGGAACAAAAATGGCTAACTATATTTGCATTATATATGAACAAAATTGAAATATACAGCCTCAATTTCAGTGGGAAACTGACAACTCTGCTTATAAGAAACAAAATTTAACTGATGACATACCATATTTCCATAAGTGGAAAATTCATATTTTATACATTTTTGTAGTGAAGAAAAATGAGTTTCTCATAGTCAAAATTCATTTTATTCCATTTTCATCAATGAGGTTATTTTTACTTGAACAGTATATATGGACTTGCATGCTAACAAAAATTTATAAATTTAGTTCCTTATGCAGTAATACTCTGGACATAAAACAGTATTGTTTTTTAAAAGTAGATGTGTTTGTGTAATACAGGTGTTTGCTTGTGTATATTTGCATGGGTGCACATACACACATGTTCATTGCAGGGGAGACTAGAGTTTGATGTCAGGCATCTTTTGTCACTGTTGTGATTAAATTTTGAGTCAGTTTCTCACTGAAACAAGAGATTGGTGACTGGCAAAGATGGTTGGCCAGCAAGCTCTGAGGATGTGCTTATCCCTGCAGCACCTCACTCGAACACCACCTGGCAGCACATCAAGCTTTTACATGGGTATTGGGGATCCAAACTCATGTCCTCCTGTTTTATTGGTAGACAGTTATATAAGTGTGCTTCAGTCCAAATTTTTTTGTATTCTTATTCTTTTACAATAATATGCACAAATGTGAAAAATATATAGAAATTAAGTTCCTAGTTTACTGAATTGTTGTAAGATAAACATCCAGAAAACTACTACCAGCTACAAGCAAAATTTTAATGCCAGTCCAAGCAAACTTCAAAGCATTTTCATATTTGCCTAATTTCTTTATAGTGATACTGCTTGAAATGTACTACTAAATAATATAACTCAGTTTCCTGGTTTGAATGTTTTATAAGTGGAATTAGAGACCTTGTAGTTCTTTTGTCTGACTTCTTTCCCTTCATATTCGGTTTAAGATTTGTCCACCTTGACAGCTATAATTGTAGTTCATTTTAATGGATGATTACTAATACATTGTTATTGTTTTTCCGTTTTATTACTATAAAACAATTTGGTTTTGTGACTTTTTTTATATAGAAATAAGGAATCTTGACATTTGGTATATGTCTCCTACTATACCTAAACATGATTTATAAAAAATTTACTTTTAGTTTGTGGGGTTATAATTACATCATTTCTTCCTTCAAGCCTTCTATTATATTCCACCCTGCTTTCTCCCAAATGTCATCTCTTCCCATTAATGGATGGTCAACTCTGAAAATGTATACACACAAGTCACATTATATAGACTGAGATGTTTGTATTTACATATTAGGAATATACATAGGATGGCTTTTTATAGAATAAATCAAAGAACTGTTAATTTGATAGTAAATTTAATGTTACTAGGAGAGAAAATGAAAATAAATAATAAATTTAGAATACTAGTTTCAGATGTGAATTCAGCTGTAGTTCAGAAAATGTTTTACAAATTCTGTAAGTAAATCCTAGCTAGTATTGCATATTTTACAAGTAATCAAAAATATACTACAATTTGTAAATAATCAAATGAGAAATGGAGCAATATCTCATGGGTTAAGTGCCTCTGGAACAGGCATGAAGACCTATGCTTGGTTCCCTAATATTCATAGAAACTTTGGCAGCCATGGTTTGTGTCAATAACCAGAATTATGGAAGACAGAAACAGGGACATCTCAGGGGATTTTTGGCCAGATAATCTAGTTAAATCATTGGTACATGTCAGGTTCAGTAAGAGGCCCTGTCTTACTAAATTAAGTGCAGAATGGTAGAGGGATGCACCAGATTTCAGTTTATGGCCTCCATATAAGTATACCTACACAGACAAACACACACACACACACACACACACACACACACACACACACACCAGGTGAAGAGTGACTGAAGAATACATTCAATATCAATTTTTAGTTTCCATTTGAACTGG
>NW_026067957.1:10338156-10343559 GCF_014885135.2 Alexandromys fortis | reverse complement strand
ATATATATATGTAAGATATATATATATGTAAGATATATATATATATGTAAGATATTAGTTTCTAAAGACAGTAGAAAATGTTTTTACTTTTGTTAATAAAAATATTTTTTCATAAATTTGGAGGTGTGTGACCATGGTTTCATGTATATTCTCATGCAGATGGAAGTAAGTACATGCTGTGAACATTTAAAAGTGCAGTATAAACCTTAGAAATTTTATGGAATTCACATTTGTCTTATAACAAACAATGGAAATATTGCCCAACATACAATTAAACAAATGCTATTTATTTTAAAAATTGGTTTATTTAAGAAAAAGCTCTTAAAATATAACTTCCACTTTTCCTTCTCTCTAAAAGTTGAGCGTGGGAAACTTGGCACTAAAAACAGTAAATCAAGTTGACTCTCTGACCTGGGAACTAGTGACTGGTTTTTCTGTAATGGAAAAATAAGTCCTCATACTTTGATTTACCATGAAGTAAAATCTCTTTTCCTAAATTACATCAACATTTTTTGGAACCAATGCATGAGAATTGTTTTAATGTTCACTGTGAGTTTGTAAGTATGAGATGTTCATAAATAAAGGTTTGGTTCTGAATAAAAAATGAAAAAAACAACAGGGAACTCTGTCTTTGGAGTCTGTAAAGGCTTTGGGGTTTTAAATATTTGTGCCATGATATACAAGAATACAGAATACACTTTTTAAGGCTAGTGTAATGTAGAATAAAATATGGTTTTCAAATTATTTGGCTAAATTGATTAAAGACACTTTCCCTAATAACATTTCTCTTACGTACTGAAAATAAGTAATACTTAAGAAGTATTTTTTTGTAAAAATAAGCTAAAATAATGTTCACAAAGCATAAATATTCTTCTGCAAAGGAAAGTAGCAAGTTTTTTTTTTAACTGAACTAAACATTTGTAGATAAGAAAGTTTATGAGAAGGAAATATGTAAAGATAACACTTAAGTCATCAATAGAATTTGAGCTTACTAATTTAGTCTTTATTCTCCAAACAATAAAACGTAGTGGCACCAGATATGTTTCAGAAGAGATGCTAGACTGTTGATCAGAAAGATGGAAAAGAAAACATATAAGAAACCTGTGAGAACTTAAATGATCTCAGTAGATTAAGATAAAAACACTTGCCAGGTTTTATGTATTATATAACAAAATGTAATAAAACTAAATTTGAAAATCCCATTCAACACAGCCTTAAAATGTAGTAGTATATGACATATGTGTGGGTATGTGTACAGATATCTAGACTCACAACAGTATTTGAAAACACACATTGCTTTTTAAGTCAGAAAGTGTATGTGCTCTGGAATAAAATCAGTAAATCAATATAAGATGAATCCAGGAAAGAGAAAGCTTTTCTGTGATTCTATCTACTGAGGCTTAGTAATCGAGGAATTGAGTTTATTGCTATCCACATATGGTGGTCCAAAAACAATCTGTGCTCTCCATTTCCTTCAGGTTAACCGTTCTAATGTGGGATATCCTTCTGTTTATGTGTTGGTTTTATTTGTTGATGAATCAAGTGTTTCAGCCAATGATGTACCATAATAAAGCCAGGTGGGAAATCTGAACAGAGATATTTAGAAAGTGTATGCACAGTCAAGAGAAGCCATGTAGCTGTTGCAAGGAGAAGGATGCTGAAACCTTACTAGTAAGACACAGTCTCATGGTGATACATAAATTTATAGAAATGTATTAATTTAAGATGTAATAGTTACTTAATAAGAAGGTTGAGCTAATCGGGCAAACTGTTGTAATTAATATAGTTTCTGTGTGATTATTCAGGTCTAGGAATCTGAGAAATGAATGAACAATCTTCAATTACATAATGACACCCAACGTTTGGCATCGTACATCCACATAAAGCCTAAGAATTCTTTTAAAAATCACTTCTGGACTCACAAAAAAGGGAGTCAATTGGATTTTCTTGGTAAATGAAGTTTTGATATAGACTCTGTTTGCTGGCAGTGAGCTGAGGTGTGGTTCCTTTAAGGGAAGGCTTCCTGGCTCAACATTAGCAGCAAAAACTACATGGCTTCTTTGAGAGAAGACTTCTGGATAGCTCTGCCTCATTTGGCAGGTTCTGCACTTGAATGGGGTTTGTGAGCAGTTTGCTACTAGTTGTTTAATGATGACATAGGCCTGCTGTATCCCTGGAGCTGGGGCAGCAAGTATGGCTTACAGAGATGGTGAACATGCCTTAGCCATGTTGGACTGGACAGGGCAAAATGCCAGAACTGTGGAGTTGGTCCTAGCCATGCCACTTAGCATAAAAAAATGGCACTCTTGGTCAGATTCAAACATAAAAGACCTCTAAATGAGAAACTGTATTTTTTTTAAAAAAAATGTATGTAGGCTTGCAAAGAGAGGAAAAACAGTAAAGAGACAGGAAAAATCATGTTAAAACTACAGACATTCATAGATTAAAAGAGTAAAAATAATTAAACATTAAAAAATAATAGAGTAGAAAAAAGCCACCTAAAGATGAAAAATACACAGAGGGCCTGAATTATGTATATTATTGTGTGTTCTTTGAATTTCTTGGCTTCAGAGAGACATTTGCTTGTGGGGCTGCTAAGATAAATGAACATAAATAAAATATTTTAAAGGTATCTTAACTTTAAAAATTGAGTTTAAGTCTGTGTTGCTTTTGTTTCCACAGAAGATGAAAACCTGTGGATTCTTTCTAAACTAATAGGGTTTGATGGTACAAGACCCTGCAAAAAGTTTCTGTGAACCCCAAAATACCTCCAAACAGCAGAAAACAGTTTGGAGAAAACTATACCCAAATATCAAAATAATTGTTTATGTTTGTTTTCATTTAAAGGAAGTTCTGATAAAAAAATGAATACTTTACAGTGGTATGGATTTTGGATGATTGATGCAAATTTAAGGTCAATTTTGTTTTATGTAGATTTCTTCATTTGTTTAAGGTATTTGTTTATACTGATCATTTAAAAATGTAATGTATAATTAAAAATACAGATTAATTCATAGATATTTATAATAGTCAAATGTGTAGCCACGTTAGGTTTTCTAGATATATAGAGATATATTTCAGTTAGATAGATAATATTTAAAACCTTCAAAGATAAACAGAATATGACATTTAAAAATGTTTTAAGGACTTAGCTTTTTTTCAACAGTGAGACGTGTATGCTTCTGGATGCACCAATTACTTCAGAAAGGTTTATTGGCATTGAAGAAACTTGTTACGGAATTTGCCTTCAGTGTGACAAGGTTAATCATTTGGACAAGAAACTGCTCTTGTCTTGACTGCTTTATGGTAGGTATGCTGTATGAACTGGACATGCAGGACTCACAGAAAAGTGACTGTTGGATCTTCCAAAAGACAGGATGGTCTTTCAGGGCTCCTATTTCACAGAAGAAACTGCCATACATTTTGCAGGACACAGAAGAAAGCAACTAATGTACTTTGCAATTAAAAGGCAGAACAGATCTTTAAATTTCCTGCTCCATGGAAAAGTCTACCAGATTTTATGGGACATTAGTCTGAAGATGGAGGCCTCAGTGTTACAAAAGAACTTTGGGTGAATGTCCAGTCAGTGAAAATGTGTCAGTTCTAGAGTGTTGGAAGTTGCTTACAATAAACTTCCTTTTTACTTAATTATATTATATCCTTCTGGGGCCTTTGATAGAGTTGAAGAATCATTATCCATTATAGTTTCCTTTAGTTATGATAAAAGATGAATTAGGTATAAAAATTTAGACTCATTAAAAGAAAATAGGTGATAGTATATTTTTAATTTTGCCAGATACAAATAGACCAAATATTTTAACTGTAATTCTTGCTTGATACCTGTTTTGTTATATTTAATTTTTCTATATTAAAGTTAAAACCTTCCTTTTAAGATAGACAGAAAAGAGGATATGATGTGGGATGTCCTTCTGTATATGTGTTGCTTTTATTGATTGACAAATAAAGCTGTTTTAGCCAATGGCTTACCAGATTAAAGGCAGGAAGTAAATCTAAACAGAAACAAAAAGAGAAAGTAGGCAGAGTCAAAGAGATGCCCTGTAGCTGCTGAAAATAAAAGGATTCCAGAACATTACTGGTAAACAACAGCCTTGTGGTGATATGTAGATTAATAAAGATGGATGAATTTAAGATGTAACAGTTACTTAATATAAAGGATGAGCTAATAGGCCAAACAATGCTGTAATTAGTATAGTTTCTATGAGATTATTTGAGTCTGGGCAGCTTGAAAATGAATAAGTAGTCTCTGATTAAAACATCTACATTTTCCTGAGGCTGTAGTTAGTCTCAGAGATAATAAAGAAGAAACACTGTCTATACTAATATGAGATAATAAATACAACTGCTAGAAATGAAAATGGTGACAATATGATTTGTTTAAATTCATTAGAGAAATGAAATAATTCTAAATATGGGAACTCCATATAATATAACTTGAAAATATACAAAGTGGAAATTTGACATTAATTGAACCATTTTTAGGTAAATTTTATTTTTTTTATTTTTACAACATGAAAATAAAACAATAGGTTTGATTTAAAAACTGAATGGCATGGAGATGTCAAGCTGGTGCTTAACTAGAGCTTTCATCCCTACAGATTAGTGTTCATGGTACTGGAAAGTATTCTGCATACTACCAGAGACAAAATGTAACCATCAATCTTCTACAAAACCTGGGATCTACAAGAGTCCTCTGCCTTCATGTTATGCTGGTGCCATAGTGGTACAAATGTTGTAGGAGTACCAATCTCTAACTAATTGGATTTAAGATTTATTTCACATGATGGTGTTCACATGTTACATTACTAAGGTGGTTAAGAACTTGAGACAAGATTGGTCATGGGCTTATCTGAAAACCAAAGGCTGACAGACAGTGATTGTGAGTTAATTGGTCCCTGTTGGAAAGACTAGCCTCCAGCTAGGCTTGGGGCCATGGGGCAAATCCCAGCTCCCTTCCACACCTATCTCAGCCTCACCAGCTTGTCAGGAGGAAAGGCTCATGTGGGCAGGTTCTTCTACCCCCCACTGACCCTTTAAACTACAAGTCTCATTCCATTCCCAAATATACCCACTCCCCTGAAACTTCAACAGCTCCCCAAGGCACAGACAGCAACTGTACCAGTCAGACCATGGTCATTTCCCTGAGACACACAAACTCACACACACACTACAATTATCAAATCAAGGGGAACAGATACTGCTTGCACTGATTGGAGGAAAAGATGGGTAGATGCTAATGCAAAAATACATTCAACAACCTAAAGAGCAATATGGCACCATTTTGTGGTTCTACAATAGCAAGACATGAACATCCTTTTTATCTCTTTGTTTTTTTTTTAAATATAAATTTTTTATTGAAAAAAAAAGATTTCCGCCTCCTCCCCG
>NW_026067957.1:10283464-10335438 GCF_014885135.2 Alexandromys fortis | reverse complement strand
CTATCAGGTTCAGTGTGTTCAGACTGATATTGAGGTCTTTAATTCACTTGGACTTGAGTTTTGTGCATGGGGATAGATATGGATCTATTTTCATTCTTCTACAGATTGACATCAGTTATGCCAGCACAATTTGTTGAAGATGCTCTCTTTTTTCCATTGTATACTTTTAGCTCCTTTATCAAAAATAGGGTGTTCATAGGTTTGTGGGTTAAAGTCAGGGTCTTCTATTTGATTCCATTGGTCGACTTCTCTGTTTTTATGCCAATACCAAGCTGTTTTCAATACTGTAGCTCTGTAATAGAGTTTGAAGTCAGGGATGGTAATGCCTCCAGATTATCCAGGGAGGAGGCAGAAATCTTTAATAAATAAATAAATTTATTTTTAAAAAGAAACAAAAGTCAGGGAAAAAAACAAAACTTCATCTTAAAAAATGAATAAAAAGTTAAAACATAAGTAACATATATCACCGAGTGATGATGTGTAGGCAGAGACTGCTCTTGCATTTCCCAGCTGCCCAGACCCAAATAATTACACAGATACTATATTAATTACAACACCGTATGGCCATTAGTTTAGGCATATTTCCAGCTAACTCTTACATCTTAAATTAATCCATTTCTATTTATCCGTGTATCCCCATGAGTCTGTGACCTATTGGGAAGCTTCTGGCTGACTTCTGGAGTCTTTCTTCTTTGGCAGTTACATGTCCTCTCATTGACTATGCCTACTTTTTCTCTATATCTCTCTTTAGATTTCTAGCCTAGCTTTACTCTACTAAGCCATTGACAGAAACAGCTTCTTTAATAACCAATGATAATAAAACATATTTATAGGATACAGAGGGGAATTCTATATAATCTCCCCTTTTCTGTCTAAATAAAAAGGAAGGTTTTAACATTAACATAATAAATGTACATATAACAAAACAGGCATTAAAAAGAACTACAGATAGAGTATTTGTATCTACTTTATCTTTTATTATAACTAAGGAAAACTATAATTATACCTATTCTTCAACTACATCAAAGATCCCAGAAGGATATGATATTACCTAAGATAACAGGAAGTGCATTTAAGCAACTTCCAAATTTCTAGAATTGACAGAGAATGACTGGCTTGACAGTTACTCAAAGTTCTTCTGTAACATTGGGACATCCATCATCAGACTACGGGCTCATAGGGTCTAGCAGTCTTTTCCATGAAGGCTATTTCACCTATCTTGGCAGTTTGTGAGTCATTTTCTTCTGTATTATATATAGTGTTTGGCATTTTGTTCTATGAAGCAGGAAACCTGAAGGATAATCCCGTCTTTTGGAATGTTCAATGGTCAATTTTTTGTGGGTCTTGCATGTCCAGTTCATACAGCATACCATCAAACAGTCAAGGCAAGAACAGTTTCTTGTCCAAATGGCTAGCAAACTCTATAATGAGCCTTTCCAATGCCCATCATCTCCTTGAAGTAGATTGGTGCTTCCAGGAGCACATGTGTCTCATTGTCAGGAAAAGTCCTAAGTTCTTAAGATATTTTAAATGCCATATTCTTTTTAAGGTTTGAAAAATACCTATCCATCTGAAATATATTTATGTACATCTAAAAAATCTAACTAACTTTACTGCAAGCTTGAAATTATAGATGACTATCTATTATCCTGTATTTCTTAAATATACATTCGATTTTTAAATGAGCTGCACAAACATATTACCTTAATCAATAGCAGGAATATGAATATATCTAAATTTATCTTAAATTTGTATAAATAAACCAAGATCCATACCAATGTAAAATATTCATCTCTATACCATAACCCCCTTTAAATATAAACAAACATTTATAAACAATCATTTAGAGAATTTGGGCATTGCTCTCTAGCCTACTTCCTGCTGATTGGGGGTGCAATTAATCCAGTCTTTCATGGGGTATCCTGTGTGGTAGGTTCATCTCAGCAAGCAGTCCTGAAGCTGTCATGAATGTTGGACCATCTGGGCCATTGCTTCAGGGGTCTTTTTTTTATCAAACCATATTAATCAGTAAGAAATCCATAGCTTTCTATCCTCTGTGAAAACAAAAGCAGAACCTCTTTTCCAAAGCAACCTATCCTTAGACACAAATTTTGAAGTCAAGATGCCTTTATATTGGTTTAAATTAGCAGTCTATACAATAAAATGTTTCTCTGTACTTAGCTCATTTACAGTCAAAAAATTCAAAGAAAACACAATAATGTATATAATCCAGACGCTCTATGTATTTTCTATCTTTACATTGCTTATTTTTCTTTACTCTTTTAATTTATTCCTATCTGTACTCTGTCTCTTTGAAGACTTTTTTTCATATTTTAAAACTTTATTTTTATAACTGTCTCTACTAATCTTTTCTCTCTCTTAAGCCTAAGAATATTTTTAAAACACACTGTGACCCATTAAGAGGCTTATTTGTGTCTGAATCTGTCTTTATTGCATCTCTGTAATCATTTCCTGACTAGGAGCACTTTGATAATTGTAAGCACTGTGATAGCAGTGGCCCTAGATGCCATCTCTGCCTTTCTCAGCCTTTCAATATGGCAGAGGTACTTTCACCACTGGCTCTTGGACCACTGGGTGGGAGCTGTGTTCACTACCTCAACTCTGGGAAGCAGTTGGCTCATGTTATACAAAGTAAATTGCAGAATGCTGCCCACAAACCCCATTCAAGTATGCGGCCTCCTGAAAGAGCCAGAGCTGTTTGTGCAAGTAGCACGAATCAGGAAGCCTTCTCACAAGGGACACCCTGTTTTTGCTGCTACTGCTGAAAAAGAAGCCTTCTCTTAAAGGAACTGTGCCTCTGCTTGCTTCTAGAAAACAAAGCCCACCCCAAAAAAATACTGCTACCATGAAGCCATGCTTAACTTGTGTGTGAGTGTGTGTGTGTCTAGAACTCCTTTCCAAGCTCTCTCTGGTTTTATTTGGACATAGTTGGCCTACAATTATGTGCCATTCTCTAGGCTAAGATTGTTCATTCACTTCCCTAGCAGCCTGGACACGAATAGTTTATACAGAAACTGTATTAATTACAACACTATTTGGCCAATAGCTTAGGCATATTACTAGTTAAATCTTACAACTTAAATTAACCCATTTCTATTAATCTGTGTATCATCATGATGTTGTGGCCTACCTGGTAAGGTTCTGGCTTTTTGGTGCCTGGCTTCTGTCTCCTTTGGTAGCTACATGACATCTCTCTGTCCCTACTTTCTCTCTATATCTCTGTTCAGATTTCCTGCCTGGCTTTATGTTACTAAGCCATTGACTGAAACAGCTTCTTTAATAACCAATGGTAATAAAATATGTTCATAGCATACAGAGGGGAATCCCACATCAGTGGTGACACACACCTTTAATCCCAGAATTTGGGAGGCAGAGGTAGTCAGATCTCTGTGAGTTCAAGGCCAGCCTGGTCTATAAGAGCTAGCTCCTGGACAGGCTCTAAAGCTAGAGAGAAACTCTGTCTCAGGAAAAGAAAATCGAAAAAGAAAACTAAAAAGAAACAAGAGAAACAAGTACCAATATAAAAAAAAATCTGAAACTATAACTAAATAAGCAAAAAACTTACAAGACATAAAAGACCCAAAAGAAACAATTATGAGTAGTTAATTTTGTGTTGGCAGTCTGCTGTTGGTCATATTGGCTTAAGTGTGGTTAATAGACCCAGTATGACTCCACTGGAGAAATATAACTTTTCTTTGCAAGAAGTAATCAGAGATAGCTTCTTGGTTATCTGTGGGAGTCCATTTTCAATTCTCCTTCTTAGTGCTGGGTCTCCCATCTGGCTTGAAGCTGTGCAAGCCTAGGGCATGCTGCCTCAGTATTTTTGAGTTCACATATGTGATAGTCAAGTTGTATCTCGAAGGTGGTTCCATTTTTTACCTCTTAATTTCTTGGCATTAAGAAAGTCTATTGCGTTAAAAATTCTAAATAAATTTTGGATAACTCAAGCATAAAATTCAATGCATAGTATGAAATTGGAGAAATGACAGATGTATTTGAACTTCATATAAACTTTTAGTAAATATTCTGAATTAATATTTTGTGCCACACATCCAAATAAAATTAGAAAAGTGTTTTTGAGTTGGCAGGGCATTATGAACACTGTTGGCATACGCATGGTTTCAGAGAGATTTTCTCATTGTTTTATTGTGGCATGAATATAGGCCTTTTGACTTAATAGAGTTTTCAAAGCAAAACTATTTAGATGTATTTTTAGGATCTCTACACAGAGTCTACAGTGCCCTTTCATGTAGCTCTTGTGGGATCGGAGGACAGGGTGAGAGTTAAGTCACTTGTAACATTGGATTTCAGTGTGTGTCTCCCAAAGTAGAAAAGTTTTTTTTTTCTTTAAAATTCCCAAGGACATTTTCCTTTTACAGTAAACACCCCATCTCCTTGCCACTTCTCTTGCTATTGTCTGGTTGGTTGTGTGCTAATTGTTGCCCTGTTATGGTTTTCTCTTTTCATTATGATTTTTCATTGCAATGTGCAACATATTCATAGATATATAACTTCCTATAGTAAACAAACTGTGGAACTATCCAGAGCAGTGCTTATAACTGATATAACATGTAGAAGATAAAAGAAAATATTATTTAATACCAAGTTTTCTAACTTAAGAATGGATAAATAATTTTATCATGAAAAATTAATCAAATTTTATAGAAAATACCAATCACTTCCTGAGGTATGTAACCATGTTTTGAGTTGATTATTCTAAAATAATTTTTATTTTAGCATTTATTTGTTATTAAATGTTTCATTGTAATCACCATAGTTTTACAAGTTGCTTTATTTTTCAGCAAGGTGCATTTATGCAAACTATCTTAATTGTTTATGTAACCTAAAAAAATATATCCATGAACTGGGATTCACAATTGATTTGAAAGTTACTATCTGTGAACAAGGTTTTTCCTAAGGTAAGCATACATTTTAACTTCTGTGTTAGCTGTGGATTCCTTTAACTTTATACTTTCTAGAGGCAGATATACCAGTACCGTAATCAAGCCCATAAATACTTCCTGCTTCATCCTCTACAACTTGATTCTATTAGTTTTTAGAATACTTTTACTTTAGTAGATCACTATGAACTTACTCAAAACCATAGGTAAAGTGTACATCTTAAAATATAAGATGAGAAAATACTTTATGCATATATACTATAAATACATATATGCTATACACCAAAGGCACATCATTTTTTAATAATTATTTTTATTTCTGAGATTATAATGCAATTATAATGCTTCTTCTTTCCTCCTTTTCCTCTCTCCAAACTCTCCCATGTATTCCTTCTTGATATTTCTCAAATCCATGGAATCTTTTTCTTTAATTTCTGCTATAGTCTTAAATGTATAAGACACACACACACACACACACACACACACACACACACACACACACACATATATATATATATATATATATATATATATTCCTAAATATATAAATACAACTTGTTCAGTCTGTTTAATGCTGCTTGTAAAATACATATTTTAAGGCTGGTCAATTCATATTGGATAACCAATATTTCTTCATAAATATTGTTTATAAGATATATCTATAGATATTCACATATGCACATTATAAATACAGAACTTTTGTTGCAGTCCCACTTTTAAATGAATAAACATTCAAGCACAAAGATACATTGCTCTTCGTTCTGTTGCAAGCATCTTTGTGACCAATCACCTGTGAGAGGCTAGTTCTACTGAAGGCCAATCAGTGAATTAAGCATTTCTTTTTTAAATGTGGCTTTAGGAACAAAGACAGAATTTAGTCTGTGGCTAGTTGATCAACTATAGATTAAAATTGCACACATTGTAAAATATATCTGATCCTGCGTTCTGTCTTTTTTGTCTTTGGTGGCCATGCCTCACCAACTGTGTACAATATGAGCTCTGACATGGACTTTCATACTGTATATCTTTTTGTCTGTCAAAAATCTCCCAAAGGCTTACATTTAAATTTCTAAACATATCATGCCCCAAAGGGATTTGGTATCTCTTTTCTTCCAACACATCTCTGTATATGAATAAAGCCTCTTATCCTTAGCAGAAATCTTGTCATTATCCTTGTTTCTATGTCTTTTATTTATTTATTTATTTATTGAAAAAAATTTCTGCCTCCTCCTGCCTCCCATTTCCTCCCCCTCTCCCCACTCCTCTCTCCTTCCCCCTACTCTATTCCCCCTCCCTCTAGAGTTTGAAGAGCAGTCCAGATTCCCTGCCCTGTGGAAAGTCCAAGGCCCTCCCCCCTCCATCCAGGTCCAGGAAGGTGAGCATCCAAACAGGCTAGGCTCCCACAAAGCTAGTTCATGCAGAAGGATTGAAACCTAGTGCCATTGTCCTTGGCTTCTCATCAGCCTTCATTGTCCGCCATATTCAGAGAGTCCGGTTCCTTATTGCCATATGAAAAGCTAGATGTTGCCCTTTGAACATCAGGGAGGAAATCATTCATACATTCCTAGTCAGGCCGTGTGAAGTTTTGTTCTGACAATTTCAAGATCTGTTGTCTAATTAGTATATGATATAAATATAAGAATAACACCACCACTATGCAGAACACTTGCACTGTTTGTCTTTCCTTCACCAGTGAACTGGGAGTCATTTAGCTTCGCATAGCTTCAGCAATTCAACATAATTACTGGAATAAAAAGGCTTAAGATTTTTTTCTATTTCTTCAAAATGATCAGCAGGTGAAAGCATAGAAGGCTAGTCCTCTACCATGAAGCTGTTATCAACACATTTGTAGAATCACACCAACATCCCAGCATCTACCAGGCCTATATGACTTTAAAAACAAATTCTGTCAGATGCAAAGGATATATCCCATGTCCTATTTTGTCTTGGTATACTAGAATATTCTTCAACAGTAAAATTATCCATATTTCATCCTAGTAACCCTCCAATGTGTAAGTGGAATGTTCTCTATAATTAACTCATGCCTAATCTTTCTGACATATTTTAGCCTTGACTGTTCACCCCTCTAATCCTTTGCCCCATACTATGTAATCATTCTTCTATCATTACACACTTCTCCGGTAATCTGTCCTCTTAAGAAGTAGTATCTGTGCATTGATTAACTCTTTTTTTCACTGCTTTCTTTTTCAATCATAAAATTCATAGAAAATTATCAATAGGATATGCTATTTTCTTTTAAAAATGATTTTAATTGAAAAATTACATCACTTCTCTATTTTTTTCTCTTCAGCTCCTACCAATTACTATTCTTCAAACCTCTCTTCCCATTATCACAAGTCTCAAATTGATAGCTTTTTTCTTTGATTCTCTCTGTCTCCCTCTGTCTCTGTCTCCCTCTGTCCCTGTCTCTCTATCTCATACACACACACACAGAGGTATATGTATGCGTGTAAACAAAAATAGATAAACAGAACCAGCTGAGATCATTTGTGCTGTTTGTGTGCATATGATTTTAAGACTACATTTGACAACCAACAAAGAAGCTCATCCATGAAAAACACTAATTATTCTTTTCTCAGATGTCATGAGTTGCTTCTAATTCTTTGACAAGGGTGTGGGAGCCCACAAAAGTCTTCTCTTTCCACAGTAAAAAGTTTATTCATATAGCTCTCATTCCACGTTTGTTTATGCACTCATGTCTGGGAGACACTGATTCACAACAAACTTCTGTTATGCTGGCCTTACACTCTTTTTGGCCCTTTTTCTGTGGTGTTCTCTGAGCTGTCTCCTCATTAAAGATTCCCAGCTCCAAATATTCAGCTGTTAGTACACAATGCAAAGTAATGACTGAAACCAGGCATGTGTGAAGGTACAGTAGGTGGAGAATGGAACTCAGAGAATAGCAGGGAGCAGGTGATATGAAGTGGGAAGTGAAAAAGAGTGAGGGTTCCAGCTCCGAAGTAGGGAGGGAAGTCAATACTGAAGGAGGAAGAGAGACAGATAACATCAACGTTGTCTAATAAAGGAGTCCTATTATCAAATATTACCTCAAATTATGCAATATATGCATATATACATGTGTGTGTTCAATTTTTATAAAACTTAATTTAAAATACATGGCAGTGCTTTTCAAAAGCTAATACAACAGGTTACTCTCATCACCTTTGTTTATTCTTTAAACTGATTGCTAAGTATCATCTTTTTAGTTACACTGATTTTACCCATGAGTCTGTAGTTGCTGTTTCTAACAGTCTCCTCATACAGTAAGTCTTAAGGGCATACTTTTTTCATGCATGAGATTAGGTAGGTACAATGATTATGAATTAAATATTAAAGAGAGGTTGATATTTCAACGCCAGGTACCCATCAGAGTTAGATGGGCACTTGGGGATTTGTAGGAGATCCAAGTCAGAGTGCATCTTTGTGAAGAACTGAGGCTCTGTGTATTAATGAGAACTCTCTGCTGGAACAGAACCAACAATATGCATGTATATTACAAATGGGATTTGTTCACTTGGTGTACATTGCATGAACCGAATGGCCCAACAATGGCTGTTTACCAACTGGTGAAGTAACAAATCCAGGAACTTCTCAGTCCACAAGGCTGGATGCTTTATCATGCCCGTGCCTTACAGAACTGCAGGACTCCTAGAGAGCTGCTTGTCTCCAGATTATGCAGGAAAGCTGAAAAAGCTGTTTTGTTTTGTTCTATTCTTCTCTTAGAAGACATTCCAAGCACAGTCTCCCCTCCTTCCCCTCCTCTCAGTACTCCTTTTCCCCAGATCCACTTCTCCTCTATTTCCCTTCAG
Source organism: Alexandromys fortis (assembly GCF_014885135.2). Lineage (NCBI taxonomy): Eukaryota > Metazoa > Chordata > Mammalia > Rodentia > Cricetidae > Alexandromys > Alexandromys fortis. Next base: position 10,326,686 of record NW_026067957.1, on the reverse strand, counting down.
GAAAGACCCCGCCTCCCAGGGATATCAATTGAACATGTCCTAACAATTTACAGTAAGACTAGGCACATACCCTCAAATCAAGGCTGCATGAGGCAACCCAGTAGGATAGAAATGGTCCCAAGAGTAGGCAAAAGAGTCAGAGGAACCTCCACTACCACTGTTAGGAGTCCCACAAGAACACCAAGCTAGACAATCATAACGTATATGCAAAGGATCTATTACAGACTTATGCAGGCCTTGTGATTGCTACTTCAGTCTCTGTGGGTCCCTGTGAGACCTGTGTTCTCCTGGTGTCCTTAACCACTCAGGGATAAGGATAATAGTATGAAAAATAAAAAGTCAAAATGAATTTAGAGCCAATTACTCAATAGCATTAAAGCACTTAACGGCTGACTCTGGCAATCTAACAGAACTAGCTTTTTGTTTTATTTTGTTTTTTTCCTAGGGTCATTTCTATATCCAGGGTATCTCAGGGGAACTCTGCCTACTTGAGAGGGTCTTTCTTTTCCCTTCAGCTGGTCTTTCTGGAAATGCTTTCATTGATTTGCACAGGGGTATATGCCTCAGTTTAAGTTTAAGACCAGGATTGGCTGTCATATTTGCTGGTGAGGTAAATATTTGAAAAGACATTGAGTTTAACACCTGGAAAAATAAACATTCTAAGTTCATTTTTGAACATTTTTCTGGTTTGAAATATCCATATATTAAAATTATCTCTAGTTACTTTTCTTTCTGTGTGTATGTGTTTGGTATTAATATATATGTGTATATGATGTAAATGCATTTATGTGCAAAAATATGAGTGCACAGATACCATGATGGACTGTTTTATTGATTTTTATTGAACTCTACATTTTTCTCTGCTCCCCTCCCTGCCTCTCTCCTCCCCTTCAACCCTCTCCCATGGTGCCCATGCTCCCAATTTACTCAGGAGATCTTGTCTTTTTCTATTTCACATGTTGATTAGATCCATGTATGTCTCTCTTAGGGTCCTCATTGTTGTCTAGGTTTTCTGGGATTGTGATTTGTAGGCTGCTTTTTTTTTCTTTATGTTTAAAACTACTTATGAGCGAATACATGTGATAATTGTCCTTTTGGGTCTGGGTTACCTCACTCAAATGATGTTTTCTAGCTCCATCCATTTTCCTGCAAAATCCAAGATGTCATTTTTTTTCTGCTGTGTAGAAAGTACTTTATTGTATAATGTACCACATTTTCCTTATCCATTCTTTGGTCGAGGGGCATTTAGATTTTTTCAAGGTTCTAGCTATGACAAACAATGCTGCTGTTAACATAGTTGAGCATGTGTCCTTGTGGCACAATTGAGAATATTTTGGATATATACTCAAAAGTGGTATTGCTGGGTCCTGAGAAAGGTTGTCTTCTAATTTTCTGAAAAATCGCCATACTGATACATGATGGACATTTTTAAGTCATTGAACAACATTTGTGATTCTAAATCCAGTCAAAATTTCAATGAATTTGGATCACTTGCCACATAGTATTTTATGCCCTATCTATCTATCTATCTATCTATCTATCTATCTATCTATCTATCTATCTATCTATCATCTATCTATCTACACATTCTCCCATCTTATTTGAGATACACTCTTATTATATAGCCAAAACAGAGACTGAACAGTTTAAAATTTTTTTTTTTACTCCCAATACTGGCATTTCAGAGTGTGCTTCCACACATAGCTGTTTTTTTTTAATATTTATTTATTTTTTGTTGTTGTTTTGGTATAATCTCTATACTTGGTCCTCAGTAAGTTTATCATTTCATATGTCCACCAATAGTATATGAATCTGATTTCTCCTCATGCTCCAAAATGCATGTTATGTTTATATATTTGATAATTGTCATCCTAACATATAGAAAATGATTTCAAATTCTGTTTTTTTATTTATTTTTATTTGCATTTTCAAAAATTTTGATAACACTGAGTACCTTTTCATGTACCTTGGGACATAACTTCTTTGGAGGAAAGTTCATTTAAGTCTTTTATTCTCTTTTTCCTTATCAAAAGTCGAACATTACTGTCAAAGGTTGTAAGTACAATGGACTAGACAGGTTGGAAATCAGGGATTCTTGTACCTCCAACAGTGATTTGATGTTTAGGACTATTTTTGTTAACTTTGGTCATTTGTGTTTCCACATGAAGGTTTAGAATATTTTTTCAATGTCTGAAAATTTGCATTGTAATTCACATAATATTGCACTGAATATGTATGTTCCTTTTTGTATACAATTATAGTCCTATTAATGAGTGATTATGGGTCTTTCCACCTCCTGGCATCTTCTTAAATTTCTCCATCATCTTATACATTCCATTGTAAAAGCCCTTGACCTCATTGGTTGCTTTTATTCCAAGATGTTTTATTTTATTTTAGATTTTTGTGAATAAAATTATTTTTTAAATATTTTATTTTAAATATTTTATTCATTTTATATACAAACCACTGTTCTCACATCCCCCCTCCTGTTCCCTCCTCCTCCAACCCACCCCTGTCCACTCCTCCTTTAAATATAAGGCCTCCCATTGAAAGTCAACAATGCTTGGCACATTAAGTTGAGGTATGACCAAACCCCTTCTCTCTGCCTCAAGGCTGAGCAAAACATCCCACCTAGGCAATGAGCTCTGAAAAGCCAGCTCATGTACCAGGAATAGATCCTGGTCCCACTGTCAGGGGCCGTTCAAACAGACCAAGCTATACAACTGTTTTCCACAGGCAGAGGTCCTAGTTTAGTGCCATGCAGGCTACCCAACTGTGTTGAAATAAGGGCGGCGGGGCTGCGTCCCCAACACCCCGGCCGCTTGGCTAGCTCATGCCCGAAATAACAACACACAAACTATATTCAATTAAACACTGCTTGGCCCATGAACTCTAGCCCTTACAGGCTAACTCTCGCACCTGGACTAGCCCATTTCTAATGATGTGTGTAAGCACCCCAAGGTGCGCTTACCAGGAAGATTCTAACCTCTGTCCATCCTGGTGTCTCTGCTCCAGCGCAGAGCTGTCAAGTCTCTCCGGGAGCAGAGCAGAGTCTGACCTCACTTCCTCTTCCGCCCAGAATTCTATTCTGTTTATTCCGCCCACCTATCTTTTAACCTATCAGGGCCAGCAGTTTCTTTATTGCTCAGCCAATGAAATCAACAGATTGATATGACACTCCCACATCACAACTGTCTGTCTAGACTCTGTGAGTTCCAATAAGCTCAGGTCAGCTGTCTCTGTAGATTTCCCCATCATAGTCTTTACCCCATTCCTCATATAATCCCTCCTCCCTCTTTTCAACTGAGCTCCCAGAGCTCAGCCTAGTCCTTGGCTGTGAATCTCTACATCTGCTTCCACCAGTTATTGGATGAAGGCTCTATGATGACAGTTAGGACATTCACCAATCTGATTACAGGGGAAGGCAAGTTAAGGCACCCTCTACTATTGCTAGAAGTCTTAGTGCGGTCATCCTTGCGGATTCCTGGGAATATCCCAAGCACCAGGTTTTCCCCTTATCCTATAATGGCTCCCTCAATTAAGATGTCTCGTTTCATTTCTTTCCCACTCATTCCCATACCCAACTCGATCATCCCATTCCATCATGGTCATGTTCTCATCCATCATCCTCTCCATCTATCATCCCCTTCACCCAGTTTACCCTGGAGATCTCATCTATTTCCCCTTCCAGGGGGATCCATGTGTCCTTCCTAGGGTCTCCCTTGTTACCTGGTTTCACTGGAGCTATGGATTTTAGCCTGATTATCCTTTACTTTACATCTAGTGTTCACTTATGAGTGAATACATATTGTGTTTGCTTCTCAGTCTAGGTTATATGATTCAGGATGATTTTTTTTTGTTCCATCAATTTGCCTGAAAATACATGATGTCATCATTTTTTATTGCTGTTTAATACTCCATTGTGTAAATGTTCTTTCTCTGTTCTTCAGTTGAGGGGCATCTAGGTTGTTTCCAGGTCCTGGCTGTTATGAGTAATGTTTCTATGAACATAGTTAGGCAGTTGTCCTTGTGGTATATTTATGCATCTTTGGGTATATGCCCAAGAGTGATAATGCTGGGTCTTGAGATAGATTGACTATTGTTAACTTGTACAATAGTAGTAGCATGAATATTACGGGAGTAATTATTCACTTTCTGATTGGATTTAAAGTCAGTGACACAAGATAGAACACATATTTAATATCATTAATTTGGACAAAACTCCAGGCTAACTAGGAAAAAAAGTCCTGGGGGAGACACTAATGCTATTATTCTGGTAAATGGACGTGCCAAAAAAACTTTCCTTTATGTTCTCATATCCATACCTCAGATTAGTGACTCAACATGTATCATCAAAACTTCTTATTTTACAGTAGATATCAACTAATAGAGACCCACAACTGGTCAACAGGCAGAGAATGAAATCTGCTGAATTCCCTGCTCTAAATGGGACATCTGTGTAACACTTTCTACCCCATAATCAGGTATCACTGAAGAACAGGGGCCAAGATTATTGTAAGAGTTAGAAGCAGTGCTTGTCTGCAGTGATCCAATATTTACCAGACATGACAGAGAGATTCACACACTTGGCTACCCTTTCATAGTGAACCAGTGAGCACAATAGATCTGACTATACTATTCAGCTAGCTGATGGCTCCTTTGCTAGAGTTTCCTATACTGTTGTAGCAACTGTGAAACATGGGCAGCAGTCAGCCCTCTGATTCTAGGTTTTTACCTCTCCATGTTCATGTTTCTCAGCTAAACAATGTAGTCAAGCAATGAACTATAGTCAGAAAGGGCAGATCTGGGAGGCAAGTTGGCTTTCTACTCCAGAAATTTGAGTTATAAAGCTTTTTGAGGTGTGAGAAGTATTCATACAAGTCTTCTTCAATTTGATTTCTATGTTTTAAAAAATATTTATTTTTTCTTTTCTTCTCTATTACTGCTAATCCTGATTGCAGTTGCTCCTTCCTCTTCCCTCTGTCTCTCCTTTCTGCCTGAGTTCCACCCCAGCCTCTGTCTTCCATTAGAAAAGAGCAGATTTCAGAGGCACTCAGCTCTCTACAATCTCCCTGATCTCTGGGAGCCCCCATGAATCCCAGTAAATTTATTCCATGTGTTTTCTTGTGGTATCCCTTACTCCTAGATTTCTCTCATCCTTCCTCCTCCTCTTCTACAGGACTCCTCCATCTCTGCTTAATGTTTGTCTGTGGAACGCTGCATCTGTTCCCACCAGTTTCTGGATGAAGTTCTCTGGTCTCTTTGATGATGATTCTGCTTTACTATGTTTTATCCTCATTCTTTTTGAAAAAATATAAGAATCTAAGGTTGGGTTTAGTAAATTTATATTTATTTATTTAATCTGTTAACCCATGTGTTAAAACACCATTAATTGAACCTTATCTCTAAGATGTGTTAAATGTATCACAATTTTTAGTAGTTTTGCTTAACTAGAAACAAAAATAGATTTGAATAAAAAAATCTTAATAAAATCAAGAGAGTCAAAAGTATGGGGGATAGTTATATATGCACAGCATCTCTTTTACAATTTATATCTCAGAAAAATAGGGATTGTGCTTTACATGTATCTAATTTGAACCCCCATAAATGTGATATTTATATTGTAATGCAAGAAGAAAATAAGATTATTTTTCTTCTTTTACAAAGAGCAAAGGGATTCATGTGTCTTCAAGCAGCAGTAAAGGCTTGATGACAAGATATTTTGGAACAACTTGCAATTAGGAAGGAAGTATGAGTGGGAGGATGAGAAACAGCTCATGCTCATATGACACATGTAAGTAGTAAGTGTGTTAGAAGTTCATGATATCGAACATAAAATGGTGTAACAATTTATCTCAGTGACATAAAGGACCCTTTTCTAATCTATATTTTTATGGTTCTATTATTAATTAGATTTTCTTTCCCTCTCTACTTTGCTCTCTCTTACCTCAATCAGGTCATATGCTGGTAGTTATAAACATCACAGTTTATAACTATAAAAATTTACAAGCTACCAAACTATCTTAAATAAACTGTGTGATCTTTTGTGGTGAAGTCTTGCCCTTGATATTCCGGTAAACTATGGCAAAATCATGAGAACTACTAGAGAATGTTATCCACTTTAGAAATCTAATAATATTTTATGCATTTAGAGTTACTTTGTGAAAAATTGCCACAACAGTTTACATGTAAGCATCTTTGCATCCCTCAGGCATTGTCATAAAATGACATAAAAAAGACATTGTCAAATTATTGCCCCAGAACAAAAGAAAATCAAGTGGTTCTTCTGTAACAATACAGTACACATAAATTGGAAAGCCGTCCAATAAGTTATTCAATAAGCAATTATTGCAATTCCACAACTTTTAAAACTCATTGACAAGTGCTTTAGTATTTCAGATATGAAGATACAAAGTTCCTGCTCTTGAGAAATTCACAGTCTACTTCGTTGCTATACAAGTCTCTACACTCCCAACTGTATCTGTCTTTACTATACACAGCAACAAATAGGTTTCTCTTACAAACCATTGTCATGCTATGGATTTCACTTATCAAACTTTGTCAATAATGTATATTAGCCATTTATACATAAAAGTAATCTCAAGGGCTTGCAAGCCTAAGCTTTTTGAAGAGCTTCAGTGGCACCACATGGAGCCCCCTGTCTTTTGCAGTATAGTGCACTAAATGTGGTAATATATGAAGTATAACATGAAATCATTGGCATCTTTATTATCATTCAGTTCATAAAGCATAAATGTCCAAGTTAACATTCTTGTCCTGATTTTTACTCAAAGAAATTTGGAGCAATCCTGATATTTTTCTTTCACACTGGTCCGCTTTTTCTTAGGATGATTGGTCAGTGTTTTATTTAATAGTGTCTTTCAGCATTGTGAATTTCTTAATATATTGCTGATGGTTACATTAGTAGACATATACTTAAAACTGGTTACTCTACTGTGAACCAAGTCAAGACAGGGTAATGTAATCCAATAAATTTAACATCCATAGATAATTTCTAGGACATATGTCAGAAGATGAAAATTCTTTCTCCCTACCTATCCCATCTTTCCTGTTTAGTGGAATTCATCTGGGAAACATACCACTTAACCTATCCATGGTCTCAAAAAAGTATTAAATTTGCATTTTTGACTCCATCTGTAGGTTAGAAGAGCAGAAAAATGTAAGATCCAGAAGGAATGGAGTACACAAAGGAATAAAGGTCTTCTACACATAAGTCTGGCACATACATTAACTCACAGAGATTTTGGCAACATCCAATGATCTTCATGGGTCTGTACCAAATGGGGTCCTGGAGCCGACATGAAAAGTAGACACATTCCCTCATCCCTAACCCAGAAGATATATCCAATGGATAACCACTTGCAATAGAAAAATATAGGTTACTCCAAGGGGGTCTCACTGGGGAAACAAACAACTCTTACGGGTAGGTGCTATGCCCAGCAGCGAATTGCTTGCTAACTGAAACCAAACTCCCACCCCAAAAAGAAAAAAAAAAGCAGGTTACTATTATAGGAAAATTGACAATCCACTGTGCCAATAAAGCAACCATGAATATAGGATGGAGTCAGTGATTGGCTGATGAGAATTAGCCATAAAGTTTTTGGAGGTCTTTGCAAGGTGGCTAGAGACAACAGAAATTGGCCTGGGAGAAGTTTGTGGGATTTTCTTGAGCTGGAGGTTCTGGAGACTGTGAAGAGCAGGTTAGTCATTAGCCGATCACTCTGCATTCCTTGGATATTTTTTTAGTTATTTCTCTCAGTTTCTGACCCTGTAATTTTATTATACTAGAAAAAAAATAGGTATTTTTTTTTCATCTGGCAGCAACATGCCTCTGAGGAATACACAATTAACACAGCCTAACAAGATACAATAAGACTGGGCACAAATCCTCATAGCCAATAGGGGGTAAAGTGTCCTAAGTGCAGGCAAAAGAGTCAGAGACACCCTGTACACTCCCATTGTTGGGAGTTCCACAAGAAAACCAAGCTATACAACCATAAGGTATATGCAGAGGACCTATTTCAGACCCATAAAGGGTCCATGTTTGTTGCTTTAGTCTATGCAAGACCCTATGAGTCCTGCTTAGTTGATATTGTGGGCCTTGTTCTTGTGGTATCCTTAACCCTTCTGGTTCCAAACCTCCACTATTTTGTGGGGTTCTCCTGACTCCTCATAGTTTTTGACTGTGGGTCTCTGCATCTGCTTCATCAGTTTCAGGATGATGCTCCTCTGAGGATAACAGAGCTATGCATCAATTTATGAGTATAGCAAAATATCATTTCATTGACTTGCCAGCCACATTTGGTTGATCATAGGTCTCTGGGCTGTCCTCCCCCTGGTTTGTGGCCTTCAAGTGTGGGTTCCCTCTCATAGGCTGAGCACTAGGTTAGACCAGTCAAGGGTTGGCCAAACCCAAAAAGTTCTTTGCCACCATTGCCCCAGCATGACTTGCAGACAGGACAGATTTTAGGTCACAGATTTTGTGACTGGATTGTTGCCACTCCCAGGAGCCTTGCCTGGTTATAGAAGATGGCCAGTCCCCCATTAGTAGGAGGCTTCACCAAGGTCACTCTCATAGATTCTAGGGAGTTTCCACCGTGCTGTTTTTACATTGCCTTCCATGTGCCTCCCAATTCCAGTCATCTCTCCTAGTACTTTCTCCCAGTGTCTTTCACCCCTGCTTGATCCTTATTGTTCCTTCCATACAGTCTCAGAGTTCACCTGCCAAAGTTAGTTTACTCCCTCTTCCCAGTTTAACCCATGTGTCACTGCTTGAGGCCTCCTTATTATATAGTCTGTCTGGGTCTGTGGGTTGCAGAAAACCATTGACTTAACAGCTAATATCTACTTATAAGTGAGTACATACCATGTCTGGATTACCTCACTCAGGATGTTTTTTTTTTTCTTTCTAGGTGAATCCAGTTATCTACAAATTTCATGATGTCATTATTTTAACAGCTGAATAATACTTCATTGTGAAAATGTACTATATTTTCTTTATCCATTCTTTTGTTGAGTGACAGCTAGGTTGTTTCCAGTTTCTTGTTTGTTGGATGGCCCTGCTGACTTGTCAGAGGCTGCTGTCTATCATGGCCTGGCAGCTTTTTACAAAAGCTGAACAACATGAAGACTTCATTCCTTTCCAGTAAAACTTCCTGCCCTTATGTGGACAATGTCTATAGGCCCAGAGGTCTGGACTTATCTGAAACTGTCTCTAAACCAGATGCCTGATTTATCTTTAGCTTGACTGTTGGCACAATTTCCTGCTAGAACACTTCCTTATTCTAGAAGCTCTGCTATAGGACCCTACTGCCTCATAAGATGACTTGTGATAGGAGTGCGCTACTTAATGCGAATTAGGGCTTGACCCATACTTTTCAATCCTATAGATTTCCTATATTTTGCAATAAAGTTTGGCTGGTTCACTGAAGTCTGTCTCCTAAAGGACAGTCTCCATCATATCCAAGCCATCTGAACCCTGTTCCCTTCTTATCCCTACACAATTATGGACAAATGGAGACAATAATCCCAAGGAAGAAACAGTGCCACACTGGCTATTATGAATCAAGCTGTAATGAACATTGTTGAGCAAGAATCCTCATGGTAGGATAGAGAATTTTTTTTTTTTGGTATATTCCCAGGAATGGTATCTTGAAGTTGATTAATTTACAATTTTCTAAGAAACCATCATGTTGATTTCCATAATGACTGAGTCCAGGAGCTGTATTCTTACTAGCAATGGAATGTTGGCCACCTGTCTCCCTACATCCCTGTTTGGATTACTTGCCTAACTTTACTCTGTTAAGCCATTGGCTGAAAGCAGCTTCTTTACTGACCAATGGCAATGAAACATATTTGCAGCATAAGAGGGGAATCCCATATTAATATATCAAAAATACACACATATAATCAGTGATACACACAGATACACACACATTCACACACACACATTTTTACCTGTTACATACTTAATGGATACTATGAACATAGTAAAGACTGTTAATACTTGTTGCACAGATAAATGCATGAGTGGTTATATTTCATCAAATTTCTTTTGTCTTTAGGCTATATTTACAACAGTGGAATTGCTCGATTAAAATGAGTTGAACACTTTGTGTTCTTTATATCTACTGCCAAATGGCTTTTCAGAAAGCTTAACCAGTTTCACTTCCAGCATCGGACAGGAGCAGCACTGTCATCCTGCCCTGGCAGCACTGAGTGCACTTCATTTAAAATTCTCCACTGTGAATGTCTAATTTATTTCTGCTTTTAATTGCATTACTTGATTACTTGCAATGTTGATAAATTCTGCAGTGTCATTATTTTTATTATTGGCTATTTTAATGCTTCATTTGTAAAATTTGTGATTATTATTTTAAAAATGAGGATTATAAAAAAAGGTCTGAAAATAGCAAGCGTGAAATATCTTGAACTTGCCAGCAAAAGTTGAGAATCATTAGTAATTTTGTATTAGCTTCAATTATTAATATATTTAATTTCATAGCAGAATGTTGGGATACATTTAAAGTATCTTCCATTCTTTTCCTGACTCTTCAGTTAGTACTTTTGCTTCACATATTCTCTTTATGCTTTTAGTGTGTTCACAAAATCATGTATGTACATGCAATTCGTATGTGTTTTGCTTTTCTTCATTAACTTCTTGATTTCTTTATTTTTTGCCGTGTTGCTGTCTTGACACTGATTTATGAATTTTTAATGTCATAGGGTTTCAACTATTTGCTTATCACATTGGCTTATTTTCCATTATAGTAACTTTAATTACATTTGCTATTGAATTTAATTTCAAATGAGTACATTCATTTAAATTCCAACTAGTTCCATTTATGTTTTTCTGTTGTATATGATTAGTATTAAAATTACAAACTTCCATTCCTACATATCAATTTATAGTAAAGCACCACATAGTACTGAGTTCCATGTTACATATAGAACTTTTAATCCTTCCTTTGAATGAATTTCAAAATATAGAATGTAAGCAGCTATTAAAATCTATGCCTTTCATCTGATTATCATCAAGTAGAATTCACAAAACTTAAGATATCTAAAGGTCTTATATCTTAATTAATTCTCATCTTTCACACTATTAGCTTATTGTGGAGGATGAAATGTTAATGATTTAATTAATTAAAATTTATCAAAAGATTCATTTCTAGAGGTAATGTAATATTCCTCTAATTTTAAATATCACTGGAAGAACACATTTCACTGAGCTGTTAGAAATGATGCCGTGCTACATGATTCTCCGTGCTTCGCTTTTTTTGTGTGCTTGCTGAAAGGTTTTTAGAACTTATCAAATATGTTAAGTGTATGAGATGATTTTATGAAACAATTCAATTCAATCAAGTGGATGTAAGTTATAATGCAGTATCTTTCTAGTCTACACAGACAAGAGAGTGTATAAAAAACTTATAACTCAAAAGTAAAATGCTTTACTTTTACAAATAAGGTAAAATCATTATAGAATTTGAAAGCACTTTCACTTAATCTATAATCTGTAATTAATCAATGAAACTCTAAGAACTGCCGAGGATAACTTGAGATGCATCTTTTAGATGTAAATGACCATTTTCAAAAAGAAGCACAAACGAACAAAGGTATATTGAGGACGTATATATAGACATAAATAATTTTTAATCTCAAAAAAAAGAAAGAAATACAATGTGATCATTGTTGGACTAAGATAGCAAGTTGCAATTTTTAATTCTCCAGAATAAAATATGTTCAGTGTGTAGCAGTTATGTATACATGTATTTAGAAATCAGCAGACAGCTATGAGAGATGCAGTTTTGTATTTGAAAATAGCAATCACCTAATATAAAAGCCTTAAGAACTTAGAACACATGTATACAAACAAAACAACAAATTCTGACAATCTACTCTTATCTATTTGACCAGAGGTTGGACAAAGGGAAATAAAATTTAAGAGATTAACCACCAATATCCAGGTTTAGTTGATGTTGCTAAAGGAGAATTTTTGTATAAATGTGTTTGAGCCTTAAATAAATTTTAAAACAAAAAAAATTAACCTCAATTAAATTTGTGCCTTTCAAGTGATAAGTGTCAGAAATCAAATGGGTCTCTGATGAACGTCATTGACATAGTGTAACTGCATGCACTGTGGCTTTTTTTTGGAAAGATATATTTTTTAATTAAAAACATATCCTTCTCTCATAAAATATATCCCAACAACAGCTCCCCCTCCCTCCACTCTTCCTGTCCCCTTTTGCCATCTCTCCTTGCCTTTAGATCCACTTCCTTTCTGTTTCAGAAAAGAGCAGGTTTCCCAGAGAGGACAGGCAGATAGGACAAACACAATACAATACTTTAAATCAGAGCCCTTCCACTTTCCTTCAGGCTGTTCTGCAGGAAACTAGCAAGAGTCCAGACAGGGAGTATAAACAGATTCTATTGCCTTTCTCCCAGAAATGGCAGCAAAACTGACAAGATGTATCCTCCATTAGAAATGGCTAGTAGCTCTCAAAGTGAAATGTGCTTTTTATTCCTCTTTCCATATAAATAAGGTTTCAGCTTCAAAAGACGCAGGGCATTGTTTTGAGACACAGTTTTAGAATTGAAAATGTTAGAAATCAACAGTTGACTAGCTTTAGTTTTCTATAATCCCGTGTAGATATGCACTGGTGTTAGATTAGCCAGACTTCAATTTGGAAACCTCTTCCAGCACTTCAGAAAGCGCTGGCATTTCATCAGGCTGTTTTTGTTTCTTGTTTTTCCCTTGTCAGAATTGAAGTTTGGAGTGGCAGGCTATCTTTAGTAACCTGACCTACTGCAGCCTTTCATCCACTCTTTCCTCAAAGCCCACCCAATGGAAGGAACCTTTCCCAAGTGCCCTGGGAAGAAATCTCCTTGGGAAATTCTTCAGAAGGCTATTTAGAGAGCCTGCACAGTGACTGAAATAGTTTCAGAGATGCTTTGGCTTTTCTTGAAGGGAGGCTGGCTCGGCTTGCCGGCCAGATCCTCCAGTGCACAGATCTTTGCTAGTCAGTGTTGAGCCTGGTGGAACATTTTTCCATTAGTTGTTTTTTCCTTTTTCTTTCTCCCTTGTAGAAAGAAATTTCACATGAAACACCTATTCACAGTATGAAGAATTTGGAGAAAGTAACAGGCCAAAATTGAAAGAAAAATATGGGAGACATGACTGGATTTCAAAAGTTGCAGTCACTGTAAAGTGAAGGCTACCATCTCCTTGTTTGTACCTCTTTAGTGTTTGAAGGATGAAGCTGCAATTTAATTTTAATAAACATATTTTTATATCTAGCCTCTCTCTGACAGAGGTTTATATTAAGTTTGAATTTTTAATTACCTTATTTACCCTTCTTTCCTTCGTTTGAATTTTTTTTTTTCTTTTTGGTCTCTAAGGGAAACAGATATATGTTCCGTTTCAAATGATAATATCCTAAGAACAAGGCGCTTTCATTCCCCTCTTTTTTCCAAGTTGTATTTCTAACTGCATCCAATCATGTTATTTAAAATAAACTTACTTCATTTTAGAAAGAAAGAAATTTTAAAATGAGCCATTTTTGCAACTTGTGACAAACTTCCAGTTTTCTAGGTCTCCCACCTAATCATGGGCATGACATTTTAAAAAGAGGAAAATGGACAGACGGTTTTGGACACTTTTACTCGCAATTGCAAACTAGCCTCACTTCAGAACCGATAATGGAAAATAGCTTGTTGATTCAGACTGATAATTCGCATTTCAATATCTCCGCCAGAAAGACAAAGACGTCTGGAGTCAAATATTATCCAAAGGCAATAGGGAGCCGCTCAAACACGGGCCTCAGCCGCCGACTAATTGCTGCACTAAGACAATGCGCAGCTTTGCGGCTGGAGAGCGAGGCTGGCACACTGTACCTTCTTGTTGGAATTAAATGATGGCTGGGGGGGAATGCAAGCATACACTTATAAAGAAAAGTTATGAGGTAATCTCGTTATAAGTTTTCCAAACTTCCTACTGAATGTTTGTTCCAAACTTCATTTAAATAGCATGTTACAGTGATACCTCATTTACATGGTGTGTCAAAGTGTTACAGTTTCCACATTTCTAGACGCCCAGGTCCAAGACTGCATTGCATAATGAAGAGGAGGGATGCAAGATTTTTAGGAATGAATTTCAATGTAAATAGCAATCAGTGATTTTTCTCCAGCTTCCAAGAACAGGGAGGAACCCCTGATGCATTGTATAACCTGTCCAGCATGTTTCCACTCTCTATGGGTTCAGGCACTTTCAGTAAACATTGAAAGGAGATTCATGACACTGTCAAGTTTTTTTTTTTCCAAAAATTCTGTTTTTTTTTTTTTTTCCTACTTGCATTCTATCACAAAATCCATCTAAGCATGGAAATAGTTGTTTCTCATTGGGGAGTTTATCTGCCAAAATTTTATTGCTATAGGAAATGTATGTCACATTGGATTATCATTTGGCGCTGTTAAAGCCAAAACACTATAAGCTTTAAACTTTGCTTTAAAAAAAATAATCTAATTAGTATTAAATTAAAAACAAGATCCCCAAAGACATTTCTTTCTTACTTTTCCTACTACAAAAGATGATTTGTGACCAAATTACTAATTCCTTATTTTTTTTTTTTTGGTTAGACAAAACTAAATTTGATACCTTTAGAGCACATTATGTTTTAGCAATAGGCACATTTTCTTAAAGTTTAAAAGTGGGGGAAATTAAATTATAGAAAAATTTATACTGGTTAATTGCAGTCATATGTCCTTGAATGGGTAAAAATATAAGGATGGAAGGCATTAAGTCATATAAACCTGGAGATAATTTGTCAGTCAGTAAGCAAAATTTGTTAAGTACTATTTGTCAGTTATGCAATTAAATGAAGAAATTCAAGGACTCTATGGAAAATCTACAGTGCATGAATAAAATCCTTCCATTTCCTTTAATCACTTTATAAACCAATGTCCAAGAAGATGTAAAAATTACAGCTGTAATTTTAGATAAAATCAGTTGGAGCATGGTATCTCCATATATATATATATATATATATATATATATGTGTGTGTGTGTGCATGTGTGTAATCAAATGCGTACACAGTTGTGAAGACACAAATAATACCCAGTGGTTTATATGCATGTGGAAAAAACAGAGATAAAAGTGCGTGGAAATGTGCTTTGTGGGAACTGACTCATGCTGTGCACTAAGACCTATGCTGGACCTTACTTTGCTCTTCTGCAGATACAGTTGATGGTGCTTCTTTTGCAAGGTTCCTGAAAGGTGGGAAGGCCACAGATGGGAAGTGCTTAGGCCAGGGCCTGTGGTACATAACACAAGAGACCTGTAGTTAAGATCACTGTTTTCCTCGAAGAGACTTCTGTGAGGAAGGAAGACAGAAGGAAACAGAGATAAGAATGAGAAGAAATGTTACTACCAGAGAAAGAAACTTCACAAGTGATTCAAGAAAAGATGTGAAAGTATCACCATTAAGTAGCATCTTACTATTAGGACATTTGAGACAAGAGAGAATTGTAGGAGTAAAAAAGTATCCTAAAAATGTAAAATGTTTACATAGAAATATGGATGTGGTTTTGGATATATTTTAAAGACCCTAGAGAAATAAAAATATTACTAGTGAGAAAAGTATTTAGGAAAATGTATAATGGGTCAGGAAACAATGGTACTTTAAAGCATGTTTTACTTTGATTTCAAAATTTAAAAATATATTTGTATTATAAAATATTGAAAATATTTAATAGATCATAGACGCAATCTAGCTAATTAAATATTATCTTTCCCCTCTATTTACCAATATCTCAAATTTCTGCTTATTTATATTTTTATCTTTAACTTTATTTTTCCATATCACAACTCTTGTACTTTGATCAATTTGAAATCTCTAAGTTGGAGGTTATGTGTCATAAAATTTCACCAGTGAACTATCTTGAAGAGACATTCTGAAGAATCCCTATGAATTCCTGCCACAGAATGAGCTTTGAAAGTTTAGAAATTTCTTGACACCCTGAAGGGGACACACAACAGTGGATGCATAAATATACTTGTGGGATGCCTCCTTTTTGACATTTACCAAAGTAGATATTAACTACTTCATAGTCATAGAATTTAAAAGCAGGAATAGATAGACTAAAAGAATGTGTTTGCTTACTGATTAGGATAGAAGTAAAAATCCTGTTTTGCCTTCTTTAAGCAGAGTGAAGCTGTTGGTCCTCCTAGTCTTTCGAGTGCTGGCACAGCTAAGTCTTTGCTCTCTGCTGCACACAGTCTTGCCCATCTGCTTACTGGGTCAATGAGAGCTCACATTGCTACTGGATTCTATATGAATGATTTAATAAGAGTAGACTCTGACACTCACTTAGCTTTTCCCAATAGTGCCATTACAAAAGTTATCCCTACCATTAAGTCCTTAGTGCTGTTTCAGACTTTAAGGTTCTTGCAAGTACTCACAGCATTTTGCTTTTTGAATAACGTGATATATCTTTTTAAAAAACTCTTCTTAAGATATGCTTCTTTTATTCTTCTTTTCTCTAAAACATCTTTGAGGGAAAATAAATATACCCAACATGCTTTTATAAAAACATGTTTTGAGTTGCATTATTTTGAACTGAATTTGTAGATAATTTAAAAGTGGACTGGTTTAACTGAACCTTACTATTGAATATGTATTCAGCCAAGCACTGGTAGCCATAATGCTTTTTAGGATGATTCCTAATGCTAACTACATGTTTACAGATACAAACAAACTCATTCATTCATATATTAAAATTACTGTTTTCTAAATGCTACATATACATACACATATGTGCATGTATATGTTTTTACTGGAAATAAAATGTTAAAACTTCATATTAGCAAGTGTCTAGCAGTATTCAGTTGCACTGTACACAGGTATCACACTGAAAATAGTTTAAAGATAGGAAAGTGTAAATATTCTAAGTATTTCTGATAGTCTTTTGTTTATCAGCATTCTTATTTGCACTAATATAAATATTGAATAGTATATAAATCAATGCAAATGTAACCATCATCATTGGGAGCAAACTGTGCAATAATTTACATGTTAGCATACTGAAGAGTTAGAGCACTTTAACTCTAACTCTTAATGTACCACTGGTTGCCTTTCTTTAATGAGTAAATTTCTTTTTCTCCTTCTGCTTATTCAGGTGAAATAGTATTTTCTTTTCTCTGTAACTATCACTAATATTTAAAGTGTGTATTTCCATGCTTTTGCATAACTGCAATAGACTGTCAAAAGTAAATGTCCATAAACTACCATTTGTGGGGAACAGTCTTATATTTTTTGCTTTCCAAAATCCATTTTCGTTCCTAGGCTCTGACCGAGAGCCCATGTTTCACTCAAGAAAAAGCCTAACCTGATATTCTAGTCCATTACATAATTCTCAGAGCTGGGAGAGAGGCATTTGCATCATTTCTGTTCCCAGATCTGTTCAATATATACTTCCAGTCTGTCATGCCTGAAATTAATTTTTTTACAATCTGGATCTTTACTATATGCTAAAAATTCAGTACAAAAAAGGACTTCCTTCTGCAGAGAATATGTAAGCCAGAACATCGTGTTCCATCTCTATAATGAAACACATAGTTCCAATCAAAAGGCAAATTTTTGTTTAAAATGTTTGAAGAGAATAATGCTTTCAAGAGTTTCAGATAGTAATTTTATAAACATGAAGAGATTTCTATCTTAGAACATATTCTGACCTATATCATATGATTGTTGTAAACTGTAAAATGTTTTTATTTAGTGCTATTTTCCTCTGTTTTCCTTTTTCCAAGTAAGGAAAACAAAGGTGAGTGCCCTTAATGACAGTTCATCTCCTCACACTAACCCAACTATAGGACTGTTAAAAGGTGAACTGCTGTCAGTGGCCACCAATGGCTTGAAAGCAAAGGTACAGAAGATTTTGACATTTTAGTCAAGACATTTTGACTCTCACTTTGAAATATTTTCTAGTTGAAATTCCCTCCTCTGTGTTTTTTTCAAAACTTGCAAAGTAGTCTATTAAAGCAAACTCCAGTTCCAGAAAAATAAACTATGATGCCATCAAAGACAAAACAAAATACTTTGAATGACCTTGTAAACACTGCCACTGAAAAACACCGATATTATTCCGAAAAACAGGCACAGTTACACAGAAGCTTAAGAGACATGATTATAATGGCCACGGAACAGGACCTTTTGAGAGTTTTCCTCTCCAGCAATGACTGTTACCCATTTTGTCCCTTCTCTTCCTTTCCCCTCATCTTCATTGCCATTTGTAGCTTTCTTTTAAATCTTACTATAGGATAATTCTAATTTTTGAATATTAATATGAATACTCCCATTATGGTTTCATGCAAAACATATTTAAAATTTTTGTCATCATTTTTCTTCTAGGTTCCAATTTTACTTTTCAACTAGCATTTTTTCTTTCTTTTTCTTTCTGAGAATGTTTTTTTGCTCTAAGTCAATGCAGCACTCTTTTCATCTTTGTGTAAGATTTTTGCCTTTCCTTTCTTCTTTTTTTCTTTTAAATGTTTAGCCCAAGCTGACGTTAAACTTGTGATCCCCCTGCCTCTGCTTCCCTCAGCAAATACTACTGGCCTGTCCCACCAAAACCAGCTAAGCTAGATTTTTTGTTTTGTATCAGCTACATAATTTTTCTAAGTTAGTTTCAAATGAGTTCCCTTAATATTGTGGTTTTATGGTCAGAAATTGTTAACTAAATTTAGGTACTGTCCAAATATCTTGGTTTCACAATTATTTATATTGGTTTGAATCTTTCTTTTTCTGTTTTTCTTCCATTTCCCTCTTTCCCTAGTTCCTTCCTTTACCCTAGTCCCAATCTTCTTCCTCCTTTTTCATCTCCTCCCATACCCTATCTCATGTCTTTCTTTACTTCCTTGAGAATTTCTCTCTATGCAGGCAGGTCTGTTCTTGAACTCATGATCCACTTGCCTCAGTAAATTGAGGCTGGGATTATAGGTATGTGTTATACCTTTGTGCGGGCTATCCATTGTGCCCGCTTCTCATTCTAGATTTCTGTGGAGAGTAAGGAGTCCTATATTTTTCATGTAGAACTTCTTCATTCTCCTTACTAACTTCAACAGATGCATTGGCATTTTTATGTTTTATATTAATGATTTGTTTGTGTTTTGTAATTTTAATACTGTCCTTAGTTGATACAGATAAATATGGCATGTTTACTGTCTCAAATATAGTCTGATGTGGTTGGGCATCAAATACTATCATAAGTCAAACTTTATCCTGATTAAGTTGGAAGAAAAGTAATTTTTGTCTTAGCACAAAAAAAAATCTAGTAGTTAAACATGCTGTGGTCACTTTTCCATGAATTTAAAAACTTGATTTCACTCAGACTTTTCACTCAGCATACACTTCTGCTTGTGAACATGCAACTCCATACCTTTAAAAGGGCTACCTGCTACTATCATTGTATTCCAGTTCTGATAAAGGTACATTAATAAATGGCAAAGTTCCAGAAATCTGTCTTCTATAACTTTTGTTTAGGAGGCCTTCTCCAAAGGCTCATCTGGAAAATAACTAAGTTTCAATGACAAAAGAAGAAGCCACATAAAAATTAAAGGAAACATACAGAATATTACATTTTGATTAAAACCAAATTGGTGTTCATCACAATCATAAAATGGAGATGGCGGATATTCAGAGAAGTCTTGGTGATTCCCTCCAAGGCTGATTCCCATTCCTGTAATCAATTCCCACTTTCCTGATACTGGTTATGTAGTAGATTCCAGAACACTGAATCACACAAGTTTTCTTAGATATCAGTTGGAAATACTAATGCATACTACATATTAGGTTCTGGAATTTATAGGCAAGGCCTCTGAATCAGTGTGGTTATTGTCTACCATGTCTGCTAAAATTGAGTACAATCAATAGAGAAAAGAAAAAAAATTGAATGTCTGTTCAGAAAGCCATTGAGTTGAAATGATGGCAGTATTAGATATCTCCAACTACTCTTTTGTCTGTCCTTTAGGACATCATTCTGGTTTGCTAGTTTGAAAGAGATTCGGTTTCTGAATCCTTTCCTGCTGTTTTATGTTTCTGTTATTGTCATTGAACTGAGGATTAAAGCACAAGTTTCATACCTGAGGAGCACACACTTTGTAACAGTTTTACCCCTAACATCTCTCTTGGTCTTGGGTTAATTTTTTTTCAGCTTGGGCTTTAACTTCATGAACCAGTTATCCATCTACTCAACAGCATGAATGAAGAAGAGTATCCACATATCTATCCACCAACATGAATGAGGACGGTATCCATATATTCCCTCAATAGCATGAATGAAGAAGGTATCCACACATCTTTCCAGAAGCATGAATAAAGAAGGTATCCATATGTCTCCTCTACAGCATGAATGAAGAAAGTATTCACACATTTACTCAATAGCAGGAATGAAGAAGGTATCCATATATCTATCCAGCAGCATAAATGGAAAAGGTATCTATACATCTACTCAACAGCATGAATTAGAAAGGTATCCATACATTTATCTAAGAGTATAAATGAGGACGATATCCATAGGTCTAATCTTCAGCATAATCCAACTTCCTTGAATGGCATATAATCACTAAATATTTTTAATGCTGCAGATTGTATAAACTAAACATCCCTTTTTCTTCTTTGTTATTTCTTATCTTTGACTTTCTTGGCATGGTTTTGCTCATCACAATTTCCTACAACAGCGTTTGTTTTATATTCTTTATTTGTTTTCTATTCTTTATTGGGTGACTCATGCTCGTCTTCCCCAATGGTCCTGCCAGAATATTTCACTTTCCTGTGGTAAACTTCTCCAAGTGTACTTAACTGAGAAAAAAAAGTCTTACTTTTACATTTACATAGACTAATTTTAGCTTTTAAGAATTAGTATCCTGGCTACATTTGTATGTAAATTGATAAATGAAACAAGGAGGAGGATAAAATGTCATCTTGATGGGAATTTTTTGTTGAAGAATTTTCTTTTGTCTGCATTCTCGAGCATTTTCCAAGCTAAGCTGCAGAATCAGTCATTTAACCTACACAGTAGTTCTAGCATGGAAAATAGTTATGATTAGTTCTATCACCTTAGTTAATTACAGTTCAGATAAGTAAAGGTTAAACAAAGTTGGCTGAGTTGGAAGAACTCAGTAAAGTTCATTTCAGCAGGATGTATTTGATATAAGCTGAACAGTTTGATTTATACATAAGACTTCTTCTCTTAAAGAATTTCATCTGAGCCATCACGAGATTTCTCTGTAATTTTATAAATTTGCTTCCATGGCACCTCTAGTGAGAACCTTATTAGAGTTCTTTCCAGCATAAACAATTTCTAAATATCTGAATTGTCTTTGTTTTCTTGTTTCTGATTCTACATACAAAATTGAGTTTAATGACTAAGTCACAAAACACAGTCTATGGGTGGACATTTTTAAATCTGTTGTAGTGACAATTTAGTGAGTCTTGTTACAGATTTGTTTGTGTCCAGGAAGTATATCTAGGATATAAATTTTTCCTCTTCATCCTTAATTAGATAATCCACAACCAACGTGCAAGATAATTCTTAAGCTTTATGCAAGTCTCTGTGAATTTTAGATAGTTCTTCTATCTTTTCTTTCCTATTATACAATACAATAGATTTTTGGATCACTCGGCAACATGCAACATTTACAGATGGAGTTCATAATATAAATAAGAATTAACAGACTCAATGAAACTCATCTGATTCTAGTTCAGAAAGCAGTGATATTGTCCTTAGTCCTTGCCTTAGCCCTTGAGGAAGACTGCCCATCCTCAACATCACTCTTTACCTCCTAGTTGAAGTTCACTTAAATCTTAAGTGAAGCTTGCTTGATGTAAGCTAGAGAATGGAAAATAGGAAGAATATTATAGAAACAGAACTTGTTCCAAAGAAAATAACTCTCTCCAGCATTCACTGCAGAAATACATAAATTATAGAAATTATCTTTGTATGACATTTGGGTATTACACTCATGTTTTAAGCAAGGTGAAGCTAGCTCTCCATTATAGTATGGGATTGATTTACTCCAATTAGATTTTACTTTGATTTAGATTTGATTTTGTCTTCTATAATTTACCTACTACAGCATGGTTTTCTCCAACTGATCCCTTTCAGAAACTGCAATGCTCTATTGCATAAGTTCCCACAATCAGATTTTCCTTTATATAACCTGCTGGTATATTATTCCTCAGCATTCAATGTATGGAGAATTACATCACACTGGCTTCAGTTAGATTCAAGGCTGAATTTTTGGCAAGAATTTTCAATAGCTGGTATTGTGTCCTCACTTCATAAGTTGAGTAATGTCTAGATACCTCATTTTGTCATGTTAATTAGACAGTTATAGAAATTCATTAGGCATTTTCAAGTGTGTGATAGTCTTCCATGATCTTCCATTCCTGCCGCTTTATCTTCTTTTATGTTAAGAAGTGGTGATCTTCACCTTTGCTTCTTTTTCAGCTTTATTTTCGTTTGATTAACTGAGATATCACACTACCTAAATTTTTTTTGTTATTTGAATTGGTTGAATTCATTTTAATTTTGTTTCAGGTTTGCTATGCTTTCTTTCCTTCATAAGAAAAGCATGGCATCTATTTGTAGACTGCCTTCTTGTGGTGTTTCTGCAAGAGGAACAATACAGGAATTATTTTTTTCCTTCTACTTGGTTTCTTAATGTTTCACTAAGTAAAGTTATTATTGCTGTATTTTTCATTTTATTATATTTATTTGGCTAAAAGTTAGAGATCAATAGCAAGTCAAGTTGAATTCTTGTGGTATGTGCTCTGTTTATAGTTTTATTTGGTATTACAAAAATATATTATTTTTTGATTAAGAAAAATATTTATAATTCTAGCTATGATATTTAGCAATACTGACTGTGGAGAACAATGTACATACTCTATTTCTGTGATACTCAAATTTTCATTTTGTATGGCAAGCTTATAACCAGAGAAGAATTATAGGTATGAGCTACTACATAGACTTGGATTAGAAGACAAACTACCACCCACAGATACTTCTCCTTCCTACTCTGCAGTGGAAGGCATAGTCTAATGAATGTCATCCCATGGAAAGTGTTTCACTTCCACACTCTTCCTTTTTTTTTTTTTTTGGTATTTGTGTGTTTCCCCTTTCAGCTCTGATATTGTTGGTCATACTGTGGGTTGAAATGTTGGGATTTGTCTCAAAATATCTCCTTCATTGATTACATATATTCCACTGGTTCTGATGAATTAATTTCTGTGAATCCAAGATGTAGTTGTAGTGTTTAGGAATCATTGCAAAGCCTCTAGCTAGAGTCATGCCTCTTTAGATGAACAACCTTCCCAGGCCTGACTCACAAAAAGGCCATTTCAGGGTTCTTAACCTATTGGTTAGAGGGTCTCAAAATTTTGTAAGATTTGAGAATTTACTTGGTATCTGTCATACGTTTACATATAAATTAGAACTATGTTTTTTTTTCTTTCGAACATCTTTTTTGATGTACTAGAGAGAAATATGAAATGATTGGTTCAGTTATATTTGCTCATTCTTTAATAGACATCCATGACATTTATCTCACATTTACAGAAGTATGCAAAATATCTAGCTACACTATACATTTTTGCCTTCCTCAACCTATTCTGGTGAATTTGCCCCCGCTCAAGTTAATATGCATGGAAATGACCTTAACTGGCATCATTCCAGGCCATCATTTTGAGAAATAAGAGTATCAGGTGTTTTATAGCATAGATAGTTTTTCCTTTTTAAATTGCATCTCCTTTCATCAGGTCATGCATCAGTTATTGACAAAGTTAACTGGAAAAAATAGCTAGAATACATTTCTAAATACTATCCCTATTTTGTACAAAGTCCAGTTTTCTTATTTTCTACTTATTGAAGTTTAAAACTTTGTTTTGGTCAATTTTAGTATACATTTTCCCCATTTTTTCCTTTTATTGAAAATAGATTCTATCCTCAAACAATATATCCTGACTACAGGTTCCCCTCCCTCTACTTGTCCCTGTTCTTTCCCTCTTCCCTTCCGCTATCCTCCCATCTGAATCCACTTCATTATTTTGAGAAAAGAAAAACAGGCTTCTGAGAGATAACAATAAAGCATAGCAAACTAAAATATAAAAAGATACAGCAAGAAACATCACATTGAGGCTGGACAAGATACCCCAACAGAAGGAAAAGAGCCCAAAGTGCAGGCACAAGGATCAGACACACATCAGTTCACACACTAAGGTGTCTCATAACAGTAGTAAGGGGAAAAATATAATCTATGCACAAAGGACATGGTGCAGACTCATGAAGGCTCTGTGCTTGCTGCTTCAGTCTCTGTGAGTTCATATGAACCTTGCTCAGTTGATTGAGAAAGCCTTGTTCTCTTGGTATGCTCTATCTCCTCTGGCTCTTCAACACTTTCTACCTCCTCTTCTGAGGTATTCCCTGAGCTCTGAGGGGAGGACTTAAGTTGTGAGGAGCGTAGGGCTGTGTTCCCGCCCAGCTCCCACACAGCTAGCTTTATACTCGGAAATAATTACACGGAAACCGTATTCTTTTAAACACTGCCTGACTCATTAGTTTTAGCCTCTTATTAACTAATTCTCACATTTTGTTTTAACCCATCTCTAATAATCTGTGTAGTACCACAAGATGGTGGCTTACCAGAAAGGATCTTAACCTGTGTCCATCTTGGAAAAGAGAGGCATGGCAACTGCCTGACTCAGTTTCTTTCTCCCAGTATCCTGTTCTGTTTACTCCACCTACCTAATTTTCTGTCCTATAAGGCCAAGCAGTTTTCTTTATTAATTAACCAATGAGAGCAACAGATAGATATATGACCCCCCTACATCAGACTTGGGTGTAGACATGGAGACTTCCCATTTAGAATTGTGGGCTGCAAGGACTTTCTATGTGATGTTTTGCTTTGTGTCTCTATATCTTTACATCTGTTGCAGGAGGAAACTNCCGTGTAATTATTTCCGGGCATAACCTAGCCATGCGGGCGGCCGGGTGCCGGGGACGCAGCCCTGCTGCCGCTCCTATTTCAACATAGTAGTATTTGGTTTAAATTTAAATCTCTGGACTATCTAGTTTCTGGTCCTTGATTACTCAAATATTATTATGATTTCTATCTCATGAAGTGGGCCTATGTCAGATCAGACATTGATTGGCTAGTCTTCCAATTTTGTGCCACCATTGTTCTGGCATATCTTGTATGGAGAACAGACTTTAGGTCAAAGGTTTTGGGACTGGGTTGGTGTTTGTGTTTTTCTCCTGATAGCCTGCACATTCCCTTTCTTTACCAAAGATACTCAGATGTAGGGTGAAAGCTCAAACTTTTCCATTTTTAGAGAGTTGTGTGGATGTTGTGGACAACAGAGTCCTGCTGTTAGATTTTGGAAAGCAGCCCATTGTTTCAGCAACAGGCTGGGTTGTTTGGGGATTTGCGTGAGACCTCTTTGGCCAACAACTCAATTGAATGCAACCTAGGATCACTAGTGGAAATCTCATTTGATCACAAGAGGGGAACCAGTTGGAACTTTGTCTCCTCCATTATTAGGAGACCTAATTAGATTCACTCTCATATATTTTAAGAACTTTTTACTACACTAAGTTTCTATATCATCTCTCAAATGTCCCTCATTTCCAATTGTCCATCCTCACATTCCCTCCATCAACCCTCCTTCAACTCCCCCTCTAATCCTCCCATTCCTGTGCCCACCACCCTCAGGCTACCTGAAAATCTATTCTATTTTTTTCTCACGGAAGATCCATGTGTTGGTCCTAGTTCCTCCCTCTATTCCTAACTTTTGTATCTATGGGTTATCATTTATTTGATGATTAATATACCCTTAAGTGAACACAGACTATATTTATCTTTCTGTGTTTGGGTTATGCCACTTGAAATGTTATTTATTTTTTTTCTAGTTCTGTTTATTTGACCATGAATTTCATGATGGTTTGGGGGTTACAAGTACTGAATACTTTTGACAAAACCCTGCTTTCAATTTCCAGCACTCAGAATCATTTCTAACTCTAGGCACAGGGTGTCCAATACCCCTTTAGACAATCTTAATAATAAAATTATTAATATATCAGTATATCTATAAACTCATTTAAAATGTAGAACTTTTCCATCTTACCCCAACTTCCCCTCTTTTCTTCCTTTTTGCTTAGTTTCAAGACTCAACATTTATTTCCTCTTGTCATATATGTGGAAAATAACTTAGAATAAAACAATTTGTGAAAAATGAATTCAGAACTGTTCTGTATAATTAGAGTCATGGGTTTCCTAAAGCAAAGATTCAGGATGTTAATCTTGGTTGACTGTGTCTACTAATCTTTAAAACCTCAACATCTTAAGCTGGTATTTTGTCAACCTTAAGAACTTAATCTTTAGTTCATACTTCAGCTACGGAACCCAAAGGACTCACTCTAACCTGAAAGATATCAAGACCCTTTTCTTAAAGACCTTCAGCCTCTGGAAAGAAAAACATCCTTTTCCCAGTGCTATATATCTCTCCTGACTGAGCTACTGGAGTGACTTACTACTTACTCTTTAACCACTCAGTCATAAAATATTGGTCATAAATTTTATTTAGTTAGAATATCACATTGCCATTTATAAAGATGAACTCATTTTAGCAGTATCAATAGTGAATACATCAAATTAAGTAAGTTACTCATGAGTGCAGATAATATAGCACAGGATCCTGAATACTTAGAATTGTCATTGTCTCTTTGAGAACTGCATTCTATCTGGCCCCTTTAAAAGCACTTTTAGGTTTTCAGTTGCTTTTTCTTTTCCCATTTTCATATATTCCCTTAACCACTGATTAGTTATTTTTTTTCACTTATATGCTTAATACAGAGCATTAGATGGATAAATAATAGTTTCATCATATCTATAAAATTTTTAAATCACTTGACATTTGTTTTACTATTGTGTACGATACATTTAATTAAATCAGAAACATCACTCAATTAACTTTTTCCATTCATTGAGAGTTCTTTACAGATCGTCTGAATCTTCATTTGTTTTGCTGTATCTACTCTTACCCTTTTTATACTTTTGGTAATATGGAAATATAAGACCAAACAGAATTCTGGTTTTGCATTTGGCAAGGGAAGAAGTTTAACACATTTAAACTTACTCATTGAGCTATTCCCCTGGAACAGTTGAGACATAAAATTCAGTAGGGAATCCAAATCGATGTACTTCAGATGAGAAGCATCACATGTCACCATATTTAGAAGATTGTCTATATGCAATATAAAACCACAAATGGTTGAGTAAACCCAGGAAAGTGTGGGAATGGAGTCCAATAAATAAATTA
This sequence comes from Alexandromys fortis, assembly GCF_014885135.2. Lineage (NCBI taxonomy): Eukaryota > Metazoa > Chordata > Mammalia > Rodentia > Cricetidae > Alexandromys > Alexandromys fortis. The sequence continues at coordinate 10,299,293 of NW_026067957.1, read as the reverse complement.
CTGGTTAAAATATGGAGATAATATTCTCTCCAGCTGATGAAAAACCTTCATTCGAATAGAATTTCCAGAGATTAATTTTAAGTCGACAGAAGATATGTATAATTAAACAACTATCAACTCTTGTTTTGGGTAAGTCATATTGCTTTGGTTTAGCAAGCAATCCTAAGATCTTAATGACTGATAATAGGACATTCACTTACTGATTATTTATGGGTCTGTATGGTTATTCTGCCTTACTCTACGCTGCTCATCATTATAGAATATGGTCTGAAAGAGCAGTCCCTGATCAGAAAATGATCCCAAGCTTAGAGATCATTGCAGAGGATGTGAGAAAGAGTGTAAGTGCCAGAAGCTGTAGATGACTGCAAGATAATGTTTTGCAAATACAGCAGGGCATCTACAAAGAGGAACTCATAGCCCCTGTATGTCGCTGCATATAAAATCACATTCTAGCTTGGAGAAGGGAGCCAGATACACAATCCCAACCCTAGTCATGATTAGGAATTGTTAGCTGTAGGAAAAAGTCAATTTTCTCTAAGAAAATGGGCCTTGATACGGCAATCATGCTTCAGTGGAAGGCTATGGAATCAAGATTTGGGGTGGCACAAAGTGATTTTGAGGGGTTAAAAGAAATGGCACAGTTGGGTGGATAGAGAAAAATGATTGGACCTGGGGAGTGCATTGGAGAGAATAGGCTAAAAACTTTTTATAAAACTCAAATATTAAAGAGTGTAAAGAAATGTTTAAAAATTTACAGAACTAGTGATTTCAATGATATTTCACTGGCATCTATTAAATATTTGCTTTCATTTTCAAGTTTAGGAATTCTTACAAAAGAAACTAATTACAAATTAGACTATTAGAGTGTATAGGATATGCAATAAAGTCCTCTGAATAGGTTAGAGTAGTGTTCTCCAATGAGTCCATTTGAACAAAACAAACAAATCAACACAGAATTGTTGAGTGGAGGAGCTGCATCAAGGCATATAAGTATAACTGTCACTCCTAATTGAAATTTATTCCACATGACAGTTTTCTCCATTTTGAAAAGTCTTTTATCATTGTTCTAATCCCTAGGAGTGACAGAAATGATGCTGACACATTCATGAGTTTATGAGTAAGATACTCTAATAACATTTAGTTTCTGTGTCAGGAAGGCAAAATTTAGAGAATTATTTATTTTCCATTTATCAAGAAGTATCTGAAGATAGAGAGGGTTTTTTTTTCCAGTCGCTCTATGTAATTATCTACTGTGTGGATTATTCCCCTGATGCTTAATTTGCTAATTTCCCACAAACTGAAAGAAAGCCATCTATTGTGTTGTAATTGAGCAGCAATGTGAAGGAAGTAAATATTTGATCTATTTATTTTACTGTAGGATAATTATGCTAGTTAAACTTCAGAATAAATTGATGATTGGAGTTATTGCAAGAGATGACATTCCTTTAGAGTAGAAAGATTTTATTTTGAATGATTTCTAGTTGGTCACTTTTTGTGTGTCTCAGCAATTTGGGTAAATATTTTGATGTTCTCAGGATATGATAATTTTTTAAAGATTTTTTTGTTTATTCTTGGTCATATAATTTCATTATCTTTATTTCTTCCATTTTCATCTTCCAAACCCTCTAATATATGCTCCCCATGCACTCTCCTCCTAATTCATGTATAATCATTATAAAACCCTTTTAGTATCTAAATTTTGTTAGTATTTATGCCATTTTTACAAGTTTGGATGGCAGGAGTTGAGATGGAGTATCAAAAAGCTAAGTATATATTGACTAAATATTAAGTAATCAGAATGATAACCAGGTACATGCAAAGGTACTAATTATGCGACAGTTGTAGAAAAACAACACTAGGGGACATGACACCGATGTCATCTTACTCCCCATTCTTCATCCCTTGTCTGTAAGGAGCAAAATTGATTATTTAAGAAAGTCCATGTGAGAAAGGAAAGTAATTTTAGATGATATAAGTTAAGTATTTAGCTACCTAAAGGAAAATAAAATATTGGAAGAAAAATTTATGAGGTTAAAGGAGAGAGACAGAGGGACAGAGGCAAAGAACTCAAGAAGGAAGATGAAAAGAGTGAGTTTCTGAGAAGGGAGGAAAAAAGAGAAGAAATTACAAAATATTGGCAGGAGTGGAGAAAGAAAACTGAGAAAAGTAATTCAACATTTGATACCATCATACCAGAAGGGCAGGAAGTCAACCTGAAAGTTCTCCTAATAGGTCAAACCTAGAAAACTTTGAACAGCTAAGTAAATACTGTGATTGAACTAGATTTTCTAGATGATATAATATACTAAATTGTGTGAATGAAAGAAAGAACATGTACAATTAGCAAGTATCAGGGGATTAGGGGTCTAAAGTCAAGGTATGGGCCATTGTCAGGGCCATGAGAGATACAGCAGGTGATATGTCAACGGGCCGAAATGAGTGACTCTATGATGGGCGCCCCACCTGGAAAGGCTGTGGAGTTACTGGCTGTGCAAACCAGTTGTTCCTGTCTGGAATTTTTCTCATGAGTAACTTCATTTCTTCCCTAAGAATAGCTTTGTATGTTTTCCCACTGCTCGTGTGTTTATCTTATGAAAATATTCCATTTACTGGGCAAATATATCTGTGGGTGGTCAGGAAGATAACATTTCACTTAGCTATATAGCTTTGATATATAGAATATACACTGGTGCATGCTTCATAACTGCATCTATTTGTCCCATGATGACTGAAGACACTTAAAAGATAGCTTTGTTCCTTTTTGCTCAGACTAATATCAAAAAATAACAATTTCTTCTTAGTCTAACAAATACTGTACACAAATAGCTCACTTTTACCTCAGAACTTGTTCAAACTACACTAAAGGTTTTTGTAAATAGATCATAAGTTTAAAATCTTACAGCTATGTACAAGGTCAGAGCAGCAGATGTCCAACCAAGGTTATTAAGGAAAGCATGCCAATTCTTTGCTTGCCAGTCTGTTAATAATAACATCCTATATCTTAATGCTGATCTCACTGTACCCCCCCCACCTGCCCTCTGGTCATTGTCTCACTTCTGAAACCTTGGGCACTTGTGTTTCCATGGCAATGGTTCAATTTCCTATCACTTTCCCTAGAAATATGCTCTTGATAATGAGAAACAACTCTTGCAAATTCTTTATTGCTTCAAGGCTTTTGAAAGGGAAGAGCTTTTAGGATAGAAGAAGAAGCTAGAAGAAGAAGTTAGGAGAAGTTAGAAGTAGGACAGGAGATTTAGAACTGTGGTGAAACAATAAAGAACTGACGTAGAAAAGTACATGTGGAGAATTTATTCACCCTCACTTTTTGAATCATCCTGTCTGAATCCTGATGGGGCACTGAGGTTAGCACTCAATGGCCCTTCTTAGGCAATCTTCTTCCAAGGCTTAGGGAGGACCCTGTATTACTTCTTGCTGACTTTTGGGTGTTGCTAGCAATCCTTGATATTCACTGACCAATAGATGCATCATTCTTACCACAGTTTTTGTCTTTGCGTGGCATCTCCCTTGTGAATGTTTCCACTGGTTTCCACATCTCCTTTTATTTTAATTTTTAAAACAACTTTATTTTACATACCAATCCCAGTTCCTTCTCCCTTTTTTCCTTCCACTTTCCCCATCAACTCCCACCCCACCCCTGATCCATTTCTCAGAGAGGGTGAGGCCTCCTAATGGAAGTCAACAAAGTCTGTCACATCACTTGAGGTGGGAACAACCCCCCCCCCCCATCTAGACTGAGAAAGATATCCCTCCAAAGGGAATGGGTTCCAGAGAGCTAGTTTATGCACTTGGGATAAATACTGGTTCCACTGCTAGTGACCCTCAAATCTTCCCAAGCCACACAACTATCAACCTCACTCAGAGTGCCTAGTTCAGTCCTATGCAGGTCCCCACCTGTCAGTCTGGAGTCAGTGTGCCCCCTCATGCTCAGGCCAACTGCTTCTTTGGGTTTCCTCATCATGGTCTTGGTTGCATTGCTCAAAATATCACTCTGCACTCTATATAACTGAACTCCAGGAGTTCAGCCAAGTGCTTACCTGTGGATCTCTGTGTCTGGTTCCATCAATTACTGGATGAAGATTCTATGATGACAATTAAGGTGGTCATCAACCTGATTACAGGGGAAGGACAGTAAAAATACCCTCTCCACTCCTGTTTAGATTCTTAGTTGGGGTCATTCTTGTGGATTCCTGGGAATTTCCCTTTTATATTGTTGTTATGTCTGTGTCTATAGTTCCTGATCATTTACCCAAATTTTCCATTTCCAGAATTTCCTCAGTTTGTGTTTTCTTTATTGCTTCTATTTCAGTTTTCAAGTCCTGAGCCGTTTTTTTTTTTATCTGTTTGATTTTTTTCTTGCCTTTTTTTGTTTTCTATAAGGAATTTGGTGATTTCTTCCAATTTTTTACTTGTCCTTTTCTCCACTTCTTGTATTTGATTTTATCTACAGGTCATATTAACAGGCTACCTGTGTCCTTGTATAATTTGAGACACTATTCAACCCAAGTCAATGATATTAGATCACAGTGTAATAAATTAAATAGTTGTATGTTCATATCTATGAGTTAATTTTTTTTAAATTAATTTACTGAAGGAAGCTACAGCTACTTCTATGAAAATTTCCAGATATTAATATAAGCATCACTTTTATGAAGTAGTGCTTAAATCTTGTCTTTGATCTTATTCTATACATACCTTGAGTATATAATGAATATATTAATTCATATTCAATTAGTAGAATTCTGGAAAGAATAAATTCAGATGGGTGGCACTAGGCAAACATTGCATTAATGAAGGAATAAAGTTGACATCATCAATAAGTATGATGATATGGGTATACAACATTTTTACATAAGCAGAAAGCTCAGCCATGATTGCATAAAAATACTACACAACTTCACATTGACAGAAATTGTTCAAAATACCTGGTGTGTGTTCCTCAAAGTTAATACAATCCTGTCTCAAATAAAAATTTGTTTCTTAGGAGTAGCTGGTATTCATAAATGAAAGAAGAATATGAGCAACTTTTTGATGTGTGAAAATGTAAGCAAAAATCTGGATGAACAGAAGTTTATAAAAAGAAGTTCAACAGTGTTGATACTGCACTGCATGGCTTTCTTAATATATTGTGACCATTAATTAATTTTTTTAAGTAAATTTTCTCAAATTTTTGGTGGGCTTGTTTATTTTTCCACATGTATCTAGGATAAGATTTGGTCTAACATGATATTCAAAAGACTCAGTTTTAACATGGATTTTCCTTTTCTTTATTTCCTTTTTAATTTCTTTTCCTTTCTTCCTTCCTCTCTCTCCCTTTCTTTTCTTGTTTGATATAGGGTCACTATGTATACCAGGCTACCCTGGAACTATTATCTCACGATGGCTTTGAAAGTACTGAAGTCCATGTGCCTCAGCTGCTAATTTCTGGGTTTAAAGGCACACAACACCACACCTGGATATTGATATGGCATTCCCCTTTGTATGCTGTGAATATGTTTTATTGCCATTGGTTAATAAAGAAGCTGTTTTCAACCAATGGCTTAACAGAGCAAAGCCAGGCAGAAAGTCCAAACAGAGGTAGGCAAAGTCAGGGAGAAGCAATGTAGCCTCTGCAGGAAACAGATGCCCCCACCAGGAACAGGTGGAAATTGCCAGTAGGCCACAGCCTTGTGGTAAAATATAAAATAATAGAAATGTGTTAATTTAAGATATAAGATCTTGCTAGAAATATGCTTAAGCTATTGACCAAACAATATTGTAATTAATGCAGTTTCTATGTGATTATTTTGGGTCTGGGCAGCCAGGATCGAATGAGCAGCCTCCGACTACAGGATATAATACTTATTGTTAAAGGAACATAAGTATTCCTGTAGAAGCATTTGGTCAAAATTGGAATGCCTAAAAAAATACTAACACTATCCAAGTTCCCATGTATTGAAACATAATAAAATGGAATTCTGTCTTTATGTTTAAGTTATAAACTTTTGGAAAGATGGACTCTATGTGAGCCCTGGTATTTTTCTTCAGAAGTACTTGATGCAGTGATTTGTTTAATCTAGTACTCAAATATCAGTGATATAATTTGTTTTTCTGATTTCCCAAACTTCTTTCAAATGGTATGTTCTTGGTAAGTTCTTCATTTTAGTAATAGCTAATTTTTTTATTGTCTGATCATCTGATACCTTCAAATTATCTTTAATTTCTCTAGTTACCAGGTATCCTAAACTTGAGGCTCATAGACTCTCTTAAGTGAAAGTTTCAAGAAATGCAGTCAGTGTTCAGATGTAATCTAATGATGAAATCTAAAGTAGAAGTAGAGTCTTTCCATATAATGTGTTCTTATTTTTTCACCAAACTCCATTTTTAGCAATGAAAGAAAGAACATCTTTCCTCTTTTATATGATTGCCTTACTCTATTTAAATCAAACCACAAACACTTTAAAATTAAGCACATTAGAAGCACCATCTAAGATAACTTTCTAAACTACACAGCGGCCATAAATTACCAAGCAGTGAAACTTTCAGGAAATGAAGAACACAAATGTGATAGCCTCAATTTTTTTTAGCACATATAACTTACAAAATAATAGGGTTCGTTGTGACATAACATTGATGGATCTATATTACATCTGATGTAGTTTGAGTAGGTTCACCTCCCATTACATTGCTCCCTTTCCTCACCTGCTTTCCTTTATAAAAATACTTTCTTTTCTATTCTGTATTTCTAAATCTAGGTACTAGAAGACTGAAAGCATGAAATAAATCTCTCTGAGTTTAGTTTAGTTCACTTAACATGGTTCCCATTTCTGTACATCTTCCTACACACAACGTGACTTAATCACCTTTCTTATCTATTCGTCTACTGATGGACATGTAGACAGAGTTAATGACTGGATGAATTTGAATAATGCTGCAAGAATCATGGCTATAATAGTTTCTCTAATGCATGTTATCATTGGAATTACTTTTACATTATTATGGAACTTATGTGATATAATTCATATTAGTTTTGATACTAGTTAATATTATTAATATATTACAAATTTCCACATGTACTTAGATTATAACTCATTGCAAGTATAGTACACAGATTTAAATTTAATGTACTTTTGAATGGACTGATTAAAACAGAATATTAAATTGCACTTTTTTTTATCATTTATTAGATTATTGAGAAAAGAATAATTCTAACAAAAATACATATAAGTGACTATATTTATAAATGTTTGGATGCATATAAAGTTTTCTAAATATTAATCAGAATATATTTTATAATTAAACACTAATTTTATATTCTACTACTTAAAGCATTACTCAAATGATGTGAAACATAACCAGATCTATTTGTGTTTCCAAAAGTATTAGTACAAACCAACTGGTCAGTGGCAATTTATTGTTAGTTCTCTAATCAATCAATCATCAAATATAGAAATAGATTAGATACATACGTGGCAGTAGAAGGAAAGATAATGACCTAGATTGAAAGGTCAAATAAAAAGACATACTAATACTTTTTTCATGATAAACAGTTTCCAGAAAATATATTTGGATTTTGAAGATAGTAGGTGAAAGAGAGATGAAAATATGAGCATAAAAAAATCAAAGGTAATGCAGAAACAAATGGCCAAAAGGTATAGAATGGAAAGTGAAATGAGGGCCATTCCAAAAAAAATCTCGAGTAATCACTTTAAAATAACATCAGTGTAATTTTGCAGCACCTTACTTGTAAGTCATTTCCTACCACACGACCTTGTTTGTTTCTTCTGGTCCCTTGAGATATTTCTGCAGACAGATTAATGGCTTTAGATGAAATGTATATGCAACCTGGAGACTACTTTCTAAGGCTAGACTTTGAAAAACATTAAATGCTTGATTTCGGTCAATAGTATTTGTAACCAGCTGAGAACAGCCCGTATTTGTTTCTCTTTTCTACTATCATGAACTTGCTGTAATACCCAAGTTCTGTGAGGGAAGTTGGATAGCTTTCAGTTCTTCATAGAAACACTTATCAGCAAATGGTTAGATGTTAAACGAGTTTAATTTTCATTACTTACTGTATCTTCAACAGATTTCTTAATATAGATGACGATTGAATATTTTGTTTAGATGGGAAAATCATCAGAAGTTTGACTACAGACTGTCATAACAATTTAGATTTTATTTAAATGACTGAAATTACAAAACATCATCTATTGATTTTTTTAAATTCAAATATCTTGTTGATATATGCCATTTGACTGATTTCCATTTTTCTGAATTTTGATGATTTGTAATTACTCAATTTGATGCCTTATAGTAGCTGAGTTTGAAAATAGAAGTATCATAATGATTATTTGAGATGGTCAGTAATCAGTTCTGTAAATAAAGACTCCAGTGGCTTTTAAGAAGAATGAATAAAAGCATTTTCATATTCATAGAAATATTTTATATACTTCAAGTCCAAAATAAAAGTACTGTGTCTCTTAAAATTTAATGATAAATACATTCAAGCTGTTTACACAAAGCACTGAAAATAAATTAAAGTAATTCAGAATAACCCGTTAGGTATGTGTTCTTTCTCTAGATTCTCCTTCAGTTGACAGAAGTGGTAAAGAAAAATGACTACCATGATGAAAGAACAATAGTAAAGTAACCAGTCTGCTGTCAGTGAATAAAATTGTAAGGAAATTCTGAGAAGCAAATGAAATGTAAGTGGTAAAGACACGAAAATGGATAATTTTTTTCCTTTAATTGAAAATAGATTTTTCTCTCCTACAATACATCCCAATCACAATTTTCCCTTCTTTTTTTCCTCCCAGCTTCCCTACCTCCCCTCCTCTCCAAATACCCACCCTTGTTTCCTCTTCATAAAAGGGCAGTACTCCAAGACACAACAGACAAATAGGACAAAACAAGATCCAATAAGACAAAGGAAAACCCCTCATACAAAGGCTAGACAAGGTTTCCAAATAGGAGGGAAATTCCCAAGAGCAGGCAAAAGAGTCAGGGATACACTGGATCCCACCTTTATCAGTCCCACAAAAACATAAAGCTACCAGCCATGACACATGCCATGGACCTGGTGCAGATCTATGCATGCCCTGTCCTGCTGCTTTAGTCTCTGGGAGCCCATATTAATCCCTGTTAAATTCTGTAGGCCATGTTCTCCTGGTGTCCTTATAAGGATAAAGTTTTTAAGAAGTCCTTCAAAGGAGTGATATGAGGGGAAAAAAAAAAAACACAAAGAAAGCAAGGGAATTGTCCTAGGATTCTTCATAAATACCAGGGCTGAAAACAGCTTCTTGAGAGACAGTTTTATTTGGCTTACAAGTCCTGATCACCGTTGATCAGCATAGTCAAGCAAGAACCATAAAGGAATGGTGCCTTATTCTTCATGATGCACTCACCTTGCTTGTTTTCTTAGTCAACCAAAGACCTCTTGCCCAGGTATGCCCCGCCACAGTGAACGAGGCCTTCCTACGTGATTCGAATGAAGAAAATGCCTTGCAATCATGCCCCCAGTCTCATTTTATGAAGGTAGTTTCTCAGTTGAGGTTTCCTCTTCCATGATGATTTTAGTTTGTGTCAAGTTAATAAAACCTAACAAGCACAGTGGTGTTCTCTCTTTAGCAAAGTATTTCTGAAAGAGTTGAGGCAGTGAAAATCTTCATTCATCCCTATGTAGAGTCATGGAAGATAGCAAAAGCTTTTTCTCTGAGGCCTTACCTCTAAACTGTTTTCAAAGCCCTGTGGGTGAGTGATTGATCTTCATAATAAATGCACCTCGAGAAGATAGTATGGCCTGAAAAAGAAGTCAAACAGGCTTTTGCATGCTCTAGATTGACACAGACACATTTTAAATGAAAGGTAGCAGAACATTTTCTTTTAGCAGTAGACTACAAGGTAATAGTCTGTGGGAGGCTCTTGTTCAGTAACTTGCTTTTTTCCCAAGGGTACTTCAAAGCAACTAGCTGTCAAAACATTTCCCTGACTTCCACCATTTATACAGAACCTCCAGTCAACCTTCTAGTCAGGTGACAGTCCTCATGAGAAGATGGAACTGAACTAAAGCAAACAGAATATGTCAGTGATTCTTTTGCCCTTCAACATTGGCCATGATTTGTGTGCCTAGGACATTCAAGAATCCTGAGAAAGTTAAGAAAACCAATCATGTTAAAGACTATTTAAAGAGAAGAGATAAAAATGAACACCCCCATCACTTTGCTGTTGGGCCTAAGAGAAACAGGTAAAAGATTTTTCACTATGATAGGTTTGATACTATGACATTTTTGTCATAGTATTGGAAGGCTACATGAATGCAATGGGAAAAACTAATTTCAGAGAAACTAGACTGTGAGAAAGCATTAGGAGCCAATGTCACTGGTTCAGAGAGAGTGACTTAAGTGTATAAAGTTAAATCATTGAATATAAGAAAATTTTAGTGGCAAACTTAAAATGAATTGTAAGTGAAAATAGAAGAGAATTGGTATTCTGGTGACATCTCAATTTTTAACTTATCATTTTATTTTAGGAACAGAGAGTTATTTCCTGATTCCCCAAACCAAGTTATTTAGCAAGAGACATAATGGCAACTACCTTGTCTAATTTACTTTTCTACGAAGGCTGTGAAGGATGCAGTCAACCAAAGATAGCCTTAGAACCTTTAAATTTACAGATTTTTAATTTTTTTTAAATATTTCAAATTTTTTAAAAGCTTTGTTAAAGTTTTGTCTACTCACATTGCTTGACACAGGCCATTTTAATGAACATTATTTTATTATATAGTACATTTCATTATATGCATTAAGTACCTGGATTTTTCTGGCTACTATGGTGCTAAGTAAAGAAAATGAGAATAGGTTTTATAAATAGGAAAAACAAATCACTTATAAAATTAGATCAGTTATAAACTATTTTGCAATACTAATATTGTTATTAATTCATTATTACTTCCTATTTTGCTTTTTATTACTATAATAAGCAAAATGCAGCTTGGATAAGAAAGAATTAATAGCTCGTTATAGGTGGAAGCCAAGGCAAGGACCTGGAGGCAGGAACTAAAGCAGAGGACACTGAGGAATGTGGCTTACAAGGTTGTTACACGTGGATGCTCAGCTTGTATTCCTACACAGCCCAGGACCACCATCTTAGGAGAAGTCACACCCACAGTGGTCTAGGCTCTTACAAATACATCGTTAATCAAGAAAATGTTCCACAGAAATGTTCACAGGTTGATATGATGAGACAAATTTTCAAAAGAAGTTCCCTCTTCTCCAATGACTCTAATTTGTATCATTGACAAAACAAACCAGCACAGCATACAAACAAGACATACTATAATCTAAAATTAATACAAAAGCGACTTTTTAAAAATTTACCTTTCGTCTGTTTCTTAAGTTAAGTTCATGCTTGTGAACTTTTAATCGTATGGGCGAAAGCAAGTGTCCACCTGTAGAGGCCGGAAGAAAGTGCTGTATTCCTGGAGAAGTTAGAGGTGGGTGTGAGAGTCCAATAAAGGTGCTGAGACTTGAACTCAAGTGCTCCATGAGATCAGTAAGTACTGTAAACTACAGACACATCTCTCCATGCTATGTCTTGTTTGGCCAAACATTATTTTTCCAAGTGAAGTACAAATGCCTGACTCTCTCCTCTGTTTGCCAGTACTTCATGTAATGTTCATAAAGACTCCATTTATGATTATAAATGACCTTTTATCTTAAATTCATTTCTATCCTATTTAACATAGAAGGTAATACCTTCAAATATTTTTTCTATTTACATATTAAAGTTTCAAAAGGCATCTTATCTAGGTCCTCATAACTTAGTCATGTACCCAAAGAAATATTTCATATGGTCAACTTTTAAATCTTCCCTTGTGTCTCAGTTTTCCACTAAGTCAGATAAAATTTTTCTTTCAATTGTGCCTTAAAATGATGATGGTAGAGACAGACTGATATATTTTTTGAGTTTTAGTTGTTTAAATTAATTTCAGTTTACCACATATTTTAAAATATTGTTTGATCTATATTTGGGATTGCACTAAAATTGGTTCATTAAGTGCTTCTTGGCCATTTGAGATTCTTTTGTTGAGAATTCTCTGTTTCAATCTGTGCCCCATTGGATTATTTGGTTTTTGGATGTCTACCTTCTTGAGTGTTTTATATGTTTTGGAAATCAGCTCTTTGTCAGATGTTGGGTTGGTGAAGATCTTTTCCCATTGTGTAGGCTGCCATTTTGTCTTACTGACATTGTCCTTTGCCTTACAGAAGCTTTTCAGTGTAACGATATTCCATGTATTAGTTGTAGATCACTGTCTGAGCCACTGGTGTTTTATTCAAGAAGTTGTTTCCTGTGCCAATGCATTCCACTTTCTCTTTGTAGCAGAGTCCCAATTGGTGTCCTTTGAGGGAGAGGGAAAAGTAGGTGCTGAACCAACAGCATAGGCACCTGGTCCAGATCGCAACAACAAGCTCGGTTTATTTTAAGAAAGTGTTAGCCTTATATATATCCCCACCCTGCCTGGAATGGGACATCTGCTGACTGGACATCTGCTGAGGTGATGTGTGGTCACTGTACATAGGCTCTTGTCCTCTCTCATTAGACTCAGCTGCTGTTGTCAAGGCTCTCTGGCAGACCCAGGCTAGCTTTCAAAAACATTTCTACTATGCATGCTTTTACTATCAAGCTAGGTGGGTTGGTTCTCAGGCCCATTAATGTTTAGTCATCACACATCTCTTTTATCAGGTTCAATGTGTCTGGATTCACTTTGAGGTATTTGATCCACTTGAAGCTGAGTTTTAAACAGGGTGATAGAGAGAGATCTATTTGAATTCTTCCACATGCAGACATTCAGTAAGACCAGCACCATTTGTTAAGGATACTTTCTTTTTCAATTGCATAATTTCCACTTCTTTGTCAAAATCAGGTGTTCAGATTTACATCTGAGTCTACGGATCAATTCCATTGATCTATATGTATGATGTGGTACAAATGCCATGAAGTTTTTTATTACAATAATTTTGTAACAGAGCTTGAGATTTGGGAAGTTGATACCTCTGGAAGTTCTTTTACTATACAGAAATTTTTTAGTTGTTTTGTTTTGTTGTTGTTGTTGTTGTTTTTCCATATGAAGCTAAGTATTGTTCCTTCAAGATCTATAAAGAACTGTGTTGGATGAGTCTGGTCCTTTTAAGTTCATTAACATTTCACATGCATGAAATAATTCCATAGCTTCAGATTGCACTTTCCCTTTGGCATCCATCTAATAAATTTAATGTGTGATCACACAAAAAAGAACTGTGTTGGATTTTATTGGGGATTTAGTTGAATCTATAGATTGCATTTGGTAAATAAGTAATTTTATTGTATTAATCCTACTTATCCATAAGCATTATGTTCTTTTCATCTTCTGATATCTTCTCCAATTTCATTCGTCAAAGACTTGAAGCTCTTGTCATATAGATCTTTCACTTGCTTGATTAGAATTACGCAAGGATATTTTATATTATCTGTGGCTATTGTGAAGGGTGTGGTTCCCCGGATTTGTTTCTCAATCTATTTATTATTTGTATATAAGACGGCTACTGTTTGTTTTTGTTTTTGTTTTTTGAGTTAATCTTTTATCTAGACACTTCACTAATGGTATTTATCAACTGTAGAAGACTCCTGGTAGAAGTTTGATGTTACTTATATATGTTATCATATCATCTGTAAATAATGATACTTTAACGTCTCCTTTTAAGTTGTCTCCCATTGATCTCATTTAGTTGTATTGCTTTAGCTAGAACTTTAAGTATTATATTGAATGAATCTGAAGAAAATGGACAGTCTTTTCTCATTCCTGATTTTAGTGGAAGTGCTTTGAGTTTCTATTTAATTTGATAATGCCTATTGGCTTAGTGTATAATGCTTTTATTGGAGTTATGTCCTTTATATCCATGATCTTTCCAAAACTTTTTAATCACAAAGTAGATGTTGGAATTTGTCAACCACTTTTTCTGCATCTAATGAGATGATCTTTGTGGCTTTTTTCTTTCAGTTGTTTTTATATGTTGTATTACTTTGACAGATTTTCATAATTTGAAACATTATGCATCTTTAGCATGAAGCCTACTTGATCACGGTGGATAATCTTTTTAAGGTGCTCTTGCATTCAGTTTGTGAGTTTTTTATTGAGTACTTTTGCATCAATGTTCATGAGAGAAATTGGTGTGTAATTCTTTGTCTTTGTTGAGTCTTTGTGTAGGTTGGGTATCATGGTTACTGTGGCTCCATACAAAGAGTTTGGCAATGTACCCTCTGTTTCTATTTTGTGGAACAATTTGAAGAATATTGATATTAGCTCTTCTTTGAAATTCTGATAGTATTCTGGGCTGAAACCATATGGTTCTGGTCTTTTTTTGGCTGAGAGACTTTTTATGACTGCTTCTTTAGAGGTTATAGGCCTATTTATATTGTTTATCTGGTCCTGATTTAATTTTGGTATATGGTACCTATCAAAAACTTGTCCATTTATTTTAGATTTTCCAATTTTATGAAGTACAGGTTTTCAAAATATGGCTCAATGATTTTGAAGACATCAGTTCCAGCCCTTCTATCTTTTAGAATCTCCATTGAGAAGTTGGGTGTGATTCTAATTGATGTGTCTTTATATATTTCTTTGCCTTTTTCCTTTGTGGGTTTTAATAGTTTTCCTTTGTTATTTACATTTAGTGCTTTGATTACTATGTGGTGCAGGGATTTTCTTTTCTGATCTAATCTATTTAATATTTTGTAAGCTTCTTGTATTTTTATAGGCATGCCCTGCTTTAGGTTAGGAAAATTTTCTTCTATGATTTTGTTAAATATATTTTCTGGGTTTTTGAGTTGAGATTCTTCTCCTAAAATTCTTATTATTCTTAAGTTTGGTCTTTTTATAGTGTCCCATAATTCCTGTATATTTTGTGTTAGAAGGTTTTTAGATTTAACATTTCTTTGTTTAATGCATGGTTTATTTCTTCTTTCTTATCATAAATGCCTGAGATTGTCTCTTCCATCTCTTGTATTTTGTTGGTAATTCTTGTATCTGTATATCCTGTTTTCATTTCCAGAATTCCTTCATTTTGTGCTTTCTTTAATATGTTTATTTCTACTCAGGTCTTGAATAGTTTCTATCACCTGGTTGTTTGTTTGTTTTGAATTTATTGGCATTCTTTAAGGGCTCTTTGACTTCCTCCAAATGTTTGTTTTTTCTTTTCCTCAATTTCTCTAAGGGAGTTTTTCATTTCCTGTTGGCTGAGGTTTCTGTCTCACCCTGTCCTGCAGTAATTAAGTTTTAAATAATAATACACAGAGGTCTGTATTAATTATAAACTGATTGGCTTATTAGCTCAGGCTTCTTATTAACTCTTATAACTTATATTAGCCCATAATTCTTGTCTGCATTAGCCATGTGACTTGGTACCTTTTTTGGCAAGGCAGTCAGATCTTGCTCTCTTGCTTCCTCTGCAGCTGAGACATGACTGCAGTCTGAATCTTTCCTCTTCCCAGAATTCTTGTCATCTGCCTCTACTCCCTGCATGGTTGCCCTGCCTATACTTCCTGGCTACTGACCAATCAGCGTTTATTTAAAATACAAGTGAAAGGATACAGACCATTGTCCCACAGCAATTTCCTCTTTAAGGGTCCTTACCATCTTTATAAAGTTAAGCTGGGCGATGGTGGCACACGCCTTTAATCCCAGCACTCGGGAGGCAGAGGCAGGTGGATCTCTGTGAGTTTGAGACCAGCCTGGTCTACAGAGCTAGTTCCAGGACAGGCTCCAAAGCCACAAAGAAACCCTGTCTCGAAAAAA
>NW_026067957.1:10259347-10282503 GCF_014885135.2 Alexandromys fortis | reverse complement strand
AGTCACAGTCCAGCTGGCTTTGGTGAGCTCCCAATAGATCAGCCCCACTGTCTCAGTGGGTGGGTGCACCCCCCGTGGTCCTGACATCCTTGCTTGTGTTCTCCCTCCATCTGCTCCTCATTGGGACCTTGGGAGCTCAGTCCAGTGCTTCAGTGTGGGTCTCTGTCTCTATCTCCATCCATCACCAGATGAAGGTTCTATGGTGATATGAAAGATATTCGCAGTTCTTGCTCTTGTAGGATAGCTGGAGTCTAGTGATGCCATATTGGCCCGCGTATTGACAATTGTGTTCTTACAGATGTATTTAGACATGTAGTTTTGGGATGATTATAGATCTACACCCTAATTTCTGAGTTTGTCTTTGTTATATTGGGGTTTTCTCCCTTGGTTTCTGCTTCCTGTTTATTCTTATAGTCTTTTTGGCCTGAATTTCTAGACTGTGGTGTGACCTCTGATCTAGTAGGGAGTCTTGTTCTAGTTGAGTGCTGCTGCAGGTGAGCTTGGTCTTTGGTGCAGTTGGGGAAAGGTGCAGTGGGGTTGTCTCTGTTCTTCTGACTGGCATGGTCTGTTTTTCCTAAATGCTGTGTTCTGCACCTCTTTTTCCTGACTGGTTAGTCTGTACCTGAGTCCCTGAAGTGTGCTTCTCAGACTGCTGAGTCCTGCATGGGAGGAATGGGATTTCACCTGGAGCTGGGAGCAGGGGTGCTGGTGATGATGTGGGAGGTGGAGGGCTGCAGAATGGGTCCCTTGCCACAGAACCTGGAAGTGCTGCAGCTTGTCTGGCAAGCAGGTCACTCAACATTTTCTCCCCAGCTGGTGTGAACTGTGCCTGAGCCATGAAGTCTGCAGGAGTTTGGAAGAAAAGCTGACTGCTAGGGGGATGATGATTGAGAGGACTTGGACAGTGGAATGTGTTTGGAGGAACAGAATCCTGGGAATGAATGTGGCAGTCCATCTGACAGGTATCTTACTCATCTTTTCTTCTAATTGGGTGGCCTATATCTGACCATTTTTACTATATTAATCTTACCAATTCATGTACATTGGAGTCCATCTTGAACCTGTCAGAATGGCTAAGGTAAAAAACACAAGTGACAACTCATGCTGGGGAGGATGTGGAGCAAGGGGAACATTATTTTACTGGTGATGGGAGTGCAGACTTGTACAGCTACTTTGGAAATCAATATGATGTTTTCTTAGACAATTGGGACTCAAATTGGGTCAGCTAGTTCACACCTGGGCATATAACCAAAAGATGCCCAATCATATCACAAAAACAGTTTCTTAACTATGTTCATAATAGCTTTATTCATATATTCAGAACCTCAAAACAATCTAGATAGCCATCAAGTGAAAAATAAAAAAGAAAATATGGTACATTAGTTATAGGGAGGGGGCCCCTTGTTTGTCCCAGACGCCCAGCTAGCTTACACCTGAAATAACCACACAGAAACTGTATTAATTTAAACATTGCTTGGCCATTTTTATTGGCTAACTCTTACATATTAGTTTAACCCATCTTCATTAATATGTGTATCACGACATGGCAGTGGCTTACTGGAGATTCTAACCAGTGCCCGTCTGAGGTGGAGGATCCATTGCCTTTTCCTGACTTTGCTTTCTTTCTCCCAGTTCTGTCTTCTCTGCCTACCTAAGTTCTGCCCTATCAGGCCCAAAGCAGTTTCTTTATTCGTTAACCAATGAAAGCAACACATGAACAGAAGAACCTCCTATGCCAAACATTTACACAATTGATATTACTCACTGTTAAAATAATGACAACTTGAAAATTTCAGGCACATGGATAGAAGTAGAAAATAATCATCCTGAGTGAAGTAAACCAGACTAAGAAAGACAAGCATGGAATGTACTTAATTATAAGTGGATATTAGCTATAAAGAAAAAGATAATCTTGCTATGGTCCACAGACCCGGAGAGGCTAAGTAACAAGGGGACCTTAAGGAGGGTAACAAGGATCTTCCTGAGAAGATGAAATAGAATATATTTTGAGGATGGATTGGGAACAGGTATTGTTGGTAACAGCAATGATTAGGTGAGGGCAAGGGAAGGAGAAATAATGGAAGAAATAGCTAGAATTGGGAGAATTTGGGGAGGGAGCGAGGCTGGAAACTGAGTGAAACGGAAACTCCGTGTAATCTACAAGAGTACCGTAGTACAGATTCCTAGTAAAGAGGGGCATGGAACCTGAACCAGGAAAGGCCTCGAGCGGAAAGATTGGTGGAAGCATTGTGGCTCAGATGGACTGGAGATGAGCAATAAGGTCCCATTGTGGCTCAGACTATGATGGGGATCACAGGCACTAGGAGAGCTTATCCAAGTTATGGCATCAAATGCTGTTTTTAGGCTGAAGCTGCGGAGGTGAGGAATGAACCAGAGAGCAAACCCATGTGGGAGTTTATTAGGAAAGGGCTGGGGTTAGGGGGAGGAAGTGTGGTCAACCTAGAGGGGAGTGGGAAAGGACAAACAGGCAGGCAAAGTTACTTAAAAGGGAAAGCTTTTAAGTGCCTGCATACAGAGCCATACACATCCATGCAAAACATGAGGTAGCAATGTAAGGTCGCAGGGAACCTGAGCAGGCTAGGTATTTGTCTGAATTCTGGTATGCTGCAACAGTGGGGGGGGGGAGGGCAGTATAATGCTGGAATCCTAACAATTGGGACACCACAAAATCTTCAGCCTGGAGATTGTCCTGCCTACAAAATGTTCTGTGACCTGAGCCTGGCAGAACAGTTATCAAGAAAACCAGAGAGACTTCATCTAGCAACTGACTGGAGAAGATGGAGTCCCACAGCCAAACATTAGGCCGAACTCGGGGAGAGGGAGGAAGGGTCAGAGGCAGCAGAAAGATCAGGGACAGCAGGAGAACACAGGACATGGGCCACAGAAACAACTGACCCAGACTCATGGGGTCTTGCAGAGTTCAGGAAGCCTTCATGGGTCTGAACCAGTTTATCTGCATATGTAATGGCTGAGCTGCTTAGTGTTCTTGTGGGACTTCTAATCATGGGAGCAGGGGCTCTCTCTGACTCTTGCCGGCTTGTGAGACCCTTCTCCTCCTGCTGGGTTGTCTCATCCAACCTTGTTATGCTACCTTAGGTTAATATCCCTGGGAGGTCTGCTGTTTTCTGAAGGAAGGTGGGGGCAGCTGTAGGGGAATGGGAGAAAGGGAGGTTTGGGAGAGAGACAGGAAGGGTGGAAAGGAAGAGAAACTGCAGTCATATTGTGTGTTAGAAGACTAAATAAAAAAAAAAGAAAAATGACAATCAATCAGTTGTACAAAGACATTCCAAGAAATACTGTGTAGATATGAAATTTCATGTTGGTGTCAGTCTGAAGAAAACAGTTAAAGTTTTGACTTCCCTAAATCTTGAGCCTCATCTCTATCCAAGATTTGCACTAATTTAAAGTTCATGAAAGTGTTTTGAAGACGTACTTTGTTACATCTCACAGTTTGATAATTAAAATAGTTGAAATGTGCATAATGTTGTCAGACTGTCCAAGCTGGATGCTAAGCCATCTCTTGCAGCATCTTTTGAAGGTGAATCTAGAAGTGAAATCTCATTTGAGAGACCATTCAGAAAGAAATGTGCGAGACCTGAACATAGGGCTAAGCAATGCCAGAACCATAGCCAGAAAGCAAGGATTGGGATTAATATTCTTCACCTGGATCACTTAAAAATCAGCAAACTGAATATTTGTGTTGTAAAGATTAGAACTAAACTGTATCAATAGTAGGAATTGAGGAACTTTGGGGCCTTCTCATCGGTCATACACAGAGCCTGGAGCCTGCACACTCGTAGGTGAGGCACTAGCCTAAGGTAGTCCCTAGCTGAATGCAAATACAGTGTTCTGATTTGCGCAGTCTAATTGTACCCAACCCCTTCTTTGCTGGTACACGTCCTCACATACCAGTGCCTTACAGCTCCCAAAATGAGAACCGCAGTGAGAACACAGAATCTAGAGAATCTGTGTGCAAATATTAAGAATGAAAATCTGCTCAAATAAAGAAATACCTAATCAAAAAAAAAAAAAAACAGACATCAAGTCTAGTGTCCTCTGCCCATGGGTAAAATAAAGATCAAAATATACCTAATAACTGAAATAGTGTTGGCTTGGCTTGTTATGTCAAACTAAAATTCAAAAATTACGTGGCTTAATAACAAATTCTGCAATTCCTTTTTAATGTCCTCAAGTCTAAGAAGTCATACTTTCCGGAATTAGTGTAAGTTTATGTTTTCAGATGGTGTCTGAATAACAAAGCTGAAAGCAGCTGTTCTAGGGCAAGGAGATTCATGGAAGCAGTCGACAGAAGTGTTGCAGAGCCGCTCTGCACCACACAGCCACCTCAAGGGACTTCAGACTCCTTTTTTGTTTGTTATCTGTTGCTTAATCCAGGCTTAATTCACTCTTAACTTCTGCAAACTCATAAATGTGCTCACCATTTATGGCTATATTTCCACAGAGGATTCTTAGAACAACATTAGGTGGATGTTCGCTGTCTTGTGATGCAAAAGGCATAATGCGTTGATTTCCTTCTATATCCATAAGACTCACACCAAAAAAAAAAAAACTTGTTATAGCAAGTGATAATGTAGAAATACATATAAACTGGGTGCCTTCTATAAAACCTTACCCTTTCAGGGACTCTAAACTGGAGATTCATGGGGAAGGCAGAGCAGGAGGCAGACCTTGTGAGTATTGACAGGCAAAGCCACTTTGGAGCCTTTCTCAGGATTCTAGATTGCTATTTCCCGTGGCAAGGCACATCCACATCCTTCAGTGAGAGCCGCTATTAGCAGAGCAATGTATGCTTACTATTTATTTACCACAACAGCCCCATGACTGCTTACCCAGGCAAGCACTAGAAATATCTAGCTCATTACAACTACATAAAATAGCATGGGGTATTTTCAGAATGAAAGCGATCAGAGGATGACGAATTCTAAAGCTGTTCATGTCTCTGTTTCTGACAGAAAGGATTGCTCTTAAATACTGGCATCTTGAACAATCAATGAGGATATGCTTGATTCTGAGTAGAATATGGCCCAGCTCAAATCTTGATTTTTTTTTTTAATCTGAGAACCCATGAATGTTCTTAAATCAACTGATCAAAGAACACTGACTTGAATAGAGTCAGAAACTGAAAATGCTTGGTGACTTACTCAGCTGGAAGTTGATCCTGGTCGCTATTTAAATCTACTGCTTAAGTGTCCTCAGAATACATGTTGCATTCTTTAACTTGGTTCAGAGGGCAGACATTGGGATCAAAACATCCTTAACCATTCAGTTGGTATTGTGGCCTTTTAGTATTTACGTACAGCTGTTACAATTACCCAAATATCTGAAGCAAACTTTGAATGTTTAAAGATCTTACAGTTGCTAAGAAGAATGTGTTCCAACAGTACCTAGTAACTGGAGGCAATGAGACCCCCGAAGATAACGGTATTTGTCATATGCAAGCAGCTGTAATTCTGAGTGGAAGTTATTACCTTCTTATAAGTCCAGTTATTGAAACCAGTTCTGTATTTTGATTGCCTGGAAACCATGCTGCAAAAACAATGGTGTCATCAATCTAAGGACAGCTTCTAGATAAAGCAGACGCCCTAAGTTTCTAACGGAAAGGCAGGAAAAACACAGAAAGCTAACTGAAAATATTTTGCTAAGCATTGCTTACAAGTTAGGACTCTAGAATATTCACGGTAAACAACACACACAAGTATTGTTATGATTATAAGCAAAGCTACCTCTGGTGGCTGTGCTTGTGAAGTAACATCTCTGGACGTGAGTCTCTGTGAGAAGAGGATTCTGTGTTTTGATTTTGTTTGTTTGTTTGCTTGCTTGAAGTTGTCTAAAATGAGCTTTGAATAGTAAGATATTTATAAGCTTTGACAATGTTGATTTCATTCAAAATTAATGTTTATGAGATCAGTAAGATGTAAAGGCAGCTGTAAGTAAGGTAAGAGACAAAAGCCATTCTTCTTGGTTGTTTCACCAGTTGTGATTGGCCATTCACACCTAACCATTTGGTCATGTTGTCAAATTTCATTTCCCTGTTCCTTATTATATTAATCACACTTCAAGACCTCATGACTTTCTTTGCTCATGAAATATAAGGACAGTTGTAACTTCCGTTTTCACTTCCATTGTCAAAGCATTTAGTACAAAATTCCTGCTGGTGGCAACTTCATCAGCTTCAAGTGTGCAGATGCACAGTAGAGTTTCCAGCTGTTTCCAGACAGTGTGAAATAGAGCAAGAACTATGCCGTTGCTAGACTCATCCGTTATATTTTGAGGAAAATCTCAGTATAACCAGCCTAACCCAATTACATTGGCATCGTGATTTGTAGAGAAGCAAAGATTCTTCTTTTCACAGAGCTATTGCTTCTAACACTTTGAAAATCTTTTTACAATTTGTATTTATATATTAATTTTATAGGTGCCTTTTGACTTAAATTCACTGCATATAGTGTTACATTAAATATGTTCAAGTTCTCTCAAGTATGGACTTGACTATTTGCACCAGATCCATCCCTCCCTTTAGTCCCTTCCCACACCCAATGAATTTCCTCCTCTCCCTGCCTCCTTGCCACTCCCATGCCATGTAAACACATAAATAGGTTTGGATGTCTATAAAGAATTCCAAAACTCACAAATAACTGTTTAGCATTTGTCTTTTTGCATCTGACTTACTTCTCTTGATGCAGTGGTTTACACTTATCTCTTTTTCCAATAAAAAGCATAATTTCATTGTGTATATATACTACATATTATCATAATTCATTTACATTTCTTTAAATTAAAAAGGTTGACTATGTACAGGTTAGTAGTAAAGAATAAGACTATAAATTTAATCAAATTGCTTTTTAAGTTAAAACCTGAAATTTACAGCTGACAAATTTGTATTAATGTTTTTATTACTTTGCCTATCCAGAAAAATGCCATAGCTTATTTTTCAAAAATTAAACCAAGTCTTGTGGGTTTATGTTCATCAAGTTAGACTTAAACAACTTTCTTTCTATTAGCTTTTTTCTCACAGATATCCTCACATACCATCTTTATTCCATACATTACTTTCCTGTTGCTTTACTTATTTAGTGTTTTCCTACTTGACAAGAGAAAGTTCTCATTACTACTTGATATGATAGATCCTGGCCAAGGACTTTTGCTTGTTGCCACAGCAATGCAAACTGCTTCTACTATAAATGAAAATCCAACTTAGATAGATGTTAGCTTTATGGAATCGTTGATAAATAATATAAGTCCCATTAGGCGTATACATTAGGTGTCAAAGGTATACCTAGACTGCTTGTGATATTGGCAAAATAGGTCTTATGCAAACTTAAAGCCAGTCCTACTGTATTTCCCTGTTTATTTCAGGCCAGATCTGCTACCTTAATAATGTTTTTTAACAGAGTAATTAAGTATGTACAAATCACAGCCTCTGTGTGTGGGGACACACACACATGCACACATCGATTTAAAGCTGATGTGTTATCACATGCTTAAAATCTCTGAGAGATACACATGTATCTATTTTAGAATTTTCACAAATGATGTAACTATATCTGTTCATATTTTCTCATTCAGAATTAACCACAATGGAACACCACTTTCACAGACTTGTTTTGGAGAAGAACATGTTGCCTACCAGAATGATCCAAACAGAGGTAAAGTACATTTTTAATACCACCCATCAGTTGTTAATTTTTTTTCTTTTAACTAGAATGAAAATGTTAAAATTTTATGCAGCATTTTGGTATGGAGTAGCTTAATAAAGCAGTTATTTTCTTGTTTTGCGAATGCAATTTTTATGTAAAAACTGGTTTTGTTTTAGAGTTACTAATCAATTCTGTCTCCATTATGTGGACCAATGCAGAGTATCTCTATAAGAAATTAAAGAATACATTTTGTATTAATTCTGCAGGATTAAAGTAATTGATTGGAGTATAATAATAGCTCTGTACATTTGAAAACATAATTTGGAACTTACTTTCAGGTTAGGTAGTCTTTATTTCTCACCACAGAGAACAAGGTCTTGATTTGAAATAGTTTAAAACAGTAAAACTTTACTTATTTCCCAACCTTGCACATGTACAAAATTTGTTTCATTGTAAAATAGAATTTTATTTGAGTGGGTCACCTTCCCCATTCACGGCTCTCTCCGTGAATCTGGAGACAGTTAAAGGAATCAGCTGAGAAGCAGTAGGTGTGGCACTGCTTCAGAGCGTCTGGTGTTCCGTGTCTAAACAGGGGGATTTTCAACAGAAAACTCCCTCACCAGACCTACACACATGTGTCTTCTCAACACGAAAATTCTCTTTTTGTTATTCGGAGGTTTTATCAAGAAAACTGTTGACTTTAGTACTAAAAATATCTCATATGAGTTCTGATTGTTTGACAAATTTTATGAGTTTTTTTTTTCTTTTTTTTTTTTTTTTTTTGTGATTAAATTGGTCATGTGCTTCTAATGAATCCCAGTGGAGATAAGGGCAGGAGACTTTATATTCTCTGTATATCCACTATGGACTAGATCTCTTTGGCTTTTTGAATATATTACCATATTTAGCATTAGTAACCTTAGACAATCAAACAATGATTATCATCTGATTGAAAAGGAGGAAACTTAGGTTCAGGAAAGTGGGTAATGTCACCTTAAAGTAAGAATTTGCAGTTCAGGTCTGTTTAGCACCGACACTCCCTGCCATTCCATCATCCCATGCTGCTTCTCAGTAGGCCGATTGCTCCTTCACTCCTTAAGATTTACTGTAAACTGAGTTATCTAGAAGTGATTGGTATAATATTGTGGACAATGACCTAAGACTATTTTTAAATCCTTTATAGTTTTTGGATAAAATAATTACTTAATAATATTTTTAAAAAGTGATTGGTCAGTTACTTTCTTCCTACGAAATTAATTTGAACTATGCAAAAATATGTATGGATTGCATTTTTTATACATTTTAAATGATAGGGAATTTCATATGGCCAACTGAAAAAAAAAACTACTTAGGAAAAAAAAGTCACAGAAAACAAGCATGAAATAGTCGATAATCCGGATAGTCGTGAGGTCCTCAGAACGAACTGTGTGCATTTCCTGCCTTGTCTATCCATTCATTGTTTTCCCCTGTGAATTTATCTTACAGATAAAGAGGGCCTTACCAAGGACCACCCACCTCCATCCACAGGGCAGGGAACCCTGATTGCTCTTTGGGCTGATGAGGGAGGGGGACTTGATTGGGGGAGGGGGGAAGGGGAGGCGGCGGTGGGGAAGAGACAGAAATCTTTAATAAATTAAAAAAAAAAGAAAAAGAAAAAATCAGGTAAATGGAGAATGGTGACAGATCTCAGGGCCATCANTAAATAAATAAACAAACAAATAAATAAATAAATAAAAAGAGGGCTTTACCTATGCTTTGGAAAAATCAGAGTTAGAGCCACAATTTATTCTCTTGGTCACTGAATGAAACCTTGGCCATTTTTTTTTTCAATACCTATAGTCCTGTGTTCATATCAAACCATGTCCTGGGCATAGTCTTACTGAGGGAGTATTTTGCCTTTTTTTAATTGAAATAAAAATCTTTTGATTATATTCTATTTTTTTATAATTCTCATTCTGTTTTTCTAAATTGTTTTCTAAATTTTAAGCTATATATTCTACCATACTTTATTTCTTTTTTAAGATTAGTTGCAAAGTTCTAATTGACAGAATGAAATGCAAAAGAACCCACTGAACACCCACTAGATGCTTTTTTAGAAAGGGGAAACATTCTATAAAAAACCCTGAACAATGCAAGACACACACGGATGAGCACGTGTTTCTTAATGACATTCTATGTGCAGTCCGTCCCATCATGTTAGCCTCAGCCGTCTACCCACAAGACACAGGAAACAAGAGCCCTAACAAGGTCTATTTTAATAGCATATACAATAATGTACATTTTCAAAAGTATTTGTCAATTCGAAATCCTAATTTGTATTTCAGATAGTCTGGTTATGTCTCTGAAGCCATCTTGTAGTAGCTACACCATTTGCTGTCTGTATAACTTCAATTGAGGGCCCATTTTTATATCACCCTTTCCTTTTTGAAAAAAAAAAATTAACTTACTAGAACTATTTATGAGACAATGGTCTCTTTTTTAAAGCAAATTGATAATAAAAATATATAAAGCACATAAAAGCGATGTATAATGGCCTCTGTGCAATTAAAAAAAGGTTTCTGTGTTTTGAAGTTGTGGTATATGCCAGGGACTCTCAGACCTCCAGTGCCTGGGGCACAGGAAAGCAGGACACTGGTCTATACAGGTGTGAGCATACACAGCAAGACTATGAAAATGAGGAGACATTTGCTTATAAATAATGTCTTGAGGAGAAAATGCCTAACAAATTTTCCATATGCAGCATTCAGCTCATAAAGAGAATAGACGTATCTTATCTTCTATTCAGCTAACAGGTTTCAGCAGTTTTCTGAATACTTATGAGTAGCTCAGAAATTCATATAAGTTCATGTAATTCACACAGCATCTGCTGTAAAAAAAATAAAGTGATAATTTACATCCAATTAAAATATCTCTCATTAGATAAAATGATTTAATAAACCAACAAATTTATATAAGAGAATAGCATTCACTGGGAATAAAATGAGTCAATTTGCTATGCAAACAAAAAAATCAAAGAGCAGAAGACTGAAAAAGGAACGCTTCCAATGTCTTTTATATAAAATTTTAATTTGTTGACTTAAAAAGAAAAACGGTGTCCTTACTGTCTTAGAATTTATGTGAGTTATTTAAAAAGCATGTCTATTCATTGGATGAAATTCTTATTAAATTGCTAAAAATATACTTCTGAAGCCCTTGTATCTAGCACAGGAGTAGAAATTTCAGTAATGTTTCTTACACATTATCACCTTTCTGTCTTTTAAATGTTTTCCAGTTGTACTGCATGGGACTATATGCAATCCTGACTTAAAAGGGAAATTAAAAGTTTGTTTGTAATTTCTTTTTATGCTATAAGTATGCATTACCTTAAAATAAGCTTATATCTATCTGGAAGGCAATTATGCAAATGCATTCTGTGAGGGCATATACTAATGATAAAACATGAAATAATCTCAAGGAAAAAAAGAGGTGTCGAGTGAAGAAAAAGTAAGTCTTGCTATTTTTCCCTTTAAATATTTTTAGGTCTCTTCACCACTGCTGTTGGGTCATCTCTCATAGCTGTACTACTGAGCCTTTGTCAGTCTGGAGGAGGCCGCCATGTGTCCATGGATGCTTATTTAGTACGGTGAGGACAGATGGCCTGGAATTGCTGAAGAAGACCTTAAAATATATCTAAAATAGGAAAGGAAAAGAAACAATGAGGAAGGACTTCAAGAAGAGAGAAATGTGTGGCAAGGAAAATAGCACACATGCACATACACATTCACACGTGTACACAGAGACACACACGCACACACACTCAGGCCTCTGTGCACAAGTGAAAAAAGGCTACAACGTAGTAGGATCATATTTAATGCAAATGTTTTCTTTTCTTCTCTTTTTTACAGAAGTTCAAATTTCATTCTTCTGGGTTTGGCTTCTGTGTAACAGAGTTTATTTCCCCAGGCCCTCCTGTTCTGACCTCACAGCAACCTGGGTAATGGGTGATATACATTTGCTTTTTATGACTCCCCAACTTGGGCTGTGAATTTTGAATTGCACAAGTTCTTGGGCTTTTCTTCTTTAAATCAAACTGAACCAATCTGAAAACCCTGACACCTCAATCAATGTTTCAATACAATCTGTTTAAAAATTATTTTTTTCTGACTTACCACTTTTTTTCTTTTTCCTATAATTTTTAAGAAAGTGTACAAAATAGCTCAGGAAAAAAATCATTGAGAGATGTTGTATGTGTCTTATTTATGGGAGAGGAAGAGAAATAGTTATTTGTGTTCATGGGAGTGTCAGTACATAAAAGTGTGCTTTCAAATCAAAATGCTCTAGGAGATATTTTAATATAAATGACATTAGCAGATAGCCTACTACGTATTTTTCCTTCCAAGTTTTCATATTAGCATCTTCCCATTTTCTTCAGTTTGTTTCATTTTCAGGGGCTCCGAGTGTGCCAGGTAACAGAGGGTTAGTGCCCCAATTACTGACTTCTGTTTTGCTCCTAAAACAAATACTAGATTCCAGATTTCTTTTTCCCTCTGAGTTGTCATGGTTATCAGATGACACCTTCTCTGAATTCTCTCCTATTTTAACTCTTTCTCCTGCTTTGTATAAATAGGCTGAACAGAGACGAGACAAGAAGGGAAAAATAACCATCAAGTTGGGGATTTTATAAGTAACAAAGGAAGCACAAACAATGTGATGAAAGAAGAAAAGAAATATTTTCTTGATTACAAATAAAAAGAGATTTTGTATCAGAGCACTACATGGCATTAAATCAAAAAACAACGATAACAACAAAAATCATATTTCTATAATGGTCTCTGAACGTCCCTAAAAGTTTCTAAGCCTGTTGAATTACACTGTGGTTAGGCTTCTACAACAATCCTCCACTCACACTACCAATGAAACAGCAGCAAGGATACTAAATTTCTAAAGTAAATCAAGGGACTCTTGAGAAACCAGCACCTTTAAAAATAGAATGCTAATAAGATTCATAAACACAGCATTTGAAAACATGCAATCCTTTTGTTTTACAAAAACATCTGTTGCTCATATGAATATTGTGAGCACGAAATGCTTCAGGTTTTGCTGAGGAGGTGTGCTGGGTGGTGGCTCTCTACAGACTTGGCTCCAAGAAACTCAGACTAACTCCCTGGCCAATTGGCTCAGCAATTTCCCAGTGGTCAGCACGTCTTGCCATAATCACATAGTGGTGCCCGAGCCTGATTCTGAACTGTACTTTGTACCTTCTAATGAAAGCATCCCAAAATATCCTTAACCACTCAAATTCTGGAACAGCCGTGACCTCAGACTGGACCCAGGTTTGTTGAGCCAGAATGGCTGGTGAAAAGGTCCCTGTGACACTTCTGTCTTTATTAGTGTTGCCATTGCACTATTTATGATTATATAAATGAACTAAAGACCTTGTAACATGGTGCCGGCTAGAAAACTAATGCAGAACATCACAATATCATGTATTGTTGAAATACTGTCAATAAAGGAGAAGCTTTAAGAAATAATTATAAGGAACTCTTCTGCTTAAATCAACAACAAAAACCTAAAAAAAATCAAATAGTTAACTCATTTGAGTTGTTAGAAAAATTCAGTTCTCTCTGCTGTTAACAAAGAGAGCATCATTGTGCTTTTAAAAGTAAGGTTTTCACCATTACTTTTTTGACAAACCACAGCCAAGTGGCTGTGGAACACATGATATTGGATGTCACTAGAAATGCCTAGCTATGACCTCAGAAACTAAAGATAAAAGGACAAAAGAAATAGAGCCCCTTTCCACAGAAATTGCAACCAGAATAGCAACCCCAAAAAGGAAAACATCTAAACAAAATGGGTATCCCTGGGTCCTTTATGTTGTCAAAACTGTGTATAGAGTACAATCACCTGGTCCAGTGTAGCTTCACGCACGCTCACAGACACACATTCGCATGCATGTGCACACACACACACATGTATTGGAATACGAGTATTTTATGGTATATCACTAACAAGATGGGAACAAAGGCTTATTTCATGCTTTTAAATACATCTTGGGAATACTATTCTGCTATTATTTATGTAAAATATATATAAGAAAACAATCTAAAGTTCTAATCTAATGTTTTTATAACTAGCTTATATTTTATAAGAAGAGTTCTAATCTGTATATCACTTTGCTGAGGAGATACAATGTTTTCTACAATACTTAAATATAAGAAAATACATTTACACATACATGCATGCACATGCTTGCTCACAAACACACACACACACACACACACACAATGATAGTCCATTTCTTATACAAAGAACAAGTGGAAGAAGGAGAAAAAAGAAGAAGAAAAGGAATAGGAAGAATGAAATAAAACTAACTTCTCCTAGGAACTCTGTGGGTTTTGGTTGCTATCTTCTTATTTTTCAGTCCGTATTGGAGAAGAAAAAAGATCTACTAAAAACCACAGTTATGTTGAAAACAAGTGAAAGTTAATTTACCTTGCTAATTTTGACATGCTGCTTTCTTTAACTGCAGAGCTGTCTTTTTCTAACTAGAATTAGTTAATTTTTTTGCAATCTATTTTTCCACAGAAAGTAACCCCTTGTGTCCTACCATAGGCTCCTCACTGAATGATCTCTTTTTCTTCTAATTATATTTCTTCACCTTGGGAGGGACTAACACCGCTCCAGGATAAGCAACCCAGCAGAGCCTAAGGTCAGGTGTGCCCTAGAATCTAAGTCTAGAAATTACAATCACTGAACAAGAGCACGAGAGGGGAGAAGAGGCAGAGTGGGGAATTTGTAATGATACTCAGGCTTATTCTAAGGAATAATTAACCGAAGAGTATCCTATGTAACAGCATTTGCTAGAGGCCTCTAAGGGCAGAATGAAAACTTTTGGGGGCTGCTCTGTTCTGAATCCTTTTTGAAAGCCATTGGGTTAACAAATCAGTAGCCCCAACAGTGAAGACTTTGCGTTTTACTTCTTAAGTACTTCTTGCTCTATGGTCCAGAAATTAGAGTTCTACCGATGAGCCAGCAAAACTCAGTGTTTCTACTGTATATTATGCACACAGACGCTGCAGTGTAAAATATCTGAAAAAATACAATACATACTCAAAATAAAAAGTAACTTTAAAGGGGGGACTGAATAAAGCTAATGGGGGAAGATTGCAGGAGGAATTTTCTACGATAACTCTTGCAGACCAAAGGGAGTTCTGTTTCTTGGAGAGTTTGGAGCCTTGTGTGGCAGGGATGTTCCAGGTAGAGCACTGTAGGTGGAAGACCGAGAAGCATGAGCAGAGCTTTAAACAAAATTTTCAGCTGGGCTTTTGTTTAACTCGTATGCAAATTAGCACAGTGCTTCATTTGAATATTTATTTACTGCATTTGTGAAGGAAATTGAGGGATTATAGCCTCTTCCCAGCTGTGTTTTAGTTAATGACTGGTCAGCCTATTAGCCTGTTCTCCTAAGTGGATCCTCTGCATGAGTAACACCTTTCTGCACTCTGACTAGAGATTCTTTACATAAACAGTGGAGAAAACAGGAAGACAGGCCCAGGAGGACTTAACTCTAAAGGATTCTATCTCTTCCACATATTTAGAAGTAATAGTAATTACTTAGTAAAGATAACTTTTGTATTTTATAATAAGCAAAGCAAGCATCTGCCTAGATAATAATGGGGGAGATGAGGGAACCAAAATTTCTTCTGCCCAAAAGGATCCAAGATTTGGCTGTAAGTGACCTTCCTCTTCTGCCCCCCCAAATATGCTCATTTCCCCCTAAATATAAGCTGATCACATAAAATTTCCAAAATCACATTATTAACTGACAAGCTCACAGGATGCTTATATCTGAATTTCTTCCTATTTTCTCATTGAAGTGGAGAAAAGAACATATTTCTCTGGCAGCCAAATCTGCTGAGGTGTCACAGTTAGCCAGTTTTTGACTTTGAAATGGGAGATTTGCAACTTGACCAGCTCATTTCTAAGGATCTGTAGAAAATAAATTCTTAGAAACAAATGCTCTAATTACTACATTAGTGAATACAATAATCTGTGTCTAGCAATCTATTATTTATGGAGAAATAAGAAAAATAATGTCTTTTTGTTGGTATGCTTATATGTCTCAAACTATAAGGGAAAACTGACTTGTTACCTAAGTTTCTGTCTTCTGTATCTGCTTCCTTTTGTTCAAACTGATCTTGTGGGTGAGAACACGAACTAATCCTGATACAGTCCATGGGACGAATGAGTCAAATTCTTCCTTCAAAGCTCTCAATTGTTTAGTGGAATTGAAGACAATCTTGTACTTTGATTTACTTTTGTTGGTAATCTTTACAAGGTAATCTTAATAACTTATTAACTTACTTAACAAAATTCCTAATATTTAGGATGATTTACACAAGCAAGTTATTTATGTATACGGTTTTGCTAAAAAGCAGAAGCCAAGAACTTAAAAGCAAGCTAGATTTGAAACTTATGCCCAAATCCACAATCTGAATGTATCATTGTATCAAAACTGTTAACTCTTTAGATGAAAATGTCAATCATTATCTATGGAATAGACAAGTCAACCACATATAAATCAAATAATAAAAGGAACACGCTGTCAGACCACAAAATAGAGAAATATATATTATGTCAATATCAATTATGTCAATGAAAGAATATTACAAAAATATATATTCTCCCTATGAAACCTACTTTGTTGTTAAGCGTTTACTAGTTTTTTTCCACGACACTGTAACTGTTCAGTAGAGCAGAAGGTTCCCAAGTACAGCTCATGCTATACTCCTCTGCACGCAACGAATGGCACACACATTTCAATGCCTCATTTCCCTCCCAACCATCCCACAAGCCCATCAGGCACATTTCTTGTTCTTTCCTTCTGTGGGGCAGAGGCAGACAGATTGCTGGATCAGATAGAGCAGCACGCTGTATACTGCATCTGAAATGTGCCTTTTTTAAAAGCAGCAGATTTATTGATTTTCTTAAGTAGAAAATATGCACCCGGACATTAGACAAACACAGACTAAACACAGACTGAGGAAAAGCTGATAATTTGATTAAACTGACTGAGCTTTTGTTGTCTGTGTTTGGGGACTTTCCAGTGATGGACAAGTGCCAAGCACCCCTCCCCTTTCGAATTTAACAAATCTCATCTCTAAGCACAATGAATTTTACAATTGCACCACATTTAGATAATTGTTTTTCCTTAGAAAAATATTTTGATGGGCCCATATTTTTCATAGTTTGAAAAGATGGGATGTAGGGAAATCTTGCCTTGTTCAATTTGGAAGCTTTTGCTTAGAAAAGGCTTAATATTGGCCATGGACAAAGCATTTGGTATTGATGCTATGGGCATTGATACATAATTATCATGCACAGACATAACATGGGCTTCAGTTAGTGGATATAAAAATGCTAGTTCACTTAGCCCTCTAAGATTTTAAAAAACAACAATATTCCTCATAACAAAAATAGTTTTATTCATTTGTCTATCCATGCATCATTTGCATAAATAAAAGCAAATCTCCATTTTACAAATGTTGTGTAACCATAAAAAAATTTGAATGTATAGTTAAGGGATGGTTTATTAAATATAGTTCACAAAATGTTCTGACTAAATTGAGTTAAATACTTTAATCATATAATTATTCTTATAGTAGTATTTCATATAAGTTAAAAGTTAGATTTCCCTGCAATTTCAAAGAACTCTGGTCGCTTAGTTTCCCTCTGTGATTTCTAGAGATGGAATTAGGGGCAGCAGGTGAGTGTTGCTTGTGGATGTGTGTATATGTGTAGTAACAAAGATGAAGGTATAGTATCTTTAAAATGTGAAGATTGCTGAATTTTATATATTAGATAATGAGACTTTGAAAAACTGTGTTAATATCTCTAAACTACCTTTGTTTCTTTTTCTCATTCATATGCTGGTATTTAAAAAAATGTGACGCTGCCAATGTTATTCAAAGGCTATTCTGTAGTATTCATTTCTACATTTGACTCTTAGCCCAGGGAGCTCTTCTTTGTCAGTCCCTGCCTTTCACTTCATAAAGTTTCAATACCCATCTTCACACATTATCTTCTACCTTATAATAAAGGTCATTTTGTTCTTTCTTCTCACATTGATTTAACTCTCTAGGCTCTTGAGTCTTATACATGTATTTTTTTTTTTTACCTTCCAATCTCTGCATGCTTTATATTGATTATCTCTTCTAGAACGTTCTGCTTCAGGCCATTTGGTTTCCAAGACATTTAACCACAATGTTTCCCAAATCCCAGTGCCTCCATTTCGGACTATGGATTCTCTTTTCCAGTCATATTTTTTTTCTTTAGACTTCTATGGATTAATATGAAAATTTAATGATTTATATCATCTGGTCTGGAGTTGTTTATACAAAGCTACTTCGAAGAGATATGCAAAGATAATTTAAATCTTACTCTTTTTGTTTTGCCTCTCTGCCTTTTTAAGTATGTGGTGAAGAAGATTTGCACTAACTCTTTGCATTACTTGAACTCACTGAAGAAAAGAACACACAACAACAACAAAAATCAAGCTGCTAAATTTTAGATTAGTACATGATTCTTATCCCAATGACCTTCAATGGAAATATAATCATAATTTAATTTTTTTCCTTAATTTATAACTTAACACTTAGAAATCATACATACATATCCAAAGATACACAGATCCTTCACAGAGCTGAAAGGATCCAATAATGTGTAACCAAACTGCCTTTTTAATTGGAAGTGCAATTTTGAAATTTGAATATGTTCTTTTGAAAATTACGTAGGCAATAGCATTCTTTTAACACCTGTATCAAGTGTGACACCCAGGTGTTTAATACTGAGGTGACAGTCTTTAGAAAAGTCTGTCTGTGGATAAATGAAGTCAGGAAACCTATATGCACTTTGGGGCTCTAGCTCGGACAACTAGGTACTTTCCTTCGGCAGCTCTTGCTTGATCTGCATATAGCAGTTAGAAAAAGAAAGCATACTTGGTACTTTAAGTTTCAAAAAGAATGAAGCTTATTTCCATGGTTTTTTATTTCCTTTTAATTAGCAAGGTATGTTTTAACAATGCTGAGACTCTCGGCTCAGTAAGAAGTATTGAGAGTACACGCTCAAATAACTGGGTGCTGAGTTGAAGGCCGACTGAACACACTCCATGAACCCTAATTCGAATCAAGGAAAAATGCTGTGGCTTGCGTAGGAGAGAACGCTGGCAGTACTCAGGAAACCTTACCCGAAACTGTCAACGGAAAGGAAACACACGTGCAAATAGTCTGTAACCCATCTGAAACCTCCAGCAGTGGACCGAGGCCTTTCATGGGATCTCCCAAGCATGGCCACCCACAGCTGCCTGCACACCAGCGAGCTTCTCTTTCCTCTTTCAAGAAGTAAAATCACTTCACTAAATGCAAGGCTTTAGGGGCATGCTTTTCTGATAGTATATCTTTGGAATTCCTGAAGGGAAGTAGCTATTCTCACAATGAATGAATGCATTTTTTAACCCTCAAATATGTTATATATCTACGCCATTTTTTCTGGCACTTAAAATTTCTTAGGTTGGTAGAAATAACAATGAAAGATTTTACAATTTCTGTTAAAATTAAATGTCAGATAGTATCAAGGCTAGTTTTTGACAATAGGAACAACCATTGATATGGTGTTATGTATAATATGTAAATTATTAATATGAAACAACTTTGATTAACTGGCACCTTTTTAAAAATTAATTTTATTTATATCTAAAATTCATTAATCAGTACATAGTTGTTAATATGGAAAGTTTTCATGAATAAAATTATTTTCACAGATACAATATTTATTAATTAGAATAATAACACTGTAAATTAAATATGATCAATATTTTATCCATATTCTCTTATTCAAACTTTGTCCTTAATAATATCATGTCCTCTTAATAACATCATGTATGATTATATGAACGAAATTATGTTTTTCCGTTTTACATGAATATTTGGGGACTTTTAGAAAATAGGAGGGTGCACAGGTCTTGATTCTACAAGCAAATCTATTCATAAAACACTGTTTGCTCTGACCTTGGTGATACTATGACTATTTTAAATATCTGATCTAAGAAAAGAATATCTAGTATTAAAATTATGTAACCTTTTTGAGAATTGTTTTTTTATTATAGATTATCCCAAAGATATTTGTTGACATATATTCCACATTATTTGAACAGATACTCAGGCAACCAGAATAGCATGCTTAGCGTGGTGGAAAAAAGGAAAGATTAAATTAAATGTGGTTCTGGACACAATGTTATTTATCTCTTACCTGTTAGAGGAGACAGAAAGAGGTACACTAATCACTATAACAGAATGTAATAAAGTGTTTAGAGTTGAATGCGTGTGTATTTGTACGTGTGTATATTTTTACATTTCTATCTGTATGTTTATATGTGTGTTTGTGTATCTCTCACTGTGTTTGAGTGTGTGTGTGTGTGTGTGTGTGTGTGTGTGAGAGAGAGAGAGAGAGAGAGAGAGAGAGAGAGAGAGAAGAAAAGAGAGAGAGAGAGAGAATGAGAACTTAACTGGCAGAAATAAAAAAGAATTAATGTAATGTTGACTCTCCAAAAGTGGAAATACTGGGGAAGACAGTTGTTTCTTTGAAGGCAATGTCTATACCAGGTTGACTAAATTACTTGAAGAATGGCAAGCAGAATTGAATTCCAGTAAGGAAGTAATTAATAAAACACAGGCACAGAAGTACTTACAGTTGGCATTAAAAGACCAAGGAAAACCTCAGGTTTTATTTGATAGGTGTAGGACCCTGTAGAGGACTGGCCTCGACAAAATTATGTCTTACCATGATAGCGCATGGGAAGAAATGAAAGGAATATGAATATGCATAAAATAATGAGACAGAAAACATAAGCGTATATCAGGAGGGTATTTAAGGAACCATTCAGGATCTCAAATCACTTGCATTTATTTTTCCACAGCTTTTACTGCACAGTTACAAAAGAAAGGAGGAAAAGCTTATTTGCATATCTTGACCAACTGTCAGGATAGCCTTGAGTTATCTTAATTTCAAAAGAACCAAGCAATCACCTCCTGAGTTTGGCCTGGTAACTATGTTTATCAAATCTCCAGACTCTCTGAGGATTAGACAAGGTGAAAATGGGCCTGAATTTTTCTGCCTCCACAGGAACCCATCAAAAAAATATGAGATAAATGATGTAATGATTAGCCCTTGAGAAAACCAAAGGCTCATAATGATGACTCTGGAGACCACACAAAATAATTTAGCAAAAAAAAAATACAATAGTTCACAGAAAATAAAACAGCCAAATGAACAAAATAGTAAGAATGAAATAGAGCTAGTAAGTAAAGGAGAAATCCCACCAGTAGGATCAGAGGTAACGTTACGTCAAATACACGTAGACAGAGGAGACAAGATATTTGAACCTGGGTTCCTAGAAATGTGGTAAAATTGTTTAACATAGTAGATATGGAGATCATGAGAAGAGAAAAAAAATATTGGTGGAATCATCTGTAAACATCTGTTATTCAGCAGATGTCCAAACGGCCTTGGTATAATGAGCTGGCGACAGCAATTGGAGTACGGCATAAGTACAAGGAGGAAGCCTGAGTGTCTTCTGTCCTGACAACGGTATGAATACATGGTATTCACTGAAATAAAAGAGCGGGTCCTGAGTCCTCAATAAAAACCTGTCAAAAACAATCTTTGTTCTTGAAATGTTCATTCTACCGGTCATTAAAACCTTCTTGCCTCTGACTCGCAGGCCTGACACCCTTTTTCTAGCTTGGACTTCCGTTAAAGCCTAAGCTATATAGTAGTTAGAAAGTTGGCTATGGTCTTCCAAAGGTGGAATTAAGTCTCAAGAAGATGTAGTGCCATGACATCCAGAGTGGCAGGGGAACAAGAAAGAGGGCCTGCTAGGAGCATAAGCATACCTTGTTGATTCCTATTCAAAGAAACAAGGGAAACTAGGCAGTATGATAAGGTGGATTTCCATTGCAGTGGAACCTGGAAAGAACTGTCAGGAAAGCTGACTTTTTTGGGAAGTGGGAGGACAAAATCAAAAAATTTGCAAATGCTTCTGTGACTTCCTTGGCTAGATCTCATCAGAAAAATGCTATGAAACGAATTTATGTCCTGTAGAAGGAAGGGTCAGAGATTATGCTAATGAAGGTTGAGTTGAACAACATGAACTCTAGTCAGGGAATGGAGGTCAACAGAGTAAAACTGGATGAAGTAGGATGTGGTGGAGAGTCACTTTAAGTGAAAGGATTAGAATTTTTGTCAAACGTACAGTTGTGCATAGGACTCAGAGTGGTTATTGGCAGGGATGACTCAAGAACGAAGGGAAATTTGGTTAAAATAATATAAAGGCCTTGTCTTCTCACAGTTGTAGTTATATTGCTGAAGTATATTGATTATTAAAAAGTATTTATTCTATTCAAAACTTTCCCATTAAGCTGATAAAATCAGGTCTCGCATTTTACAAAAGCTCTTTGCTCCAGACTAAAAGTTGTCCATATATAATGGCATTGGGATAAAGGGTCTTTGGAAGGTCACTAGATCCCAATGGGATCCTGGGAGTGGGATTCTCCTATAGTAGTAAGGTTTGTGCTCTCATAATCAGAGGATCCAGAGAACTGTTTTTTTCTTCTCCGTGGGAATGGAGCCCTGTGTAACCCAGGAAGTGGGTCCTAGAACTCAAAACAGTTGAAGTGATTTTGGGTTGACAGCATACAAATCCTTAAGAATGCATATGTATATTGTTATGTCACTATACTGTTTTATGGAGGACCAAGGTACAATTTAGTAATTTCTTAGTTTTCCTAATTTGGGATCTTTTGCTCTGGTACTCTCTTATAAATCCTTATTTGAGATTATGGAATAGTGTAAGATAAATGAAGCAGAATTTTATTCTTGGTATAGCTTGACGAGAAATGTAGTAAAACAAAGTCATAAAGAGAAGAAAAAGTAGAAAAAAAGTGAAGCCAAATTGAGTTCATTGGTACAAAATTATAAATTTTATGAAGTAAAATAAATTAAGAACAATTATCAATGGAAAATAATGATATCCCATCATGTTTAGATACTTCTCAAAACTTTGCCATTTATTCAGGTTAACCTTATTTAGAAAATAAATAATGACTACAACCCCCTTTTATAAATTAAAAATAAAAATCAAGCCCTTCCCTCTTTGACCACATAGCATCTCCCTGCCCACCCTGTTCGGGCTCTAGGACCGAATACGAATCGGCAGGGCAAAAGGGA
Organism: Alexandromys fortis; assembly: GCF_014885135.2. Lineage (NCBI taxonomy): Eukaryota > Metazoa > Chordata > Mammalia > Rodentia > Cricetidae > Alexandromys > Alexandromys fortis. The sequence goes on along the minus strand of NW_026067957.1, from coordinate 10,259,560 downwards.
GGGTGGTAGCTCCTTTGTTCCCACTAGCCTGCCTGCACCGAGCTAGGTAGGTCCTTTGTTTACGAACCACCCAAGCAGCAAGGAGACCTGAACCCAGAACCAGGAGGGACATCACTGGGGTGAATGAGTTTCTGACAACGGCAGCAGCCCGGGACAGGGAACTCAGACACCCCTCCTACACTTCCTGGTCATCCTCAGGGGCTACTCTGCCCA
>NW_026067957.1:10236753-10253345 GCF_014885135.2 Alexandromys fortis | reverse complement strand
AAAACTCATCCAATTTCACAATGGTCACTAACCAGAAAGCAAGCCCTGAGAGGGTGGGATCATCACACTATGGTGTCACTTTGCCTCTGGAGATTCATCTCAATGAAAACATGCTTTTACCAATTTCCTTGTGTATGTTTAAAGCGGTATCTACATAATGTTTCATACTAGTACTCTTGCCTACTTCTCAGTCTCAAACAAGCTTTTCAGTTTCAGGAGGTCCCATTCATTGTTTCTTTCAGTGTCTGTGCTACTGGGGTAATATTCAGGAAGTGGTCTCCTGTGCCAATGTATTCAACTGTACTTCCCACTTTCTCTTCTGTGAGGCCAAGAACACAACAAGACAAAACAACAGCCTACAGAATGGCAGAATGGGAAAAGATCTTCACCAAGCCCACAGCATACAGAGGTCTGATCTCCAAAATACACAAAGAAGTCAAGAAATTGGTCATCAAAAGATCAAATAATCCAATAAAAATGGAGAGCTAAACAGAGAACTCCCAACAGAGGAATCTAAAAATGGCTGAAAGACACTTAAGGAAATGCTCAACATCCTTTGCCATCAAAGAAATGCAAATCAAAACAACTCTGAGATTCCATGTTACACCTGTAAGAATGGTTAAGATCAAAAACACTAATGACAACTTATGCTGGAGAGGTTGGGGGGAAAATGGAACCCTTCTGCATTGCTGGTAGGAGAGCAAGCTGGTGCATCCCCTTTGGATGTCAGTGTGCATATTTCTCAGAAAATTAGGAAATAACCTTCTTTAAGACCCAGTAATACCACTTTGGGGCATATATCCAAAGGATGCTCAAACGTGCCACAAGGACATGTGCTCAACTATGTTCAAAGCAGTATTATTTGTCATAGCCAGAACCTGGAAACAACCTAAATACCCCTCGACCAAAGAATGGATAAGGAAAATATGGTACATTTAGACAATGGAGTACTACACAGTAGAAAAAAACCAACATCTTGAAATTTGTAGGCAAATGGATAATTCTAGAAAACATCATTTGAGTGAGGTAACCCAGACCCAGAAAGACAATTATCATATGTACTCATGCATAAGTGATTTTTTAAACATAAAGCAAAGAAAACCAGCCTACAATTCAGAATCGTAGAGAACGTAGACAACAACGAGGACCCTAAGAAAAGCATACATGGATTAATCTACATGGGAAGTAGAAAAAGACAAGAGCTCCTGAGTAAATTGGGAGCATGGGGACCTTGGGAGAGGATTAAATGGGGGGAGAGAGGGAGGGGAGCAGAGAAAAATGTAGGGCTCAATAAAAATCAACATATATATGAAAAGGAAAGGCAAATGCAGAAATCTTCTAAGTGCATTGTAAGAGTTCAGGTTGGTTGTCACTAACACAGCAAGCAGCCATCTCCAGATGTAGCTGAATCTGGTGGTTTGCCTTTTGCTGGCTTCATTAATGAGGCCACATTCAGTCCCTTCAGCATCTTCAGGAAAGAAGTGACTGGATTTGGTGGCCTTCCCTTGACTGTTAAACTCTGTAGGTTTGTTGATGCATTTCCTTGGTAATCTTCATGGTGGAAGCAAGTAGAATCTTATTAGGTGGGCTTTGGGGGAAGTCAGTGGTTTTCTACTTTACAGAAGGTAAAAAGTGACAGGGACAATTTTGATGCTACTGGAAACATTGTTCAGTGGTCTGCCCCCAGGAGATTATGTTCAGGTAGAGTTGGCTAATTCTGCTCCAAGAAAGCCACATTCTTGAATTCCTTCAAGATATTCCTATGAATATTAAGGAGGAGGCAACATTTAAATTCTAAAACATCTACAGAATGAAAAAGAAATTGTACTTGGCATGCCAGAACCATAGAAGTGTTCAACTGCCCAAACAGGGTATGTCAAATAAAGTGCCTCCCCATCTCTACTCTTACCCTTGATTACGTTCCTTTAATTATTTTAATGTATCATAATTTAGGATGAATATATAGTGTCAGAGAAATTCTGAATCTCCATGTTTTGTAAAATGTGTAATCCAGTGTGCCTCAGATTTTCCTTTGGCAGTTGGTATGATGATGCACGCAGAAGGAACAGGTTGGTGGCTTGAAGGGCTAAGAAAAAGAGGCAGGACAACTTCCAATTGCTTACACTTTACAGTTGGCCAAGGAGTAAACACGACTTCCAGACTTTCCGGGCTTCTCAAACTAGCCATTTTTAATCTTTATTTCAGCACTAGCTGTTCAAAGTCATACCTAAAAGTACCTTGACACAAAACCACTGATGGGTGTGGTCACCACTTGGACTAGGCAAGGAACAGGGAGGCTATTTATTTCTAGGACATCTCTGTTCAGTGACTCATGTTTCGACTGGAAAATTGGCCACAGCTTTTTAGCAGTTCTTTCCTGCCAGCTCTCCTGGCATTCTACCGAGTACTTCCACTGACCCTCCCCCTCTCCTTGCCCAGTGTGCTTTCATACTCCTAAAGCCCGACTTAATAATAGTCATTGTTTCACGTTAACCTTGAGGATGTGGAAGGAGGGCAGTGAAGGGCGTAGCTGTGTGCTGTAATGAGCATTTGGCACTAGAGCAGGTGGGGAAGGCTTTGGGGATCTGGGCAGATTAGGAGGAGAGGGGCTCTAGCAGATGTTGAAGAAGATGATGTATTGCTGCTCACTCTGGGATTCAGACAATACCAATGCTAAAACAGAAAGGGAGAAATTCATCTCTTCAGATACAACCTGGGCTAGAAACTGGACCACTTGAAAGTGAGCATTTAAGATGAAAAAATGTGTTTCCAGGCCTTGAATTTCCTCCTTTTTTCTCGGTTGAAAGTTCAATTGCCAGATTGGCATTTTAATTTTAATGTTAACTATATCCAGGGATTTACTTACTTCCATTAGCTTAAGGTTCTTTATTAATCTGACTTCTTTGTGTCTGGGGAACAGAAATGAAACAAAACTCAAGAATACCATTTTACCTGCTGTTAGAATCAAAAAGCCATATACATAAAGCAAGGTGAATACAGTTTAATTAATGATTGCTTTGGTTTTACCAACAGAAGAAATGCATATTTAAAGTTGTCCTTTAGCCTTGTGCTAGGGAATTAGTAAAATATTGTTATAATTAAATATACTGTTAAATTTGAAATGATGAATGAAAATGAAATTAAATTTTAATAAGTCACATTGAACCCCAGTGCTGAATCTTAATATTTATTCCAGTGTGTTTTATAAAGTTCTGAAATTTAGTGGAAGAGAAATCCATTTTGACTGTATGGGTTGCATAACGTGTATATTTGCATGTGCACACATATGAACGCATGCATATTTGCATAAAACATGTTCTGAGTGTGGAAACAATTGTGGGTAGAATCCAAGGGTTAAACAAATATACAGAAAAAGTCTCAATACTAAGTATTGATTACAATGATGAATGGAATTATGGTCAAAGAATATTGCGCATGAACATTCCCTCCACTCTACAAATTATCAGCTCTTCTCTTTCTTTAGAAATAGCTAATGGACTAAAATCTTTGAGCTCCCAGAGTATATTTGACTCCTTAAAATTCAAAAGTAGCTAGATATAGTGGTGCATCCTACCATTCTGTAAGCAGAGGCAGATTCATTAGGAGTTCAAATAAGTCTCTTTTCTTTTTGCTTTTACTCCCAGTGAACAGTGATTAACGCTAAGATCTGTTTTGAATGAGTAAGACACTGGCATCACCTCCTCCAAGGCTCAGAGTAGAACACAGAGGCAGGGTGGGAAGAATGCAAGAACTGGTAGATGGAGAGGAAGACTGCGTAGTGCTGCCTTCTGGACACTACAGAGAAGTTGCAGTTGTGAACTGTTAGTGGCTAACACTACTTGCGTAAGACTGGGCCAGTCAACATTTAGTCCTAGATGGAGAAGGAACCCACAGGCCCTGTCATGTATTTGGACAACTATTGTCTGTTGATGGTTTCTGGGGGAAGAGTGCAATCAGCAATATATCTTCTGTTGAGTCCCCAGTGTTCCAGTGGTTAATTTCACTTTTACACACCCATGCCTGTATGGGTAACCCTGTAAACTCAGTGAATTACAAAACAAAAGCACATAGATTTGGATGGGGGGTGAAGGAGCGTGAGAAGTGAGTATGACCAGAACGCATTATATACATGTATGAAACTGTCAAACAATGAATTTAATTTTAAAGCATTGAAAAACATTTAAGTAAATTTAAAGAATAACAATGAAGTCACGTTTACTTTATCATAAATATTGTTTGAATCAATTAAATGGAGTATATAACTGAGTTGCCATATGTATTTTGATGGTTAATTTGATGGTCCAATGATTGTGTTTAAAAATAAGAAGGAAATAAAGCATACCCTTGGTTATATCTAGGATGGCATATCTAGAAACACGTAGAATATTAGAACATTGACATAATCAACAGATTAATCCTTTGATAGAGTCATTGCATGAGCACATTAATTCTTGGCACTGTAATATAGACCCTCCCCTTTGTTCCTCTGCCTGCTTTCTGTCTACAAGGAAAGGAAGAATAGTCTCTACCATTTCTGATGTCATGGTGCTCAACGTGGAACAAAGGGACTGTAGGCTGACCCTCCTAAAATTATGAGCCCAAAACCATCTTTTCTTCCCTAAAGTGTTTCCAACTGGCATTTAGCAACAGAAATGAGAAAACAGTAAACCAATAAAAAAAAAGTTTGTGTCTGGACAAGGAGTTATCAAGAAAAATAATGATTTTATCCTAAAGTAGTCAAATCTCTCTTTTAGAAGAATTAGAGAAAAAAAAAAACCAGGAATCAATCATTAAAGTAACTTGATTTTGTTTTCTTTTCTTTTATTCTTTTTCTTTTTTTTTGAAAAAAAAAAAAACCACATAGCTTTTTAATAGCAGCAAGTTGGGCACATTTATTCCTAGTGGCCTTGGGGTCATTGATAACCTGTGTAGTTGAGGGTACATGAAGATGGCAAAAAGCACCAGTGTGAGGGCATTTTGTGTCCAGAGATGAGCATAAGGCAGGAATGGGAAGCCATCCACTACAGGTGCTGGATGTGAGACCTCCCAGCATGGCAAACATGAAAACATGAGAGGTGTACCCCTTGGTACCACAATCAGAGGAGAGAGAGGCAAGATTGATGGTGGGACCACAGGGAAATTTGACCACTCATTTGTCATATTTTCATATTTCTTAGTTATTCTAGGCAAAAGAATAGGTGACATGCTTGATATCTCATTCAAGGCTAGGCTCACAATCAACTGTCGTTTTCGGTGAAATAAAGAGTGGCTTCTTAGATGACGGCAGGCAGCCACACTTATCTGTGGTATAAGGATGTTTTAGAACACTAGTCTAGCAACATGACCGTGCTAGAGTCTTTTCTATGGTTTGTTTCATAACCTCAGAAGCCCTGCGTATCTGGCTAGGGTTCTGGTATCAGGCAAGACTTCCCTTCTTCTGAGTGGGCCTTAAATCCAATTAGACAGCTATTGATTATCACAGACATATTAGTGACATGGATGTGGAAAAATTTTATTATATCCAACCACTAAACTCCAAAACTTCAGGCAGGTAATGACTGCTAGGAGAATGAGTATTACCCTCTCCCAGGGATGACACTGTTTATTCATTATATAATACAGAATGCTCAACTCTAAGAGCATATAAAACAAACAACAAAAATGGACTTAGCCCATTGTGTGTGTACATACATATATGCATGTAACAATAATAATCAAATAACAAGATTTTATCAACTTTGGAGTGGGGTTTATGGGATGGGTTCAAAAGAAAGTAGCCAGGAGGGACTGAACTGAGGAAAAGAAAGAAGGAAGGGGAGGAAACTGATATAATTTTACTTCAATTAAAATATATTGAAAATAAATAAGTATATATAATTACATTGTTATTAAAATGAAGATCCTGTGGAAGATATTAGAGATACAAAGATGATTAAGACTGTCCTTTTTAAGGACATTCTCATGTGAAAGAAACTGACAGCATTAAAAAGAGAGAAAAAGAGAACATTATTTGAAAGTAAGAATAAGTACAGGTCTGTCTAGAAACTAAAAGTTCCCTAAAGAAGGTTGCATAGGTTTGATCTCATAGACTATCACAATGTCATGTAGGAGAGATGCAGAAAGAATAATGTGCAAAGAACTTTCCTTACAACTTTGCTCTGAAATTTCACTACTTGTTAACATGAACTTTAAAGAAAATACAGAGGCTTCTGGGCCAGATCAAGTAGCCTTGACCAGTTCTACCCTCAAGGAAGAACTTAGCAGCTCTTGGCTCCCTCAGAAACTGCCTCAGTTAGACAGAGCCAACTCTTCCAAGACCACACCCATGAGTAATGGGGCTGTGAATATAAAGACACGGCTATTTTTGGTTACAGCACTGAGGAACACAAAAGGTCTATTTTAGATCCAGGACTCCCTTTGAGTTCAGCCAAGGTTGACATTGAACCTAAGAAGAACTTCAGACTTTTCCTTTGCTTCTTTTATTTCCGAAGAGTCCAGCTCAATAAATATCCTTCACCTCTATCTTTGAGTTTACTTCCTGAGAAACTAAATTTGAGCTAGCATATTAAATTGAAGAAATTTTGGAAAATCAACTTATCCATTGGCTCTACAAAATATGAACATTTTCTTCATTTTTTGATGTTTCTCCAAATTGCTTGGATATGACTTACATCAGTCACTATTGTAAAAATAATTACTCAAATTTGGTTGAAAAAAATTACTTAGAAAGCACAGCAGAAAGCTGGGCTTTAGTCATGAATTTCTCATCTATTTATCACTTGATCATATTTTTGGATAACTGCTTGCCAAAGCTAAAAATTTTAATCAGAGTCCTTTTTTGACTAGGAAAAGCAGAAAAGATGCCTTTGAAAGCAATAATTACTTTTTTGTTCCATTTACTCTTATACGATTTAAAAGTAGTCAATCAGATTTTTAAATTTTAAATTGATAATAAAATTGCATCTGATCCCTGCCAAGTTGAGTCATATATTTTATGGATGAAATTAGATTAATTAAGATACTACAAATTCCATGAAATTATTTACTTTTAATCTTTAGCAGAACAGTAAATATTAGCTTTGGTTAAACAAAGAGCATGAGAAATAATAATCACTAGAAACAGTTTTATAATATTTATCATGTTAATTTTTTATTTTGCATTTACATAATATTTTAAAATATCATGTAGTCTCAGAGCCATCTTTTCATACCTCTTCACAGTTAAGGCTTGCTTCTTTGTGCCTGTATGAAATATATTCTCCTTTTCTACATAACAATACAAATAAAATACAGTCCTTGTTGTGGTTGATATTGTCAACTTTGCAGGATCTAGCACCACCTAAAAGAATAGCTTCTGGATGTGTCTGTGAGGAAGCGCCTAGATTAATTTCTTGTTCTGGCATACTTGTGCGGGATTAAGGAGATTTGGTTAATTGGGATGAGAAAACCAATCTTAACTGTTATTGTACTTTTCCTTGTCCTGAACTACCTGAAAAAATAAAGAGGAGCTATGATGTGAGCAGCAGCCTTCGTAATTCTTGTTTCTGATTGCAGGTGAAATGGGACACGCTGCCCCAAAGCCCTGCCAACCAGGACTTTCCTGCTCTGATGGACTGCAATCCTGAATTGTGAGCGTAAACCAAGTCTTCCTTCCTTAACATGTTCTCATCTGGTAGTTTGTAGCACCAATAAGTAAAATAGCTACAGCAGTACCATTACTTTGCTGTGTTCTATATGCCTGATACTTTGATTTTTTTTTGAAAGAAAAGAAACACAAGTAAAAGGAAGCCTTTTAAAGATGAAAATAATGATAATAATCAAAGCAGCCAGTATTGAACTTATGCTATAATCTCGTCATTGTTCTAGTTTTTTAAAATATATTCAAATGTTTAATTATTCTCTTCAAAATTTCAGGTAGTGATATTATTTTTCCTATTTTGATGACAGTCAATGGCCCTTATACGGAATGGTGGTAGAATTACTGAAAAATTCATTCATTGTGATCACTTTCATTTTGTGAGTCAAATATCAGTTCAGGTTGGGAATGGAATAAGATGTGAAATGTGTTGGTATATTAAAAGCATTGAAAGCAAAATTAAATGCAGAGGGCTAGTCATGTGTTTCAAAGTTTTCAGAAGATGAGATGAATAATTCACAAATGTTCCCATCCTCACCATCCCTCCAGTTCATCCATGAAAATCTATTCTGTTTCCCCTTCTCAGGGAGATCCATGCATCCCCACTTAGCCTTCCCGTTACTTAGCCTCCCAGGGTCTGTGGATTGTAGTATGATTATTCTTTACTTTAGGCTTGATAGTCTAAAGACCTAAGATAGAACCAAAAACATCTTGAAAACAAAACAAAAAGTCAATAAAAGAATCACTAATGATATTCTGCTGTGTAACAAGACCACAGCATAATTGTCATCAGAGAGGTTTCATGCAGCAACTGATGGGAACAGATGATGCAGAGAACCATACCCAAATATTAGGAGGACTTGGGGAATCCTGCAGAAGAGTGGAGGGGGAGGAAGAGGGGCCAAGGACACCACAAGAACACAACTAACTAACTGGAATCAACTAACCAGTTAACCAGTGTTCATAGGAACTCACAGAGACTGAAACAACAACCAGGAGCCTCTCTGGGTCTGACTGACGTCCTCTGCATTTGTTCTGATTGTGCAGCTGATAATGTGAGAATCCGAGCAGTGGAAGTGGATCTGTCTCTGACTCTTTTGTCTGCTTTTGGGGCTCTTTTCCTCTTACTGGGTTTCTAGTCCAGTCTTAATTGAGGGGATATGCTTAGTCTTACTGTGATTTGTTATACCATGTTTGGTTGATATCCCTGGGAGGCCTGCCGTTATCTGAAGGTAAATAGAACAGCGGATCCCGGGTGTGGTGGAGACACTGCCAGGAGAGGAAGAAGGGAAAACTACCCGTGGTAAAAAAAGAATTCAAAAATAAAGAAACTGAATCACAGGAAGAAGATATTGTATTTACATCTCCGTAATTCATATAAAGGCACAGTTGCATGCATACGGGGGAGGGGAACTGCCTCTGGTGAGGTGCATGTGGTAAGGATCCTTTTCTTTAATTTCCATATTTCCATTTTCATAACAAACATGCATGAGTTATGTATTTGATGTACTGAATTTGAAAAAAGCATAAATGGTAAAACCTTAAACTTATAAATATTTATTCTCTAGTGTGGTGTGACAAACAACTACGTCCTAATTCTGGTCTTTCTCAGATAGGCTAGCAGAATGCTGCATGTCCAAACTCTGCATATGGGGAGGAGACCCAGTTAAGTGAAATCTCATATCTTTTCTTTTCATTTTTTAAATCAGGTCCTGATTGTGACGGGGATGCTCTAACACATACGTTTCCACATACTTTCATGGTCATTCCTATTTTAGTTAGCAAGTTCATGCTACGAGAGTTTCAGCAGTTTGTGAGTCCAATTCACAAACCTACCTCAGGTCAGAGGCCACAGCCTAGCAAAGGGAATTTAGAAAATTTCTTATTTGTGGGCACAGAATGAACTCACACACAGGCTGCTCAAGTCATGGTCTTTATTCTTTGCCTTTGTAATTCTCTTGTCCTAATTGTCTATAATTTCTTTGCTTCAATTCTTTAGTTCCAATTCTATAGTTCTAAATCTTTAGTTTCAATTCTGTTTTAATTCTTTGTTTTAATTATCACTGTTTCTCTGTCACCTATCTTAAATTCATTTTTTTAAACAGGAGGCTTGAAGCAATAATAATAACTTACAAGAGTCACATTTCAATAGTCAAAAGCACATGCTTTGGCTGAGCTATAGAGTCAGAGCCATTTACCATGCAACACAAAGTTTCAAGGATTCTGGAGTAAGGCTGTGACCAGAGAGCGGGGCACAGTGCCCAGAGAGATAAGCTATGAGACATAGCTACTTTATCAGCTAGACTTGGCAAACAAATAATTTTTAAGGTTTTTAAGGCTGTTTTGTAAATAACCTTGGTTAAACACCTGTGACTCTGACTTTGTGCATAGCTGTAAAGTTTTTAACTTACGATCAAAAATTGTTAGTTTATTTTGAACTTGCTCTGAGGCAAAAAAAAATGAGTTAATTGTGTGCAGTTTTCCTTAGACTGAGGAAAAATTGTTGTTTTCTCATGTTAATCTGAGTAGAAGAACAAAGCCAGCTTTAAGTATCTTACAGCCTTATAGAACAATAGATCTAGTTACAATGCATGTCCAGGTATATTTTATATATATATATCAAAATCATAAAGCTTAATGAGAAGTCATATTCCTGACCATCCACACATATATGTATGCTCAGTAGATAAAAATTTTTCACAAGATAAACACACAAGCAGTGGAAAAACATCCAAAGCTGTTCTTAGGGAATCAATGAAATGACTCATAAGAGAAATTACAGACCGACAAATAGTTATATACAGCCACTGACCCCATGACCTTGCCAGGAGGGGCTCCTCATTAAAGAATCACTCATCTATCATGTCAGCCTGTTGAACACTATTGTCACCTGCTGTATACTTCCATGGTCTCCAACACTAGAGCAACTCTTAGCTCCTGGTTATCTATTATCTATAAATGGTTTATTTCAGGACTTTTGAAGTTCAGTGTGTTATGCGACACACAGAACATAGAACACAGAATACTGTCACCCTTCCACATTTCTCAAGACTGTTAGATGTTGTAGAACTTTCATTTGCAGAATATTATTCAGATCTTTCATATCGCTTGGCATTTTCATTTTTATCTTTTAGGACAGTAAACTTTTGTGCTATATCACTTGCCATGCTATAATTTATTTTCTAGCACAATTTGGGCAATAGCTAGTAAAACTTATACAACCAACTGATTGAAGTCTTACTGTTTATAGTCCCCACTATCTTCACAAGGAAACCTGGGGTTTAGAGTAGGGTGTAAAATAACACAGGTAGTCATCAACCTAGTTGAACAAGTACAACAATAGACCTGGTAAAGGGGACAAAGGAAAATCATGTGGTCTCAGCTTTACACAAAGAGCTATAAAGCAACTAAGAAATGCTGAGAACAGGAGAAACAGTCTTCCTTGGGGATGATTACAATTTAATACCAAGTGGCCAACCCTGAAAACATACATGCAAGCCACATTATATGAGTTGAGCAGGCTATGTTTATGTATTTATTGTGTGTGTGTATGTAGTGTGTGTATATATGTATTTATGTTGTATATATGTGTATATACATACACATGCATGTAATGGCTAATTATAGTGGAATATATACAGAACATTTTTGCCTGAAAAGAGGCTGAATAAATAGCTATTTTACTTAAAAAATATGTAAGAGCAGTTAATGCAAAAAGAGACTATGAGTTTGAAAGAGCAAGGGGGTATATATCAGAGAGTTGGCAAGTAATAAAGAGAAGGGGGATTGATGTAATTAATTGATGTAATTACAATCTGAAAAAATAGAAGTAAGAAAACAGAATCAGCGCATGAAGAAATGGAGAGTCTACTCATTTCTTAGAAATATTAATTGTGTATTGTGTTCATGCCGAGAACAATCAGTGCTCTTGCTCTACCCAGTATGTGCACTTGCAAATCTTAGAACAAAACTTTAGCTTAACTACAACATTTGGCTTTTTTATTTGTTTTTATTTTAGTTTTCTTTTGGTTTTGGTTTTATATTTTTTAAGAAAATATTAGTTTCTATTTGGCTACCATTTTTAAACAGAATTCATCTATGAAGACTAGTGGGTATAACCATTTTCTCTGTAAAATTGAAGGTCATTTTGAATTTATTCATGGGTCACTGTACACATGTGCATATTTCTTATGCTTTAGAAATGCTAATAGTGTGAAGATCCCTTGTGTGTCAAACACCTAAAGGGTACAAACTGATTCAAGCTCGCCCCTAGCAACTGCTAAGTTCCTGGGAACCCGTGATAAATATTGGATGATGGGAAGATTTTAGACTAGAGGAGAAAATAGATTCTTACCCAAAGAAATTATGTTCTTGTTATATTCCTATGCATATATCATTTGACCTCTATAGAAATAATTTGCTTGTAGGCTCACAGATTTTCTTAATACAAGTACTTGTATCTGTAAATATATCACACAGGTTATATATCAAGCTTAGAAATTTCAGAATAGGTCTTGAAATGGGACTCACTGGTAGAGAATTGACCTAATATGTACTGGTGTAGGAGTTCCTTCTGTTTATGTGTGGCTTTCATTGAATAAGCAATAAAAAACCGCTTGACCTGATAGGGCAGTACTTAGATAGTCAGAGAAGACAGAACGGACTGCTGGGAAGAAGGGCAGAGTGGCAGACGCCATGGATCTCCTGCCTGAGATGGACACTGGTTAGAAACTTGATGGTAAGCCACAGTCACGTCGTGATACAGAGATTAATAGAAATGGGTTAAATTAAGATGTAAGAGTTAACCAATATGAAACTAGAGATAATGGGCCAAGCAGTAATTTAATGAATACAGTTTCTGTGTGGCTATTTCAGGTATAAGCTAGCTGGGTGGCTGAGACAAACAAAGGACCACCCTTTTCGTCTAACAATGTACAAGGCCTTATGCCTGAGCCCTAAAATTACAAGGAAACAGTCTCTAAATAAGCAGATAAGTAAGGTTTCTCCTGTAAAAGGCAAAATGTAGCTCAAGGTCATGAGTAGTCACACCAGCTGTCTTCCCACACTTGATTGTGGTACTTATAGTCATCGGCATGTTCTTCACCTCCTGGTTCTTTGTTTACAAGGTCACTTCCTGCAATTACACACATTATATTTACAAGGAACACTTCATCTCCTTTGTGGCCTCGATGTTTGTGGCCTTTGAACTCCTCTTCCTCCTGCTCAGGGGTGGCATCTGCATATGAGTCCCCATGGGTACTCACCAGACAGCTTCACCAAGTCCCCGGTATTGTTAATTAATTTTTTTTTACTGTTGCTACAAGTGTCCCACCTGCTGTTTACAATAAAGGCAGATGTGTGACAAAAAAAAGGCAAGAAAGTAAAATAGAATAATATAACAAATCATAGAAATATCTATTTACAGATAGAATAAATGATAAAATCTTGGTGGATAAGAAATAACTACATTTGATGTTCTTGTCTCCTCCCCTCCACCTTTCTTTCTTTGCTCATTCATGGCCAGGAGTTTGTCTCGCCCCAACTTCCATTTCCTATGCAGCCACTCTGCTTCCTCCATCCTTGCCACTTGCCACTTCCCTGCCAGGCCTAGCTACACCTGGATTCTCCATCAACTGTTTCCCTGGCCTCTTCTGCCTATACCAGGACTGTTCTGGCCTCACTCTGCTTCCCCCCTCTTCCTTGAAGCTTGCCACTTCCCTGCCAGGCTTACCTGTGCCATGATTTCTAAGTTTGTCAGCTGACACAGGTTTCCAAAAATGTCCTATTTGTCTGTCTCAGAATGATGTGGCCACTATATGTTTATGTAACCTGTTTCTGTGATGTGCTTAATTTAAGTTTCTGTATGCATGTGTGTTTATGTTAAAATCAGTAAAAGTTGTATCTCCAGATTACAACTGCTCTGGAAAAATACAAATACATGGGTAGCTGCCATTTTAACCTTACCGCCATCTTTGTTAAGGGTACACACATGTCCAAGTCTGCCATCTTTGGTAAAGACAATCACACGTGCTAGCTTGCCATCTTTAGTAAAGGTAACAATATGTTCTAGTATTCTACTAGCATTGGTAAACTGTATCTAAATAGATAAAATACACTTTTAAATTTAGCTTGTATGCCCAGTTTAAAACAACAAGTAATGGTACCTGGTCTTAAGTGTCTTTACAGATATGAGGGCATGACATTTTAACAAGAGCTTCTAACACAGACAGACAACTTCCACAGCATCCTTTAGCTCCTCCAAGAAGACAGAAGACCTTCTGCCTCCATGCCTTGTTTCTGGGTTTGGCAAAGCAACCAACAAAGCAAAAAGCAGCTTTTCACCTCTTCAGCTTCCTGGATGTTTTCCGGGAAATCAATCATCTCATTCTGAGAAGACAGGTAGACTAAGATCTTCCCCCAAAGGAAAAAAATCTTTGGGTCTCTTGTATTCAACAGCTAATGGCAAGCATTGCTTCTAAGACTGGTGTGCTCCAAGGGCAAGGAGAGGATATGGGGTTTCCTGTGTAGCTAAAAAGCTATCTCATTTTTGTTCATTTATCCCTCTCAGATCTGTCATAGGGCATTTGAAAACTTAAGGTACTGTTCTTTACAGGCTTCATAGTCCAGGATTAACAGGTTTCAGGTATATCTTCAGAGGTTCAGAGTTCCCAATTTACTTTAATTGTATTCTAAAATGTCCATACCTTTTAACCTAAAGCAATAGCCTTTTGCTATAATGTAAATCTGTTCCAGTCTTCTTACAGGTTCCTGGAAAAGTTTTACTGCTGTATCAAAACCAGGTCTGGTAAAAAAAAAAAAAAAAAAAACCTAACAGTCTCCAGAGCTTTTTGCTAATCCCAGACAGATAGTTTCAAGCATATTTTACAAGTCACTCCTGCTGCTTGGGCCAACTTACAAAATGCTCTCCAGATAATGCCAAGCACCTGCACCAGCTTCTGGGACTTCATCATTGGTACCAACTTTCATAGATGAAGGAAACCTACAGACTAAAATCTGGTTGTGTCTTATACATCCAATCCTCACCTAACCAGCCAGAGTACCTTTTCTGTTCCATTCTTTCAGGCAGTTAGTGCATAGGACCAGTAGTAACAATATTTTTTCCTAGCACCTGCCTTCTCTTCTCCCTCAAAAAGCAGCTACTTAAGGACTTCAAGATGACAGCAAACTAGATGCTATCCAAGCCACTCCTCTTGCTGAGCATGAGGGTGCCAACTCTCAGCTCTCCCCTCTCCCACTTCGCCCATGCCTGTAGGAAGTAGTCAGACTTGAGCCAATGCCCATTTATCCAAAGAGAGTTTAAAATGTTGATCATAAATATCACCTCAGCTCCCCGTCACACTCCTTTATCCAAAGGAGTCTGGAACGTTGGTCAAGACTCCAACTCCCAGCCTATCAAGCACTTGGACTCCAACTCTCATCCGGTCCCCACTGACCCCTCCCACAGGGTATTTAGGCTTGTGCTGGAACAACAACACATGGCTTTGGGTTTCCATGTGTGCTCCCTCTGTCTTCCCCCTGTCATGCTCCCTGCTACCCAGGAGTTTGCCATTACTAAACACAGGCATTTGATTTGGCTTAATCTGGTTTGATTGGAGTTCCTTGTGCAGGTGTACAGGTTTTTCTTAACAGTTATATTTATATTTCTGCTCTTGATTAAGGTATTGTGTCTGTGCAGTTCATTTAAAAATGTAATGTATGATTAAGAAATACAGGTTAATAAATATTATATAATAGATATTATAGTCAGCTAAAATAGTCAAGCTTGTAGTCATGTTAGTTAGATTTTCCAGACGTATAGATATATATTTCAGATAGATAGATATTCTTCAAGCCTTTCAAAGATTAACAGAATATAGTATTTAAAATGTTTTAAGAACTTAGAACTTTTCATGACAATGAGACACATCTCCTCCTGGGAGCACCAATCTACTTTAAGAGGATGATATGCATCAAAGAGGCTCCTTATGGAGTTTGTTAGCCATCTGGATAAGAAACTGCTCTTCCCTCGACTGCTTGATGTTATGCTGTATGAACTGAATGTGCAAGACCCACAGAAAAGTGACTGCTGAACTTTCCTAAATGTGAGGTGGTCCTTCAGGGTCCCTTCTTCATTAAATAGTCTGCCAGACATTCTGAAGGATGTGGAAGAAAGTTACTGACAAACTGCCAATAAAGGCAAAACAGTCTTTCAAATATCCTGCTTCATGGAAAAGTGTGTCAGATAATCTGAATGCCCCAATATTGCAGAAGAACGTTCAGTGACTGTCCAGTCAGAGGGATGGCTTTGTCAATTCTAGAAATTTTGAAGTTGCTTACACTGCACTTCCTATTAGCATTGGTAATATTATATCCTTCTGGGGTCTTTGAAGACTTAAGCCAGATAGTTCTACTTTCTGTTAATTATGATACAGGATAAGTTAGATATAAAACTTTAGAATCACAGAGATAGGATAGCTGACTAAATATTGTAACTATAATTCTTTCTTAGTAACTATTTTGCATATGCAATTTTACTGTTAAAGTTAAAACCTTCCTTTTTATATAGACACAATAGGGGGCATGATGTGGGATTCCCATCTGTATGCTGTGAATATGTTTTATTAATGTTGGTTAATACAAAAGCTGTGTCAGCCAATAGCTTAGCAGAGTAAAGCCAGACAGAAAATCATAAAAGAGAGAGAGAGAGTAGTTAGAGTAAAGGACACACCATGTAGCTTCCAAGGGAGAAAGTCACCAGCTGCTAGCTAAAAACATACAGGTAGCCAGACCCAAAAAGAGGAACATGGGATGTACTCACTCATATTTGGTTTCTAGCCATAAATAAAGGACATTGAGCCTATAATTCGGGTTCTTAGAGAAGCTAAATAAGAAGGAGAACCCAAAGAAAAACATATAGGCATCCTCCTGAATATTAACCTTCATCAGGCGATGAAAG
>NW_026067957.1:10198404-10236372 GCF_014885135.2 Alexandromys fortis | reverse complement strand
GGGAAAGGGGAGGCTGCGGTGGGGAAGAGACAGAAATCTTTAATTAATTAATAAAGAAATAAATAAATTAAAAAAAATTCAGAAAAAAAAAACATACAGGTAGGCCATAGCCTCATGGAGGTTCACAGTAATAGAAATGGGTTAATTTAAGATGTAAGAATAAGCTAGAAATATGTACAAGTTATTGGCCAAACAGTGTAGTAAATTAATGTAGTTTCTGTGTGATTATTCGGGTCTGAGCTGCTGGGAAATGAATGAGCAGTCACTGCTTACAGAATCTTGAGACTGTTCCCAGTGACAAACTTTCTCCAACAGCACTTCTTCTAAAAAGGCCACATCTCCAAATACTCCCCAAACAGTTCTATCAACAGAGGATAAAGTAGTCAAATACATGATCCTATTGTGATCATTCTCATTCAAATTAGCACATTGCACTCCCTAATTCTATAGCCTTGTGTCAATATTATAATGTAAATTTCATTTAGTCCAATTTCAGAAGTCCTCATAGTTTTTCAATTTCAATACCGTTTCTACGTCCAAAACCTCTTATGAAACTCAAGGCTATCCTCTAACTGCAATTTATTTGTAAAATAATGAGCAAACTCACAAACATACAAATTAAGATGCACAATACCACAAAATACACATTACCATTCCAATAAGGAGGAAAGGGGGTATAGCATGGAAATACTGGACCAAAATGAGACTAAAAACTCCCGGGAGGGCAAACTCCAAGTTCTACATGTTTACGTCTGTGATCTGAGAGCTTATATCACTCTACCCTTAATGCTTTGCTTCCTGTCCCATACTTCTCTCTCCAGGTCTGGTTCTCCTCCCTGTATGCAGCTCTTCTTGGTAGATATCCCAAAACTCTGGCACCTCTAACATCTTGGGATTGTTAATGCCATCAAGACTTGACTTCTACAGCTTCACACAACAGCTTCTCAGGGTCTCCATGTAGATATTCTTTTGCCACACACCTGGCTTCAGTAACTGTATTTAAGCATGCTTTTACTCATGCATCCTTCAGGACTAAAGCCAGAATCATATGTATGGCATGGCAAGTGGGACTACCAACACTGGAACCCTTGAGTCGCTTTCATAGCAGTTTGATTTGTTGTTGATTTGTAGGAGCAGAAAATTCTTTAGGACTTTTCTTTTCACCTATTGAAAGCAGAGCTTGTTGGTGTCTTGCCTAGAAGGAATAACTTCCTTTTATTCGTTTTGGGATCAGGTCATGACATAATCAGTTCACCTATTTTAGCACAAGTATTGGATCTGACACTAAATTTTTGAGAGCTCTTTTATTCTTCAAACTATTTGGTTTGTATTTCGCTGGGCCTCAGTTGCTACTTTACATTTAGCTCTGCATAAAAGTGATTACATGAAAAACTCAACATTTGGCTGTTGGAAATTTCCATCACCAAAGAGATTAACCTATTATATTTTTAATTTAGTCTCAAGCAAATTCTTAGGACAAGAGCAGAAAGCAGCAACATTTTTTGGCCAAAATATCACAAGAATAATCCCTGTTCTCATTTCTAATATGGTTTCCATCTGAAACCTCTTAAGTTGGGCTTAGTATTCACATGCTCTCAGAACTTTCTTGCTCTAATATTCACCACTGAGTCCCATTTAAAATATTCAACCACTTTTCTATCCCAATGTTGTCCATCTTTGTCTAAGAGATGGCATGACCAGGCCTTTCACAGCAATAGTCCACATTCTGGTATCAACTTCTGTCTCTTCATTGCTGTGATAAAACACCATAAAGAAGGTTATTTATAAAAGAGAACATTTAATTCAGCTTAAGGTTTCAGAGGAGAGCTGAATGGTGGAGCTGAGAACCCACATCTCAACCCTCAATCATGTGTCAAATAAATATAAGCTATTCTTTTGAAATATGATCTCATTTGTATTGAATACATGCATGTGAATGCACATTTATTTCAATTATTCAAACATAGCTTTATTTGTGTTTGTGTATGTATAAATTTTTTTATTTGAAAAAACTTTTTTCATGTAATATATTCTGATCACTGTTTTTGATCTCCCATTCTCTCAGGTCCTCCGTATATCCCCATAGATCCAACTTAATGCCCTTTATTTCTCTCTCTTAAGAAAAAGAAACAAGCAAACAACCAAAACCAGCCAAACAAGAATTAGAAATGAAAAAATAAAACACAAGAAACACACATACACATTCACATGCAAACTTTTAAATTACAAAATTGGAAAACATAATGCAGTATAAAAAGACCAATAAGATGGAAAATGTTTAAACAAATTATATGAGAGAAAAATATTATCATGTTCATTTGTACTGGTCATCTATTGCTGAGTATGGGGCTTACCCTTATATGTGGTTATTAGACCCAGTGAGACTCTATTGGAGAAATTTGTTTTCTATTTTTCTGTGCCCTCGTTCCTAATCCCTGAGGAGGAACTTGGTGAAAACATTCTATCTGGGACTGAATGTTCCAGGTACACCATCCTATGAATAAAGTCAGTTTGTGTTTCTGTGTTAGTTCTTATGTACTGTTATGTAAGCTTATGAAAGCTCGTCTGATGATAGCAGAATGAGACACTGATCAATGGTATTAGAGAATTTCATTAGGAGTTATCATTATGTTTCTTTAGCATAAAAGTTGTATTTGTTTTGTCCCCTAAATTTATGGCCTATCCTGTCTCAGGTTCTTTCACCACCTGCAGAGTGCCAAACATGGATTTGATTTCATAGAATGTACCTTAAAACCAATCAGAGAGTTGCTGTTTTCTTCCATATGTTTGTGCCATTGTTGAACTATATGTCATGTGGGCAGGTCACTGTTATAGATCATAGGGTTTGTAGCTAGGTTACTTTTGTCTTCTGGTATTGTACTGAGTTCCTTCTAATACTGTGAACACTAGTCAGTAGGGTGAAGGCTCTAGGTGTGAACTGGACGTCTCCACATTTAATGAGCTTGTGTTTTCTTCATTGATATGCCCTTACCATCAGTTGTAGAGAGGAATCATTAACTGGTATAAGCTTGAAATGTTGGGGGTTCTCATGGGGCTACTTTGGCTAATAACTATATATAATCTATTCTTCTACTGTAGGTTTCACTTTGGGAAAAGGTAAGAGACTTCTAATTGGGTCATTTTCTTCCATATCATTCCATGACTCCATTTAGATTTATTTCATATATGTATATATTAAAAAGTCATCTGCAGTATTAGATTTCAACATGATGCCTCAAATAACTCTCAGTGTTATTTGTCACTTCCTGTATTTCTCCCTTTCCTCATCTCCCCAACTCTATTTGATTTTCCTGCTCCAGTTTACCTTCTGCATCTCCATAACTATATATTCTATTCCCCCTCCTTGGGAGAGCCTTCCCTTTCCTCCAATTCATTACTTGATATCTATGCTTTGTAGACTGTTTGTGCCATGCCTATGGACTGTTTCAGAGTAACACCCACATTTAAGATAAAAGGTACAACATATGTTGTTTGGGGGTATGGGTTACTTCAATTATGATCATCTTTTCCTGGCTCCATCCATTTATCTAATAATTTTAAAAATTTTGTTTTTAACAACTGAATGATATTAAATTTTTATGAACTATTCATTAGTTGATGAACATTTATGCTGAAGAAACTGAAAGACTTTTATATGGTAAAGACATCTTTGATCAGAACATGTGACAAGCTAGAGAATCAGAAAAAAATTTACCAATTACATAGTCAGTATAGGTATAAGATACATAAGCAACTTTAAAAAGTGAACAAGAAAGCAAAACATCCAATTAAAATGGAGTACATAACTAAGCAAGAAGGTCAAAAATAAAAAAAATATGTCTAAGAAACAAATAAATGTTCCCTTAGTCATCAGAACACTACAAATCAAAGCTACTTTGATATTTTATCTTACATCAGTCAGAATGGTCAAGATAAATAAAACAAATGACAGCACTTATTGCCTATGAGGTGGGGAATGGGGAATACTTATTACATCTGGTGGGAATACAAACTAGTATAGTCACTATGTAAATCAGTGGGGGGGTCTCTTCAGGAAGATGGGAATTGTTCTACCTCAAGATCTAACTATACCACTCTTGTATATTATTCAAAGAACACTACAACTTAATACAGAAACACTTGTCAATCCATGTTCATCAATGTTCTATTAATAATAGCCAGATATTATATTTTTAAACATGTTAATAAGCTGGGAAGTAGTTCCTGGGTAGAGTTCTTGTTTTGTATGTGAACTGCCTCATCCTATCCCAAACAATGTAGCAGGAAAGCAATAACTTTTAAATAAGAAGAGTATAGTAGTGAAGAGTTTTCTCTTTCGAAAGGGGTGAGGTCTTCATTCTAACCCCAGCTTCATGAATGTGCATAGTTTGCCACTTGGTATTGATAAATACTTTTTATTTCTAGATAATATTTGTCTTCTTCACTGAGAGAAAAATGTTTATCTTTAAAATGGTTTGGATCCTAAATCCTACCTTCAGTGGAAGTTTCCTACCATACTAGAACAGCTACCCAACCCAAAGTAAGTTTGTCCCCACACCCTGCCTGCAATTATCCAAATATACCTAACTGCTTCTCCTCTTCTCATCACAATATTCTGGCCCATACCTCTGGTAGAAGCCACCTATTCCACCTAAGACCATGCCAGCTCCCCGAAAATCAGGCAAGCAAACTTCCCAAACTTGTTTATAGCTGTCCAGCATAATTCAAATTGCCCGCCTCTCCTCATAACTATATCCCAACCTACACTTTCGGTGGAAGCCTTCTAGCCACCAGAAGCCAGACCGGGATCCTAAACCCAGAGACCAGGTCAGCTCCTTAAAAACAAGGCAGAAGCTTCTTACCAAATCAGAAACCAGGTCAGTATCCCGAACTTTAGAGGATCACTGGAAGATCAGTGTCATCCACATAGCCAGAACGTTATCCCCTAATTTGGGCAGCAACCCATTGCTGAACCAGAGGTCATCCAGGCCATCAGAAGTTTAATTCCCAACTTAGGCAGTGAACCTCTACCAAGCACAGGCCACCAATTCGAAGATCAGAAAGAAAACAGAAACGAAGAAAGAAAACACCTAACCAACAAAGACAAACCCAGAAATTGGCAACTAGACCTATAGTCTCTTCAAATCCAGATGCCTAAATGTAGGTGTAAGAACACAACCAACAACAATGATGCCAATATGTCCCCAACAGAGCCTAGCCATCCCACTACAGCAAGCCTTGAAAATGTTCCAGGCATTTTAATTTCAGTTTAATCCCTGAGTGGACAGAAAGAAATAGGAACAGTCATGGTTGCTTGTGTGGTTGAAATAAATGTAGATTTTTTTTCTGAAAAAAAAAAAAAAAGAAAATGACAACACAGCTGAGGCACAAGAAAAAGATATTAAAACCAACCTTGTGAGGAAATGAATAAATCCCTTAAGAAATGTCAAAAAAAGCCAAGAAAAACACAAATAGTTAATGGAAATTAATAGAAGTGTCCAAGACCAGAAAAGGCAAATAAGAGCAATAGGGGAAACACAACCTAAGGGAATTCTGGAAATGGAAGATCTAGGGAACTACAGATGAAAAACTCATCAACAAAATATAAGAGATGGAAGAGAAAAATCTCAGACATTGAAAACACAATAGAAGAAAAAGAAAATGTTAAATATAAAAAAAATTGTTTATTGATAGACTTCCTGAATTACACATGATCAATATTAAATAAATAATTTTATATCTTATTTGTTTATTTTGGGTATTTATTTTTTATTTTTTATTGTTTGAGAATTTCACACATTTCTATAATGAATATTTGAATTAGAATATAAATCAATATTACATTTTGATAATTTAATTTTTATACATGAACATCACTATTCTTGTTTATCTCCCATCATACTTTTCCTCTTGTGTATGTATCTCTTTGTTGGTAGTGGCTGCTCATCCACTCCCAGCTGCCCAGACCTGAAATAATCACTCAGAAACTATACTGTTTGGAATACTGTTTGGCCAATAGCTTATGCATATTTCTAGCTAGCTCTTACATCTTAAATTAATCCATTTCTATTATTTTATATTTTACCACAAGGCTTGTGGTTTACTGGGTAAGGCTCTGGTATGACTGTCTCCTGTGGTGGCTAAATGGCATCTCTCTGAACCTGCCTTTTTTTCTCTCAGCATTGTCTAGTTTTTCTACCTAGCACCATTCTGCCCTGTCATAGGCCCAAGCAGCTTCTTTAATTCATTATCCAATTAAAAACAACACATATAGAGCAGGACTTCCCACATCATCTCTTGAGATATATATGCATGCATTGTGGTTCAATTATAAGTATACCACTTAGAGGTGAGGCTGCTATACCTTTATATAGGTAGACGTTCTTCAGAATGCTCTTCTCATGTCATTATTAATTGGCAGCCATGCTATGGTCTTAAATATATACTTTATAGACACTGAATAAAGAACTTATTGGAGAAATAGAAAACATTTGTTTGTACACCAACCAGATTGAAGTCTCATACAAGTTAAATTAATAAACCTGTTATACTTAAATCAATTATGAAGCATGTACTATCACCAATATTTATTTAGAGAATGTTGGGAGAGACCTCTTGTTCATTCCTGGCTGCTCAGAACCAAAATAATCACTGAGAAAGTATATTATTTGTAAAGCTATTTGGCCAATAGCTTGAGCATATTCCTGGCTTACTCTTATATCCTAAACTAACCCATCTCCATTAATCTATGTAGCTGCACATGGCTGTGGCTTACCAGCAAGTTTTCGACATGTCTGTCCCCTCTGGATAACTACAAGGCATCTAACTGACTCCACCTTCTTTCTCCCTGCATTCAGTTTAGTTTTCCCCACCTAGTTCTATTCTGGTAAGCCACTGGCCAAAATAGCTTTATTCATTAACCAAGTAAAACAACACATAGACAGAAAAACTTTCCACATCATTTCCCCATTTCTGCTTAAATAAAAAGGAAGGTTTTAATTTTAACATAGTAAAATTAAATACAACACACAGGTATCAAGCAAGAATTATGGTTACAATATTTATATCTACTTTATCTCTTATCATAACTAAGAAAAACTAACTATTCTTCAACTCCATCACAGATGCTAGAAGGATATAATATTACCTAAGTTAACAAGAAGTGCATTGTAAGCAACTTCCAAAACTCTAGAAATGAAAGAGATATATCACTACCCAGACAGTTGCCCATAGTTCTTCAGTATTGTTGGAGTATCCATCTTCAGCCTACAGCCCCATAATATCCAGCAGACGTTTCCATAAAGCAGGAAATTTCAAAGACAGTTCTTCCTATATTGGCAGTTTGTCAGTCACTTTCTTCTGTGTCCTGCAAAATGTCTGGCACACTCTTTCATGAAGCAGGAACTCCAAAGTGCTTTCTCACCTTCTTTAGGCAATGTCAGCAATCATATTTCAGTTTAGACAAAAGCAGTTTATTGCCCAAATGGCTAACAGACTCCATAAGGAGTCTCTTTGATGTCCATCATCCTCTTGAAGTAGATTGGTGCTGCCAGGAGCAGACATATCTCATTGTCATAAAAAGTTGTACGTTATTTAAACATTTTAAATGCCATATTCTGTAGTCTTTGAAAGATCTAAATGATATCTATCCATCTGAAATATATTTCTGTACATCTAGAAAACTTAACTAAAATGACTACAAGTTTTGACTATTATAGATGATTATCTTTCAACCTGTATTTCTTAATTATCCATTACATTTTTAAATGATCCTCACAAACACAATACCTTAATTTAGAGCAGAAATATACATATAGCAAAATTGACCTTAAATTTGTATCAATAAACCAAGATCCATAACAATACAAATCTCTATAGCATATCCCCATTTAAATGTAAACAAACATGTATAAACAATATTTGGGAATTTGGGCATAGTTATATCCAAACTGTTTCCTATATTTTTTTGGGAAAAGTAATTTGTGGGGGAGTGTTAACAGCTACCCTTTGGGGAATCTTGGTCCATCAAACCACATTAGTCTGAGAGATTTTCACAAGTTTACATCTTCTGTGAAAAAAAAATGCAGAACCTCTTTTCCAAAGTAGCATACCCACAAACCCAAAGTTTGAAGTCAAGACACTTTTAAAGTATGGTTTAGCTTAGCAGCCTGTACAATGAAATGCCTCTCTGTACTTAGCTCATTTATAGTGAAAAATTCAAAGAAAACACAAGAATATATAAAATCTGGACTCTCTGTGTATATTCCATCTTTCTGTGGCTTATTTGTTTTTACTCTATTACCATTTATTATTTTTATTGTCTTTACTTCTTTAATCTATGACTGTCTATACTCTTTTATATTATAATTGTCTATACTCCTTTTCCTCTCTCTCAAGCCTACTTATATTTATCCAACACTGTGACCCAGTTAGAGGTCTTTTCCTTCTTGTTTGCCTTTAGTGCATATATGTAATTATCTTTTGACTAGGAGCACGTTTTTAATGGTAAGTGGGCATGGCTAGGGCCCACACTACCCTTCCTGCTTAATCTGCCCAGTCCAACATGGTGGAGGCATGTTTGCTGCCTCTGAGAACCATGTGCATTGCCTCATTTTAGCCACAAAGTGGATCTATGTTGCCATTAAGCATGTTGTAGCACTCTACTCACAGAAATGTTCTGTTGCTTGACCTCCCAAAAGAGTCAAAGCAATTCATGCTAGCAATCCAGGAAGCCTTTGTGAAGAAGTCACACAGATTTGCTGCTACTGCTGAGTTAGGAAGTCTTCTCTTAAAAGAATTGTACCTCTCCTTTCCTTTAGCAAATAGAGCCCACCTGAGAAAAGGCTACCAAAAACTGTGCTTAACTCTGTTCTTTTGTGTATAGAATTCCTTTTTAAGCTTTCTCGGGTTTTGTATGGATATAGTCAGCCCCACATTGACATGCCAATTTGTTAGGAGACTGCTTGTTCATTTCCAGCTTCCCAGAACCGAAATAATCACTCAGAAGGTATATGATTTCTAATACTATTTGGCCAATAACTTAAGAGTATTCCTGGCTTGCTCTTATATCCTAAAGTAACTCATCTCCATTAATCTGTATATTGCCACATGGCTATGGCTTACTGGCAACGTTCCAGCATGTCTGTCTCTGGGTGGCTATATGATATCTCACTGACTCTACTTTCTTTCTCCCAGCATTCAATTTATTTTTCCATGTCCAGCTCTATTCTGCTAAGCCACTAGAAAAAAACAGCTTCATTCATTATCCAATAAAAGCAAAACATAGACTGAAGAACTTCCCACAACAAGAGACTTACATTGATTGGTCACTACTATGTCCTTATCATCTATATTAACATTTGGTTCATACTAGATGATGAATCAGGATTACTAAAAAATAATATTTCATGATACATAAAAAGTCCTTTATCCCAAAATACTCTCCCCTATTTCTGGAAACTAAAAAGTTTTATTATAAAGAACTTACACTTCACAAATTTAACATAGAGAATTAAAACAGCCCACATTTCCAGAGCTTGGTAAAGCTAGGTCTCAGATTTAAAACCTCAGTCAGGGTTACAGTTCTTATAGACAAAGTATATCCCATCATGCCACTCCAAGGGCTCTTTGAGGAAGAAGAGGAAGCAGTAGACATTTTACATTGCTGTACTGATATCAAATATATATTCATATTTTCAACAAAGATTTATTGCATGATTAAAAGGTGCACATTTTAGGTGAAAAGGTTCAGATCATAATGTTGAAAAAAGTCAGACAAAGTCCCCACCACCTGCTACATTCTTGGGAGGAAAGAGAAAGACAATAATCAGCAGGGAGACCAGAGTGGCCAGGATACCTGGGACACGGGAAAACAAGAAGGAAGTGGATGATAAAGAAAGTTTATCAGTTATCCTTACTTCTTTTGAATTCATAAAGCTTCCAGAGAACTGATGTTTTATTTAGACATTTTAAGCTGAATAACCAATGCGCCATTATATTAGATAATAATTAAAATTATTGAAGCTTGCAAAGCACACTTATATTGTTTCAATATTAAACAAAACTTTGAAGAATGAAGAGGTTAAACAAACAAGCAAACAGACAGACACACAGACTGTATAAACTGCTATTAGAAACCCTGTAGAAGATGAATTTAAACCAAGTCACCTGGGATGTTAGCCTGACTGTGGCTTAACATTGTCATTGGCTTTCATGAGAAATCATGGAGGCTCCCATTCTAGAGACTGTTTCAAACAGAATTAGACATATTCACTCAGCGTAGCCTTGCTGAATGCTACACTGACCTCCCAAGGTCTTGACAGTCCTGTGATTCTGTGATAAAATTAGACTCTTTCATTGGGTAAAAACAACCCAGGGTTCAACATGCAAGCTGAAACCTGGAATAATTGGAAGGGACTGATTTTGAAGTAGTATGCCTCCTACAGCTGAGACAAGAAGCAATTAACAGATCTCCAAGCCTCTCTTATTTCATGCTGTACTGAGTACTCTGTTGGTTCTCAGCCAATAATGGTTTGTATCAGTGATACAAGCAAAGTCAAGTGGTCTGCTCCATGATTAAACAGAAGATGCCTTTATTAGCTGTTGACCTTGCTTTGAACAGCATGGCTTCAACAATTGTGTACTTATTAGTTGTTTCTTTGATCCTTGAAGATACAAAGCAGATGAATCAAAGCACATTTTTACTGGGTCTCCTTTCTACTATTCTGAAGATGAAATAATATGAGCTTCTATGCCATGAGCCTTAACCTTATTAAGCATCTCAGTTCAACAGTTCAGATAATCACCAGCCTTTACCAGTTGCATTTTTCCATTTTATTATCCCATCTTTAAAGAAAAATTCTAGCACTTATATAATGATATTTTAGTTAGAGGTCGTTGGTTGTAGGAGAAAGGGGTTTACTTGTTCGTCCTGACTGCCTGACTAGCTTAGTCCCAAAATAACCACACAGAAACTTTATTAATTAAATCACTGCTTGGCCCATTAGTTCTATCTTCTTATTGGCTAACTCTTACATCTTAATTTAACCCATCTCCATTAATCTGTGCATCACCACGAGGTTGTGGCCTACCAGCAAATTTCAGCACGCCGATCCCTGGCAGAGGTGGCTCTGTGGCGTTTCCTGACTTCATCTTTCTTCCTCCCAGCATTCAGCTCTGTCTTTCCCACCTACCTAAGTTATGCCATATCAACAGGCCAATGAAGTTTCCTTATTTATTAATGTTAATCACAGCACACAGTTCCACATCAACTGGTCATGAGAATATAGATCAGCAAAAGAGTAAAGCAGGAAAGGTCTTAGTACCCATTCTTTCTTAATCAAGTTTGATAAACTTGAGGAAGTGACTGATGATTAACTTATCAGAACTTTGATTTTATTATCTGTGGCCTAAGGGTAACAAGCCCTGTTTTTTAGGATTAACTATCAAAATGAAAGTTGGTTCTTTTCTCTCATTTCACATTCTTTGTTATCTCCTCTCTGACATTGATTTGATGTATAATGCTATCAGATGCAGTTATACGGCAAGTGTGCACCTATGTATGTGAGGTAGTGTTCAAGTATATTGCCTTCTTTCAGTTCTTACCTTTGCTTTTTGCAAACACACATGTGGGTGTACATTAGGATATGGGCTCTCTTTGATTGATTTACACTCGAGTGGGACATGAACATCTCTCGTTGTATGTTTGTAGAGTAAATGAAAATAATACACAAAGTGGTATCTGGTATGCTATCAACCTTTCATGAAAAGTGAATGGAGCCAGGCCTGGAGGCACAAGCTTTGAATCCTACCTATTTGAGAAGCTGAGACAGAAGGACCAAAAGCTCAAGGCCAGCATGGACCATGGAGTAAGTTCAATAAAAATCTAGCTGATTCAGTGAGAACATGTGTCAAAGTAAAACAATACACAAGAGGGCTGGATATTTATTGTTGTGTTTGCCAGGTATAAAACAGAAATTACAAACAGTGTAGTTTTCAAGGACTTCAAAAAACAGAATAGTTTTCTTTTTCTTTGTAAAAAGTCTATTACCTACAGCCATGATTTCATCATCTAAAGCAGAATGTGTCTAAGACACACCAGAATATGGTAGGAGGGGATGGCAGAGCTGATCACACCACACAAAGAAAAAGGAGTATTCAAAGAACTCCTACCCCCAAAAAGGCCAGAGGCTTTTTTCAGGCACCAATCTGAGTGCTGTGATTAAACCTCATCTTGCTCTTTTAAGATGGGAATAAGTTCCATCATATCCACACATATACAATATCTATCTTTTCTGTTGCTTGGTAGCTGTGCTACCTGATCGGTTGTGATGAAACATGGTCTGTAAGCTCTGATAACACTTGTTCTAGTTGTCATTGGCTGTGAAGTACAAGACCTTTGTTGCTGTCAATTCATACCTGCCAAAGATGCTGTAAATAAAGGATGAAATAAAAGTTTGCATCTTAATAAAAAAAAAAAGGAAAAATATATACAGTGAGTTTAGTTCCGGTGACTGATTCCCCCAGGATGATGGGCTCCTGTGAGGCAGATGATGAAGAACACATTTTCTGTAAGTTTAAATATGTGTGTGTGTTTAGTTTAATTCACATTAATCTCTTTTAATTTATAAACCATTGATAACGCTTAATTTATAAATCAAACGATCATGATAGCATGCATTTAGCTCAATATTGTTCTTGTATTCAGACACCCACTGGGCTTTCAGACTGGATCCCAATGAATAAGGCAGAGTCATCTGCAGATCTTAAGAAAGGAGAATGGAAAATTGGGGAGGGCAGGGAATTCGGAGTGCTCTTCAGACTCAAGAGGGAGGGGGAATGGAGTGGGAGAGGGGAGAGGAGTAGGGGGAGGGGGAGAGGAATGGGAGGAGGGGGAGGGAAATGGGAGGCAGGGAGGAGGCGGAAATTTTTTCAACAAAAAATTAAATAAAAAAATAAAATTGGGGAAGAAGTGGAAAAAAAGGACAGAAAAATACACAAAACTCAGAAATAACAAGAATAGTTCTCAAATTCAGGGTGCTCAAAAAAGTTACTAACATGTCATAACTCAAGAGAAAGAGGAGGTTAAAGGCAAAGTTTTTAATAAATTTGTAAATGTTTTTTCCAGAATTTAGAAATTAGAGAGTGTTTTGATTGGGGAGACATTTTGAAAGGAGAAAAAATGAATAGTATAAAATATCTAAAGTGCTGATTAAGAGAAACAACAAAGCCAGATGGCATAAATGGCATCTTCAGGGATTTTGTGGTGTAAAGAACTACGCTGAGAAGTGCTTGCTCTGCCCCTCACAGAGTGCAGCCTCAGACTGAGCGTGCTCTGTGTCCTTAGCTAGCTCATGAACCCACTTAAGGTGCTCAAACTCCCCAAACTCTGCATTTCACATTACCAAGTAGTAGCTCCTATTTCCTCACAGTTCCCGGTCCTTCAGACACACGATTTTATTGTTTTGTCATCATTTTATTCCATGCTAACTGTCTTCTTTGTGAATGTCATGTTAGATCTATACTCTATGATTTTAAATAGCTATTAAAAAACCTGAGATGATGTAAATGTATTGAATTTGAAGTAGATTAACAAATAAAGCACTGGAACATCTTTTGTGGCACAATTCATTTTGACTACTGACAAAGATCTATTTGTATAGTACTAGAGAAAGGTATTAAAATATGCCTTAACAAATAGCTTTAGTTTTCAGAAGACTGCAAGTGAGCAGAATAACAAAGAGGAATCTTTAAACAGGCTCTGTGTATTTCCATATAATTTATTTCTTGTAGCAATAGTGCATACTTTTTGTTTTGAATAACAATGTGTGAAAGTGTTTCTGTTTTATGTGTATTGGGTATGTTTATACATCTATGGTGACAAATAATTTTTAAGAGATCATTCATAGACAGTCCCTAAATAATTCTAATTTTTGGTGCTTAATGCATGTTTGATGTTCATTTGTGTACTTGAGACAGGATCTGGCTATCCAGGATGGGCAGATATAAAACTCTCAATTCCCCTGCCTCGTAAGTGTTCAAATGACATGTATGTGTCCTGCTCCACACATGATTTATTATTAAGCATCTATAAACTCCCACCCAAAGGAGACAAATATGTGTCATACTCCACACATGATTTATTATTAAGCATCTATAAACTCCCCACCCAAAGGATTCTCTTTTCTTTCTTACTGTATAAAAACATTTTGATAATTGCAGCTTAAATGGCCAGATGAAAAGTAAAAATGAGCAGAACAGAATGCAAATTTTAAAAAAAATCAAACAAACCACATGCTACAACCTCCAAAAAACTAAGTAGAAAAGCAGAAACGGCAATAAAATTGAGCCCGAATGAACAAGAATTGGTCTGGGACTATTAGGTTGACTGTCAAATGACCATTGGCATTTTGCATACCCTCCAGCCTTCCCAACTTAGATTTCTCTGCCTATCAGAATGACATGAGAACAGTTACTCAAGCAGTAGTAGAGTATTAAGGTGACAATGAGGATCAGAGTCGAGTATCAAGGATGACAGATCATAAAAAGCAGAAGTAAAGCTTTGTTGACTTGGTGGTATCAGTTAACACACACAAGGCCTATATCTGACTTTCCTTTTAATGCATGAGTTTCATTTCATGTGTAATCACTGCTCTTTTCTTTCTTTCCTTTTTTTTTTTACTTTTTACAATAGATATCTAAATTTAGTACTAATTTATATAAGTAAACAGGATGCATATAAAGAATAAAAGTTCACCTAAGAGAATACAGAATTACAGAATCAGGCCTTAGTACACCAGTTAGCTGTGCAGGGACGGTCTTGCCATGCTCAGGCCTCGAGCATACTTACTTAAATCATGACTGTTCCAGCATGTCTACTTGGATTTTGTAAAAGACTTCCACTTCCAATGAAGGAGTCTTTGGAACAGTCATGAGAGTCCTTTGCCTCTGCCTTTGCGTCTAACAATAAAAAGTCCTGATGAACTGACAGAACAAACATCCAAGGGCACCGAGGCAAGAGTACACAATCACTTAACCCTGCTCACAGAGGCCAGAGTGCTAATCTGCGAAATTCTAGACAGCAAATATTAACCGTAAATACGGAATGCGAGATGAAATGGAGCATACGCCTTGCTCACTGACATGAGAACAGACCTGGAAGTAAAGCCACCTAATGGGTTCTAATTCCAGCCCTGCCATCTAATTGTCATTTGTCCCTGAGTGACATCACTTAGTTTATCCATGCCTCATTAGTGAAATGGGATAACTGACCCATAGGGAGAGGAAATATTTGATGGTAGAGTGAAGCGTGGTTGAGGGAATTTTATGGAGCTCTCCTTCTATTATTTTTAAAGTGTATTTCTCAGCAGAGGTAACCAGCCACCCAAATACTGTGTTTACATTGAAGCGTGACTTGATTCCTGGCAAGAAATAAGATTGTTTTGACCAAATGATGATTGGCAAAGATCAGATGATAGCTGTTCTTTTGTAGTGTATAAATGTTTGTAAACACCATTCCTTCTTTGACTTACAGTTGCTAATGTCCATGATAATGAGATCCAATTAGAGTACTAGCTCCTTTAATAAATACAAAGTCCCAGTTATGTGTAACTAAGATAGTTATCACAGAGCTCAATTTTCTTTAAAAATTTTTAGCATGATATAGAAACTATTGTTCTTTTCTACTAATACAGTTTTTCATGTTCAGAACCATGAAGTGTACCAGGCAAGGTTAGATATTGAATTTGAAAGCTGAACTTCCAGCTCAGGCTTTCTACAGTAAAATGTTACTGTTATGAACACATCTTTGAAAAAGATGTTGGGGGCTGACTTGGCAGAGCACATTTAAATATATGGAGCTTTTTTTTTCATCCTATGTCCTACACTCCTGACCAACTAAGTTGTCTCACATAAACACATGCACACACATACACACTGAACATATATGTATTTATGCACACACAATCACATATAAATGCATATATAAACATAGGCACACACATACACACAGATACACATACCACACACACAGCACACACAAACACACAAATGCATATACACACAGATAAACATACCACATGCACACACATACACACATTCCCTGCTTATAACCCAGAAGAAAAGTGATCACCATGTCTTGCACTTCCTTGGAAGAAGATTCTTATGAACATGAACATTTTTATGAATATCCAAATAATTACCAATAACTTCTTGGTCACCCAGGTCTTAAGCTATTGAGCATAGAATTGCCTGGACAGAGACTGAGGTAGCAGTGAGTTAGACATTCTCTTTTTTTGTTTGCTTGTTTTCTAAAGAAAAAAAAGAAAGAAAAGGCTTGGAGTTTGCTGAATGGGGAGATGGGGAAGACCCTGAAAGAGTTGGGGAGGGGAAGCCATAATCTGAATTCATTATATGAATAAAGTTTTTATCAATAATAATAAAGGAAAAGGAAAAGGGTTATTACTGGGCAGCAGACACATCTATCTGTTTACTTCTGCCCATTCCATTTGTAGTAAATGAAACAAAAAAAAATTCATGAATTCTTTATATATTTTGGAGATCAGACCTTTGTCAGTTGTGGGGTTGGTGAAGATCTTCTCCCAGTCAGTGGGTTGCCTTTCTGTCTTAGCAACAGTTTCCTTTGCTTTACAGAAGCTTCTCAGTCTCAGGAGGTCCCATTTATTCAATGAGGCCCTTACTGTCCGTGCTGCTGGGGTTATACGTAGGAAGTGGTCTCCTGTGCCTACGTGTTGTAGAGTACTTCCCACTTTCTCTTCAATCAGGTTCAGTGTGTTTGGACTGATATTGAGGTCTTTCACCCACTTGGACTTGAGTTTTGTGCATGGTGATAGATATGGGTCTATTTTCATTCTTCTACAGATTGACATCCAGTTTTGCCAGCACAATTTGTTGAAGATGCTCTCTTTTTTCCATTGTATACTTTTAGCTCCTTTATCGAAAATCAGGTGTTCATATGTTTGTGGGTTAAAGTCAGGGTCTTCTATTCGATTCCATTGGTCGACTTCTCTGTTTTTATGCCAAAATATATAAAGAATCAAGAAACTAGACCGTAAAAGGCTAATCAACCCAATTATAAAATGGGGCACTGAGTTGAACAGAGATCTCTCAACAGAAGAAGTTCAAATGGCCAAAAGACACCTAAGGTCATGCTCAACTTCCTTAGCGATCAGGGAAATGCAAATCAAGACAACTTTAAGATACCATCTTACACCTGTCAGAATGGAGAAAATCAAAAACACCAATGATAGCCTTTGCTGGAGAGGTTGTGGAGAAAGGGGTACACTCATCCATTGCTGGTGGGAATGCAAACTTGTGCAACCACTCTGGAAAGCAGTGTGGCGGTTTCTCAGAAAATTTGGGATCAACCTACCCATGGACCCAGCAATACCACTCTTGGGAATATACCCAAGAGGGGCCTTATCATGCAACAAAAATATATGCTCTACTATGTTCATAGCAGCATTGTTTGTAATAGCCAGAACCTGGAAACAACCTAGATGCCCTTCAATTGAAGAATGGATGAAGAAAGTATGGAATATATACATATTAGAGTACTACTCAGCAGTAAAAAACAAGGACTTCTTGAAGTTTGCAGGCAAATGGATGGAAATAGAAAACACTATCCTGAGTGAGGTAAGCCAGACCCAAAAAGAGGAACATGGGATGTTCTCACTCATATTTGCTTTCTAGCCATAAATAAAGGACATTGAACCTATAATTTGGGTTCTTAGAGAAGCTAAATAAAAAGGAGAACCCAAAGAAAATCATATTGGCATCCTCCTGAATATTAACCTTCATCAGGCGATGAAAGGAGACAGAGACAGAGACCCACATTGGAGCACCGGACTGAAATCTCAAGGTCCAAATCAGGAGCAGAAGGAGAGAGAGCACAAGCAAGGAACTCAGGACCACGAGGGGTGCACCCATACACTGAGACAATGGGGATGTTCTATCAGGAACTCACCAAGGCCAGCTGGCCTGGGTCTGAAAAAGCCTGGGTCAAAACTGGTCTCGCTGAACATAGCGGACAAGGAGGACTACTGAGACCTCAAGAACAATGGCAACGGGTTTTTGATTCTACTGCACCTATTGGTTTCGTGGGAGCCTAGGCAGTTTCGTGGATGCTCACCTTACTAGACCTGGATGGAGGTGGGTGGTCCTTGGACTTCCCACAGGGCAGGGAACCCTGATTGCTCTTTGGGCTGACGAGGGAGGGGGACTTGATGTGGGGAGGGGGAGGGAAAGGGGAGGCTGCGGTGGGGAAGAGACAGAAATCGTTAATAAATAAATAAATAAATTAAAAAAAAGAATTTAAAAAAATAAAATAAAAGGTAAAAAAAAATTCATGAAAAAAGAGAGGGAAGCATGCCAGCAAGTCTTTTACCTTTCATTCAAGCACATTTGAAATCTATGAATTCTTTGTTAGGCTTCCTAGTTCAGATCCCTATCTGTTTCATACCTGGTAATTGGACCCAGTTCTATACTCACAATGACCAGAAAGATGAATTTTATTTGTTTTTACTATTGTGTTATTTGTGTTTGATCTAGATGTTAATGTCTGCTAAATTCATGAATCAATGGTACCATGAGGAATGAATTTTAAAAAGATAAAAGCTTTAATGTACTATTAATCCTGTTCATATTAGCATGGAGGCTATTTAGTGTACATTACAGTAACTTCTTGAGAAATATGATTCAATTACTTGCAAAGTAACTCCAAAATTTAACATTGGAAATTAAAAGCTTTTTAAATTATAGTTTCCCCTAAAACCTGATTGAGAAGCTAATCAGCCTATACACTGAGCAAAATCAAAAAGTCCAGTCTTTCTGTGAATCCAGCCACCCTGAACACACCCCCTCTACTCTACAATACATTGAAGGGATGCTTCATTGTAAATCATAGCAGTTTCAGTATACTAACTAGAGTTTTATTGGTGTATATTTTTGCAACAGTCTAATTTTACAGTTGGTAGCAATTTGGGAACTAAGAATTGCAATCTGCAATGGAATTGTTTGTGCTTGTAGAAGTGAAAGCATCTTAACACAAAAAGGTATGACTTAGGCCTTTATTCTCAATCATTTTGGTTTGGAGAAACCAAACCAAGGAATGGAAACTTTTGTAATTCTCATTTTTAAAAAGGGCAAGACCGAAGACCCTAACATTACTTTGAACACACTGCTACATAGCTTTGAACTGTACTAGTCACATATATCAAGAAAGTATTTTTCTTCCAGTAAGTACACTATGTTTGCCAATACTCAAGGGCTCCAGGGTTTCCCTGAAGCCATTCATGTTGGTGAGGGCTTCCTCCATTTTGAGACTTAGATCTGAGAGGAGGGCTGTGTCAGCACAAAGGAGAGAAAGCTGGTAGCCCCAGAGAAAAGTCCCTATGCTAAGAAGACTGAGTGATGTTGTGGAATCTCAGAGGAAAATATCATACAAAAATAGGAGTAATTCAGAATATTAGACCTTCTAATTCTTCCAAAGAAAAGGATTAAAAATTAAAATGAATGCAAACAAATTAAAAAATCTGAATAAAACCTGATTCAGAATGAAAGCAAATTTTATTTTGTTCACATGTGGACACAGAAAAAGATGTTTTCCCTCACCAGAAATTAGTTTTTCCTAGGTACTAGAACATATTCAAGCATACGCCTTAGAAATAGAGACACCACTGGGACATAGTAGAACTGTTCATTTGCAAACAAGGAAATCAAGGGTCAGAAAGAATGCTGACTTGTCTAAACCCACCCTTTTAGTTTCAGGTGGAGCTTGAAATGGAAAGGTTTTTTTTTTTTTTTTCCCTCCCAACAGTAAGATCTGTGGAATTAAAATGATGGTTTCTTTGTAGATAATTGAATTTTATTTCTCATAAAGTCACATAAATGAACACTAAATGTACATAGAAATATAAGCCACTATATACCATCTTGAAGGGCAAGATAAATAGGGTAGCTAGATTTGAAGAGGATTTGAAAATATTGGAGAATGTCTATACTGATGATGATATAATTTACAAAACTATTTGCCAATATCTATTAAAGCAAAATATGCAATTATGTAGCATCCAGTAATTCATAATTCAATTCAGAGGTGTAGGTTTAAGAGCAATGAAAACTTATCTCCATATGCAAATTTCAAAATGAATCATACCAGGTTAAACATTTATAGCCCATTGGATCAATATATTGTACTATATTCAATCAACAAACTTAGACAGGCATGAAAAGGATGGTTTGCTGATGAATGTATCAATTTAGATGATTCTCAGATACGATGATGGAGGTGTGTTCTATCTCCAGTGTGTGGCATGTGCTTGTTTTATACTCAGGTCATTAATGGCACTGTGGCTCTCAGATGAACACTTTGTCTGTTCCTAGCTGTATACATTATCCATGAATCAAAAGTAAAGGTATAAAGAAAAGAATAGGGCTCAAGTCAATTAAATTCTTGCAACTCCAATAGAAACAAAAATGCTAGGAATAGAAGCTCCTGTTTGGCTTTCCAGAGCTGGGGAGGGAGATAAATGGAATCCCTGGGGGCTCACTGGTGAGCCAGGCTAATTTATTTGGTAGGTTCCAGAGCATTAACCAAATCTTTCTTCCAAAAAATAAATGGACAGCAAAAATGCCTTAAATGAGTTGTTAAGAAAAACATTCAAAGACTATAAAAGACATTCCTTAAAATATCTCAAATTCCTTCTGTTCAGAAAGTACAAATTTAAATTATAATACTTGAGAATATAGCAGATTAACAGATTAAAGGAAGGATTACAGGACTAACAACTGGATTGAGAAATCTAGGTAGGTGATGAATTCATGGTCAATATAGTTTTGTTGTTAGTCACAGTGTAAGCTTGTGCAGGGGAGACTGCTGAGGATCAAAGGGAAAAAGGGCAACACTTCAGGGAAAAGAGCAGCATTGGGGACTTTAGGGTGTGGGCTGACAGAACTGACAATGTGAGCCCACTCAGTCATGTCCTTTTTCCATTATCCCCTAAGTGTAGAAAAGTATGAAGACATGTTCACAGAGGTCCACAGACCTTTAAAATGGTTTATTTTTAATTATAGGAACCAGGTGTGTGTGTGTGTGTGTTTGTGTGTGTGTGTGTGCATCTGTGTTTGTGTGTTGGTAGGTACAAATGAGTACAAGTGTCCTTGGGGACTAAAAGTATTGAAACACACTACACACCCTGCAGGTGGTCATAAGCCACTTGGTATCGGTGCCAGGAACTGAAATCGGAGTCTCTGGAAGAGTAGCAAGTGCTTTTGGCCAATGAGCCATCTCTCAAGGCCTTAAATATTTTTTTTACATCAAATTGATGAATTTGGTTTTGTTCTGTAGTACATAGCAAGCCCTTGCATAAGTAATCTCAGGAAAACATAATGACAAACTAACAACATTTTTAATCAGTTAAAAAATAATTCTGGCATCCACAGCTTGTGAATGCATTGGCTGGTATCACTGAGCATGTTTTCCTTTGAAGAGAATTGTATGGATAATAATACTGTCTTCCTGGGTCTGACAGAGGTTAAGTGAGGAACTTGTTCCACAAGTGGTCAATGATTGCCAGTGATTCTTGCATTTAGCCACCAGACTTCTCATCTTTGACTGTGTCCAGGAAGTCACACAATAGCTTTCCAACAAGGGAACTGCACAACTCAATCATAATCCCATTGCATTTCCTCACAACACTTCTGCTTCCTTAACACAGTGTTGAGTTAATCTGTGTTTTGGGAAAACATTGCTATGGAATTTTTTTTTCCAGCCAGCAGTCACATGTTCAAGAAACTTAAAAATTCAGAAGGGATTAGAAATCATCTAATTTGAGTCTAGCCTTTGGAAGATAAGGCATTTAAGATTCATGTAAGTCAGGAGGAGCATCATTCCTTAGAAATAGTGACAAGGACACATGTAGTGAAAACTGTGCAAAAGTCAATGACTTATGGCTGCTTTCTGGTTCTCTGTAAATACTGTAGGTGAAGTGTCTCATTTAAATCCTCGAATAAAATATCTGGAGCCTGACGCTGAAATTGAATTTACCTTCTAACAATGTATAAAACCTCTTGTGAAAGGTGACAAATGGTGGTATTATTAGAACTAATGCTAATTTTTTTCCCACAGAGGTGAAACGATAGAATCCTATAAATAATACTGGTTTTTTGTTTTTTTAGCATTTTAAATGTTAGTTAAGTGGCAACATACTATTTTTTTGGACACACTTTAACACTGCCTTGATGACATTTGATTCTATCTTCTGATCATTGTAATTTGCTTTTATATTTTATTCATAACTCTATAAGCCAAGCTTAAGAATAAATGCTACATAATTTCATTAATCAAGTTTTTGTTGTGGTTTTTGTTCTGGGGTGGATGCTAGGACTTGTGGATGCCAGGTAAGTATTCCACCATTGAGCTACATTCCCAGCCTTCACGAAATTTTGAGGTCATCCTTGGCTGCATTTTTATCTTCTGAAATCTAGCTGGTATATGTTAATCTTGGGATATTTGTATAATAATCAAAATGGCCAGTTTCATGAGCCTGTTGTATTAATGAGGTCATTTCTATTATTAGCATTAAAATTAATCTTTAGAGACCTTATAAGCTTATAAGCAAGAACT
Organism: Alexandromys fortis; assembly: GCF_014885135.2. Taxonomy (NCBI): domain Eukaryota; kingdom Metazoa; phylum Chordata; class Mammalia; order Rodentia; family Cricetidae; genus Alexandromys; species Alexandromys fortis. The sequence continues at coordinate 10,213,730 of NW_026067957.1, read as the reverse complement.
CAAGTTCTCTCTTGGGATTCTTCCAACTCTTTGAATATTCCAAGAACTTTAGGACTTTTTCATTGTAAGGGACAAGCTTTGTATCATACTTTGGGGAAAGAAAATCTGATAATGTAATGAAGGGAGGCTCTCAGTGTCTGTCTGCTTCACCCACCATTGTTAGGAGCATTTACTTTAAAAAACAAACACATGGAACCATACAATGGCAGGCTAACCTCATCTGCTGTTGTGATGATGCTTGGGTTGTCCTTCTGTTCTTAAGGCATAAAGACACTTTATACCACTGTAATCTGTTTCTCAAGTTGCACATCACTATACTGGGAGTAAGAAACTATGGTGATTGCGCATATTGACAGGGTGCTCCAAGATGAAACCACCAATATGCAGTGTAAATGTAGATAGGTACCAAAGTAAACTGCCATAGCCCATTTAATGTCTGTTATGTACTACCATTGTGACTGGGATCAACTCATTTACTTCTTTTGAGTTTTTCCATGTCTAAGTTAGTATCATAAAATATTTTCCTAATAGTTGCTCTAAGATGAGCTATGAAAAACACACAAGCAGGTGGTATTTTTTCTTTATTACTGGGAATGGCTGTTAATATGAAACAAACTCCTCAGTTCATTTATCCACCAGCCCAGGTGAATAATATCTCTATCTGCCAGTGTGTCTGTATGTGTGTATGTGTGTGTGTTTGTCTGTCTATCTGCCTGTCTATCTGCCTGTCTATCTGTCTGTCTGTCTGTCTATCTATCATCTATCTATCACCATCATCTATCTAGTTATTTACCTGTGCAGTGAAATCAGGCAAAATACCGGATTTTAGGTGTGCTAAATCTTTCCTAACTGTGGCTCTCGACTGTGTAATCAGTTCAATCTTTTAATGGCAATATTCCAACAAGAAACATGGTGACATTCTCAGAAGCTCCTTGAACCTTCTTCCCACCTTGTAATTGGGAATTTGGAGAGACATTTTTACTTTACAAAGATATTTTGCTATCTTATTTTCCTACAGTAGTTCACATACACACACACAAACACACACACATTATAATATATATATATACATATATATTATATATATTTATATATAATATGAAGGCTAAAATTCAGAAAGCATTATAATTAAAAATGGAAGACCACCAAGTCCATTTTCTTAATATATTGTGAAAAAAACATGGCCAATGAATTGAATAAAATAATAACTTGATTTTTTATCTTAAAATGAAAGTTCTCTAAAATATAAGCTTTGTCCTTTCCGATCACATGTCTAAATGCATAGATTTGATTTCAGATGTGATAGTTTATGGGTATGACCAAAGAAATCATACCGAGGGCCCAGGGTACATTAATAACAACAGAAGTCAAACTTACAACAATATAACAAGACTAGCAAACTGTTTGAAGTGTATGGGTTCCTTAAGCCTGTCTGTAAAGTTACATTATTGCTAACCTAGCCATACCCCAAGCAATACAAAACTCCCTGAATATCCCATCTTCTCTTCTGTCTCCATTTCCTGATTATACACCTAATCCTGAGTCCGCATCAGTAAGGAATATTCAATCTACTCTATAATATGTTCCTAATCCATTTTTACACTATTTTCATAAATTCTCAGTTAGTCCTTTGCCTGTCTCTTTTAATAAAAGCATTGATGTGAAAAACTCAGTTTAAAATATCATGAGCTTTCATAGGGTACTTTTAAGGGTTCATTGTCCTGATTTTTATTATGCATTAATTTTATTAAATATTATAAACACATAGTGTAAAAGAAATATTGTAAAAACAACATTGCTACTTTTCTTGGAATGATAAAGAAATCTTTTTTGCACTTTTTAAAGAGGAAAAAATATTCAAACTAATAAAAGCAGTAGAATGTATAAAAAGATATATGAAATGAGATCCTCTGCCCCCAGAATGAAGGGTTCTCTCTTCCTGCTCTTTAAGAACTGATTGCTGTTGGTTTATAAAGTATGCTGCGGTCAGGATGATACTTTTAAAGGAAATACCACATGATACTTAAGTGTGAAAAGTAGATGTACATTACTTACAGTCTTTGCTTATAACACACCAGAGCATCAACATTTCTTTAACTGTCTCTGTAACAGTGGTGCTCTGATGCCGTCAAGAGAACCAAACTTTGGTAGCCCAAGTTCATGGATACCCTATTATAATGCCATTATGGTAGGAAAATGATTTTAATGCAAGCTAATGGAAACCACATTTACACTGGTAAGTGATTTTATTGTAAGTCTATGAAGACCACAATAGAATGGTCAAACAATTTCCCTGTAAGTCTATGGAGGCTGCATTAATAATTCCATTATAAGAGCAAAACAATTTCAAATAAACTCTATGGGGACTCATTTCGCTGTCATGATGGTGGCAAAATGATTTTAGTATATGTTTATGGAGAAGCCCTTACAATGCCATTATTACAGCACTACAATAGTAAAAAGAAATGATGGGAAGCCCATTAGAATACCATTGTAATTCCATTACATTGGTTAAAAGATCTAAGTTTCATCTTATACCAGCACCAATGTAATGGTGACAATTAGATAATAGAAAATGTCAAGAAGATAATACTCAATAAGGAAAAAAGAACAGGTTTATATTTGGGCCAGCCGGCTAATATCCAGTACAGAATGCTGTCTTAAAGGGAAGTCTGGCTTCACTGAGACAGCACAATTCCATGGAAACCTCTTGCCTTCAGATTGTTCACTTCTCTATCAGGGCTAAAGGTACTCAATTTAAACCAAACAATCAATCTCTCCAATAAAAGGTAAGATATCTTCATTTTTTTTCTAACGTGTCCACACTTAGACTATGTCATTCTGAAGAATGTATCTTACCCATGGATGACTGTCATCTCATGCGACCACATCAGTAAAAGTAACTACTTACATTCAATAGGGGGTTATCAGAGAACTTTATGCTTGTGTTCCCAAAATGCTTCTTCTAAACAAATTGGTGGACTCCTCGCAAGTGAACAATGTTAGTTATATCTTTACATACAGCTGACAACTGTCTCTTCACATACCTTATGGTTCAGATTGGCATTAATAAAAATATAACATATGTAAGACAAATGATGCGCGGTGAGTCATAAGAGGGAATTTTTGTCCTGGACCATCCAGAAAAGATCAGCATTGCTAACATTTTGTATTTAACTTTATATGATGCACTTCAAAAATCTTATCTCTGCTACTGTTAAAGTACGTACCTATTCTACTTACAGACAATAATTTTGGCAATATTTTCAGAGCATAAATAGGATAATAATACATTCAGGAAAAAAGATTCTAATATATTATGCAATAAATAAATTTATTAGTCAGTTTACTGGTGACAAGAATTGAATTATTTTGAAATCTTACCACAAAAAATTTTTAGACAACACATGTATTTGCACAATCTAGATGCCAACACGCTTTAAGAACTTGCCATGTCTATTACACCATTACTGCACTGTTTCATTGGTATCAATTATGTAATTTTTCAAATAAAAAATTAGAAGGAGAAATATCCCAAACTTTAAAAGCAAATGGAATGATAGTAACATCATAAATTTAATTGAATACTTTATATCACATTCTCACTGCAAAAGTTTATGGTTTCATTGTTGGAGAGGGAAAAGATTTCGGCAGAGACAAACCACAAGGGTCAGTCTCCCTAGACTGGGATGAGGAGACAGAAAGTGAAAATGCAAGCACACACCATGTCCACCCCCTTCTTCTGCTCATTGGCATTTGTTACCTCTATTTAGGTAGGTGGGAACTGGAAGTGACATCCAAAATATGAGAATGTGAATGAAAACTAAATAGGTGTTTTAGAAGCTGGAATTCTACAATTTTTTCTACTATCAACAATTTGAATATGTGAGCTGAAAAGGGGTCCTTGGGAAATGAGAGAAGATGGAATTCCTTGAGCTGCTAGGTAAAGAAAAGATTTTTTTTTCTGGTTTGCTGAATAACTTTTTCTGTTCTAATCTACTGGGGATTTGTTTGTTGTGGCAGCTAGTACTGGTTTGAATTGATAATATACATGGGGAAGGGGTGACAATTCTTATACAAAATTCCTATGTTGAGTTAATTGTACTTTTCCTAAATTTATTACTTCTACTCTCATGCTCCATCCCCTATTTTATTTGTCTCTTAAATTTCAGGATAACAAAGAAGAAAAAGTAAATGAAGACATGACATACAGAGATGGCTCCTCAAAAACTGATAAAATTTGGTGTAACAATTGTGAAATCTCAGGAGAGCATCATTTTAGAGGGGTGTGACAAAGAGATATATTTTGTAACTTATTTATTTCATTTTCTTAACAAAGACTCAGAGATACTTTTGAGAGATAGAAGAACATCTCCGATCAAGATAATTTAAAATTCTTAACATCAAAATCATTTTTCCAGATTAGGGACCTGAATCTAGTTAAATGTACCTTTTTGAATTGAATGAAGTCAAGGCAACAAGGTACTGCAAAAAGATTCATCTTGTTACACTTAAGCAGAACTTATGCCACAATTCTAAGACTAATTTTTTTTTGCCCCTATTCATGGAAATGCTGGAATGAGAGTATGTCATCAAGTGTTTCTTCCTTCAGAACCTGTTGTGGGGTTGGCTATGCAACAATTTATAGCTGTAGATAAACTGTGCTGCACCTACCCAGTGCCTGAGAATGATGCTGGCTCCAAAACTAGGTCATCTCTGCCAGTGTGACTCTCCACTGAACAGCCTTTGATCCAAAATCCTCATAGCTGACCAAGACCTCAGAACTGCAATGAGTGTCATTTCCCTTTTTGTTTCAGCATCCTTTTATAATTATCAGGCTTGTATTTTGTTAGAAAAGTCCTGTCTGTTACACATATTTTTGCACATACCCCTCAATTTCTACCTCCCTCCTTCCCTTTCCTCCCTCCTTCTCTTGCATGCACACACACACACACACACACACACACACACACTTTACCCATATTTCATAAAAAGCTGAAATGACATACAAGTGATACCTAAGAAATTTCTCCATACCTTTTGGAGCGCAAGGAGGACACCTGTCCTGAGTGAACGTGGAGTGTGACAAGCCTCTTGGATAAGGTGTTGTCAAATTCCGACTGCTGCAACAGTGGTTAATTGAAAAATATATTACCAACATTAGCTCTATTTCCTAGTAGAATTCTTCATGAAATGCTTGGGGAAAGAACTCCTATCAGGGGAGAAGAAATGGACTTCTATAGCTCATTCACTGCATAGAAATAGTGGTCAGGTATTTTAATTGTGAGACTCAAAGGTACTTGTTACTTAGGCATGATGATGAATCCCTGTAATCTCACAATTCAGGAGGCCGGCGGAGAGGATAACCATCAGTTATCATCAGGCCATCCTGAGATACATAGTGATTTCCAGACCAGTAGGAACCTATCCTTGACAAACATAAACAAAACCCAAAACAAACAGCAGATGTCCTTTTTCGCATTTTAATAGAATTCCAGAGCTCCATATAAATGGGTATATAAACACACAAGAAAGGCAATGAGGCAAACTATGCTAAACTGAGGACATTTATTAGGAGGACTTAAATTATAGTTTTGGAACTTCTATACAGACATTCTGTAGTTCTACCCCCTCCCTAGTTCAATTTGAACTATTTCCCATCAGGGAACACATTTGAAAGCTTCTTCCTTATAGAAGTAACAGCCATCTATCCTTAGCACCATGGCGATGAACTAACAAGCTGCAGAGGCTGAGGAGCTAGCTCAGTTGGTTAAATGCATTTGTTGTAAGCACAAGAACCTGATTTTGATACCTAGAAGCTACAGAAAAAGTTTGGCATGGTGGCATACAACAATAACATCAGTACCAGGAAGAAAAAAGAGGATAATCCCTGGGATTTGTTGAAAAACTGGTTTTGCCTAATTGATAAAATCGAGGAGATAAATGAGAAACTGTGTCTTAAAGGAGATGGATGACTTTCTTGAGGATGAACTCTGAGGTTGTCCTCTGGCCTCCATGTGGACACCCCACACATGGACACCCCACATACACGTAAGTGTACAAACAGTGCAAATGCATGCATTGCGACAAAGCATATTTATATATATATATAATTTACATCATATTAAATATGCAGATTTAAGTCAGTATACAAAATAATCTAAGATATTTTATACATACATGATTGTATTTAGCTTATATTCAATGTTCCATTACCCTCATTTATCCTCCTTCTCCCTTCTGTTTGCTCGCCTTCCTCTTCCTAATTAGCTCTTCTGCTTTTCTGTCATCTAGATTCCTAAACAGAAGTGAGACATGAGATATTAGCTGCTTCTCTCTCTCTCTCTCTCTCTCTCTCTCTCTCTCTCTCTCTCTCTCTCTCTCCCCCTCTCTCTCTTTCTTTTTCTTTCCATCTCCCCCACCTCACCTTTCCTCCTAGACACTGATCAAAGGTATTTTTTGCTAAATTAATCAGGATTCATTTAAAATGAAACAGATGAGAATATTTTACAAGGAGAACACTGTAATTGTAGATGTGTGTTGGAAAATTGTTGCATGCATATTAACACTGGCCACTGCTGTGCTCCATCAGAGAATATAATTTCAACAACTAGGAAACAAAATGAAGCAGCCAGTCGAAGTAACAAGTATTACTGGTTATATTGCCAAAAAGGTTAAATGAATTAAATAGATATTAAAGAAAAAAAGCAAAGAACACATGAGCCCTGAAATGCGAATTTTTTTTTTTTTTTTGGTTTTTCGAGACAGGGTTTCTCTGTGTCTTTGGAGCCTGTCTTAGAACTAGCTCTTGTAGACCGGGCTGGTCTCGAACTCACAGAAATCCACCTGCCTCTGCCTCCTAAGTGCTGGGATTAAAGGCGTGTGCCACCACTGCCCGGCTTGAAATTTTATTTGTTAAAGCAGATCTAGCTACTGTTGCTCATGAAGTACAGCCCATTGGGAACAGAGTACAATGTTGAGTCCCTAATACAGCATCAATGCATTCAGTAACAGAGAAGGTGCCTACACAAACATTGTTACTTAGGGTTTCAGTGAACTTCAACTTGGAAACATTTGTTATGTGACAATGAAAATTGAAAATGCATAGAAGTACAGTGAGAGTTAGGCAAAGATGCCTCTATAGTTAACCTGCTTATTTATTACAGCCCAAGGGATCAGGCTTCTTCATACCCCGTTACAGAGGTCACCTATAAAATCACCAAATATAAAAATGGGCACACACAGATATTTATAGACTTTTCCTTATTGAACTTTTGTGTATTTCAGATATTGGTCTTGGGAGACATTTAGAAGTTTTTTTTTTTTTTTTTTTTTTTTTTTTTTCTCACAGTTCTCTCATGCACACAAGGGGAGAAGAACAGACTGGTGTATGGAACAGAAAGATGCCCAAGTGTCTCTAAAAGCTCTGTACTTTCAAGCAATTGAAGTACAGAAACATGTCTCCTGGAAAGGGGTAGCATCACCAAGGGAGTCATGTCCTCCTGGCCTGCCATATCATCGCAGAGCCATTAATAAAAGACTCAGGGAATTTTGTGGAAGATGGTAGGCAGTGAGCTAGGAGGTGAAGAGACAGAAAAAGCATTGGAAGCTGCAGAACATTTGCTTTTGGATCTAATTTAAATTCTGTATGGAAAATCTTAGGATACAACTGTGTAACAGAAGTTAAGTGGTTGCATATTCTGTAACTGTTATTATTGACAGAAGTAATAAAGCAGAGTTCTGATATGAGTTCACTAAAGCTGTTCCTTTGGAAATAACTCATAAAAGAACCCCCAAGAGAAAAAGAAATGCCAAAATAAATGCATTTAAATGAAATTTGAATCTTACTAAAATTCCTGATTAAACTGTTAATTAGCAGGCCCCAAACTCAAAACATAAATAGGTTCAATATCACAAATATTATACTATTATAAAAGTGTGTGTGATGGCTCCAAATATATTAGACTTTTTAATAAATCCTACTCTAGAATTTTTCAGAATCTATACTATCCATGCATGCAAAAAAAATTCCACCTACAGATTCTTTGAGATAACTCAGCTGTTAAGATTCAGCTTTTGGTCACAGTGCCAACACAGAGGCTCATAGTTGTTTGAAACTCCAGTTTCACAGGATAAAATTCTTCTTCTAGCCTCCAGGGGCAAGGGGCATAAGGCATGTTCATGGTGAAGGCAAAAGATTCATATTTAGAAAATACAAACTATGAATATTTTAAAAATTATCTCCAACATTTTATATAAAACCAAGTCTATGTTTCCTATCACTATTTAACAATTCTCTTACATCTGTTAAAAAGAATAAAAATATGTTAGTACTAATCAGAACTGAAAAAATTCCCTCCAGAAATTGAATAAATCAGATTTCAGATTGTCACAATGTTCAAGAGAAATATTCATGATATTTTTCTCTTCAATTATTTTCATACATAAAATGACTCCCTACCTTTGAATCTTCCAAAAGCATAATTTGGACATATATGGTTTGATGAAGTCTAGAATAGTTTTAATCTTTGTCCTTTTAGTGTTAGTAACTATGTACAATTTCAGAGATATTTCATTCATCTGTTTTTAATCCATTTGCAATTAAAATGATTCTATAAAGTACTTTTGATTCCTTTAGAATTTTCCCCGTGAAGAAAAGAGGTCATGCTTTGCCAGGAAGGTATGAACTTCAATGTTCAAACATTTAAGTTTAAAATTACAACCAGAAAACTGTTTCCTGGCCTTTCAACTCCAAGGATTATGTTTTGTGATTTTCTTGTTTTACCCCCTAATCTTTCGCTTGTGATGGAAAAGGTTGCAGCCAATAAACTTAAAGCTCTTTAAAGACAACACGGGATTGGAGCATCAGAAATGAAGAACCGTGCTTCAAAGAACAAAGCTGTGTGCAAGCACGAAGCCCCTGGGAAGCCATCGGCCTTTCTCCGACTGGTGGCATGCTCGATGTGCTTGCATCTACACACGCTGTCTCACCCACCAGGGCAACTGAGGTATCAGCCTTCCTTAGACAGTCCCAACCGACAGAAAGGTATTAGGAGCCAAGTTCATGTACTTTTACACAATATCTGTGCCTGATTCTATCGAAGCCAGCATGTAATTAATCTAGACTGAATAAAAGAAGGCCAAGTTCATTTCTAGGGACTTTTCTGGCTCTTTCATGGAAAAAGCTATTAACTCATTCTGCAGGAAATGGTCCAATGGACTTCTGGCTTGCGAATGCATGGAGGTTCAGAGCTGACAGACATAAGGAGTCTTCAGATCCAGCTATACCTGTCTGTTTTACACGGCATTTCTTTTCCTGTCTTGTTCAGGCCAGCAGAAGGTACAGTCATGGCCTGTTGCCCTGGAAACTCTGCAAGTGGCCTGACACAGGACGCTTTGGCTGTGCTTGGGAGGGGGATAAATCCTGCTTGACTGCTGTCATTATAGAATGCAGGAGGAGAAAATAGTAACCATTAAGTGCTTCACAAAATGTCCTACTGTTTATAGCTGCTTCTGTCCTGCCAGTCACCTTTAAATCAGCCTAGGATTGGGACAAAGTCTGTCTTTATTTCATAAGTGGCAACGAGAGTTACTGACAGTAAAGTGAGGCCAAGGAGTGTGGTGGGAAAGACACTGAATTCAAAGCCCCAAGATGTGATTTTTTTCCCCCAGAAATGGTTGTATAACTTAAGGTATGTTATATGCACTGAGTTCACAATGCTCTCATTTGAAGAACAGCAACAGGTAAGGTCAGATAGGCCTCTGATTTCCTTATGTCTCTATTAAAATCCATTTCTGTGCTTCTAAGTGATACAGCAAAAGGGACAGTAGAGTTACAGCATATTCCCAAAACACAAGGATTTGACTTTGATTGTGGTATGCTGAGGTTTGTATTTTTTCAAATTTCTGGGTGTTTTAATTTCATGAAGGTTGAACTTCATACCTCCTTACAAAGATAGACGAGCTGTCTTAGGGCAGCCTGGAGAAGAAGTCGCATTGCATTCACTGTAGCCATGAATAGTGGGGAAACTGTCCACTTGGTTCATCTCATGTCGTCCTTGGAAGACCGTTGGTTGCAGCATTTGTACTTAAAAGGGCGGCTCAGGAATGCTGCGACAGCCTTTAACTCAGAATTCTCTTATTTTTCTGGGTTTCTGTCTCCATCTTAATGGTACTTTAATGCAGTTTTTGTGTTCAATTATAATAGTGTTGCTAAATACAGTAGGTCTGATTCCACAGAAGAAGAATAGTTTTTTCAAAATCAGCATTTTCCTGCTGATTTGCCAGCTGCTTCAATAAATACTCATCTTCCAACTTCAAATGAGTACACTGCAGTCTTACTAAATATAAATGCGATCTGCAGCTACTGTATTCTGGCATCTGAGTTTGCTTTAAAACCAAACATAAAATGTGCATTATGTGGGACTCCTCTCTCTGCTCTGCAGGTGACATGGCTGAATCAGGTGTCCTCAAGCCGTTCTACCCCATGCGAATGGCTAGGAATGAGTCAGGGAAGAATCTTGTCCTATGATTTTGGCATCTCTATCATTTTTATTTCTCAACTGAAGAGTTCAGTTGATGAGGACATCTTAAATCCATGACAATAATACCATACTTTCTTCATATCTTCTTATTTTTTAACCTATTCAGTGGAGAAGTAGCAAATATGCAGTTAAAATTAAGCATAAAATTGACTTTCAGAACATAGCACAATAAGACAGTTGGATTCAGTGTAAAGAACAGAAAAACAGTTGCAATGCTAAAGTGGAATATTCTTGATATTAAATTTATACTATTATATGTCAATAGTATAATAACCTTGACTATGGACCAGAGGGAATAGAAGAGTATAGTTCTCAGCTATAGCTTGTTCTTTATCATGGTCCTCACTGAATGGCATGGGTGCATTATATTTTATTTTTAATCATCTTTACAAGAAATACAAGCAACCGAGTCTTTCAATATGTTGTAACAATAGTGAAAGGGCAGGTATACAATTCCAGTGAGCGTATTTGTTAGAGTTTGTATTTAGAAAACTACTGGCTATTTTTTTTTCAGGATGGAAACTAAAACTGAGGTATTTTTACAAAAGTAAATGGAGTTCAAAATCAAAGTTGCTTCACTTCATTTTTTTCCTTTTTGTGAGTGTGTAGTCTGCACTTTTGAATAAACACTTCTATTCAATTAGTCTGTATGTCAAATAGAGGCAAGTATGAATTGCTGGATTCATATGTAACAATCTCCACCGTTTGCTCTTTGAATTGATAAAGACCTTCGTGGTAACTATGTCTCCATGGCCACCAGCTTGATCACTTTCCCATCCAACTGTTTTCTCCCGAGAAAATGAGAGAAATGTGAGTCCAGGAGATACTCAGGCATGAACTGCACTCTCAGACACATGGGTGGCCAATAGTGACTGGCCAGACACACTCTGTCTAGATAGAATGCTGTTTTCACAAAATAATATTGGTGGCCCACCCTGAATTCTGGGTACACAGACTATCTACTCATAAGAACCTATCTGGGTGGGGGGCAAGTAAGCTGAGTGTGGACAACCAGGTATTGACTGTATTTTGTCACTTTGGGTTGTTGGTTTTGTCAGAATAACTGGGCATTTAAGTGAATTCAATCATTTCTAAAATCAGTTTGTGGACTTAGAAACAGCCACCGTCTAGCATAGTTGGCATTCTTCTCCTTGCAGCTGGAATTAGAAATTAGACACTTTTAGACTCTCATCCATTCATAGCCCGTTTTTCTTTGCATACTTTATGGTTTGAGATTTCTAAAATCTTATATGCAAAGTTTGATTTAAAATGTTTTAAGTGGAATGTAATTGGGATTGTTTACAGAGTTTTTGTGGCTTTTATCAGATGATCATACTTAACTTTAAATCATACACATTTGGAGATATTCTGGGATTTAACATGAGGTTTATAGAAAAAAATCTAGTTTAGTACATTTTTTTATACTTCATGTATAAACTTTGGTACTACAAATGAAATCTGCAATTTGAAGAAGAAATGTTTTTCTGATTGTTAATAACTACCTTACTGGATTTTTCATATGACTTACCACCTTAGCAGCTTAGGATGAAAGTGTATTTATTTTTTTCCATAATAGAATGAAAGCTTTTGATGATGTTGGGACTTAATCTAACATTTTTAGTGTATTCGTATTACCTAGAGAATAGTTTTATGTGCAGCACACCCTCAGAAAAATGTATTTTAAAATTTGTTATGTAATACTACATTTCTATTACCATAGCAAATTCTATCAAGCAAAATGTAGTTTTTCTGTAATAAAGGAATATCAACTCAGTGAAAAGAGATACCTAAAATATTTTATGCAATAATTTGTTAACTGCTATTAGTTTTTAAATACAAACATGAAGAGTTTTACACAAAAACATCAAATGAAACAAAGAAGGGATTTCAAACATTAAAAATATGTAATTCAGGGAAGAGTGACAAAAGAAATGATAACGTCACTAAGGTACCACCAACAAACAGGGATCAGATGAGGAGCAGAAAACTGTGAGGTCACTCAAATCTTGTTGATGGTGCATTTGGATTATAAAATGATAAAGCCAACACAAGGCTGTGAAGTGGAACATGCATCAAGAGTCAAGCACAAGATAACAATTAATGAAAGCAGAGGCCATGGCTTTGAGAGTGGGGCAAGTTATACGGGAGAGTTTGGAGAGAGGAAATGAAAAAGAGAAATATAATTGTTATATTCTTAAAATATGTTTTAAAAAGGGTGTTTCATACATTATTGGTTGCTGCATGATGAATACATTGGAATGTAACTAAAGTAACCCACTTGGGTACTAATTCGGATTTCAAATAAGACACTTACTGTGGAGCTGGAGATATATAAATGGGATTGAGATATATTTAAGTGAGAAGGAAGATACTGAAAGTTAGGGAGTTAAGGGATGTAGATAAAAATGGGTAGAGATAAACATAATTTCTTAGAACATTTCTTGGCAATTCAGTCAGATAATTTTACTACAGAACACAGAGTAGCAGACATCCAGAATGTTGTAGATAGGTGAATGGTTGGGGAAAATGTAAAGCTATCTCTTGGAGTGCATTGTTCTTAAGAAGCCAGTGTTATATGGAAATAATGCCATCATGGTACTAAGACTATGTTGGATGAGAAAGGGACCATGGGAGTGATAAAAGGTAAATGAGAGGGGTCTATTGAAGAGGATAAGAGCATGAGAAAGTAGTTGAGAACAGGTCCAGAAGAGCATCAAAAAGTAAAATACTACATTGAAAGAAAAGCTTGTCATGTAACAAGATCAAAAATATGAACAAATAGATTAGCAGTGAAAGGGATGCTTCAATGGGACTGTAGACACTCTCATAAGTGAGAAATTTTGGCATAACAAAAGCTTTGTGATTAGTCATTGACCACACAGAATTAGAATTGGTAGTCTGCTACCTGAAAAACAAGAGGGCAACATGGGCTGTCAGGCTCCTTTCTAAAACAGATGTGGCAAAAGGATGAAAGATATTCTAAAGTGGGAAAGATGTAAGCACTTGCCAAAGCATCATTTGACTTTTATCCATGATTATTCATTTAGTCATCAATTCACTCCAGTAATGAATACATTTATAAGCATATATGGAAAAAGTATGTTCCCTGAGTAACGTGAAGTTGATGGAATCCAGGAAACAAAGTATGCTATTAACAGTGGCAGGAGACATTTTTCTAGCAGATGTTGCTGAGGGAGGAAGTGTTTGTAAGTAAAGAGAAGGACTGTGACTTCAACTTTGTGTATAAAGTTGAGCTACTGAAATGAAGCTTTCAGTAATGTAGTAACTTGGTGAAATGTGTCTTGTGGGGAGCATGGAGAGAAACTCGGATGCCTTCAACAATGTAGTAGCATAAACTTAATCCTATGCAACTTCAAAGGTATTTCATATTAAATGCAGAGTGATCAATTGTTAATATCTGCAAATGATGTTCAGTTTTGTCCACATATATTATCTCCATTTCATTTCCTCATTACTGAATACTTATGAATAATACTGAGAGGAGAGATAATTGGTTGGTGTACAGGGAACTCTACTGGTCAACTGCCAATGGCTTTGTAGTTTCTGTTGTGTTTGCTGGCTGAATCTGTTCCTCTCTTAGCCAAAATACTTTGTCTATAGTTTGGAGGTAGACTTTAACTTTATAACTGCATGGATTTGTTAGAGGACTCAAAGAGATTGGGAATTTTAAAGCTCTGCACAAACATAATATTTCTTTTATCATGTGGAATAAGTGTGATTCAACTGTGCCTTATGGCATTGATCTTTGAGAGTCTAACAGTTCCAAGGCAATAATACTCAGTCTGGTTAGATAAACCTATGGGAAATATTAGCTTATCTTTATTATAATGAATTTTGACAAAGCTGCCTAAGCATGTAAATAGTTATAAATATCTAAACTTTACATCGGAACCAATTCAGAATAACAATTATCTCACACCTTTCAATCTTATCACCTTTAGTTAGTATGCTACTGAATGTGAGGCAGTCTCTGTGTCTAGTATTGTAAAGACAAACTTATGTTCAGGGATACCTAATTAATCAGTCAGTTCTGTCTGAATACTGCATTTAACACAGTGATACTCTTAACAACCTGTGAGACTAGGCAGTTACATTTTATAGATGAGAAGCTACTTCTTACACAAAGGGATTAACTTATTCCAATTCTGAATTTATTCTATTAGTTATGGTGTTATTTCCTAAAGTCAAACTCTATACTGGGCCTAATTCCCTAATTGCCTCTGTCTCTGTGTGTGTGTGTGTGTGTGTGTGTGTGTGTCTGTCTGTCTGTCTGTCTGTCTGTCTGTCTGTCTGTCTGTGGCTAGAACATGTTAGGAGAGAGAGAGAAGAACTGGGATAAAATACGCATTACAGAAGATACAGTATTTATTACTCTCCCCTTGGAAATGCTGAAAACACAGTCAGGCATTTAAATACTCAAAAATGTTTCCATAACTGTAATAAGCAGAAAAGAGTGTTACATATTATATATTGTTACAACTATTACTATGACATTGTGCCCAGATTTCTGATTTTGGGGAGTTCATATTCCTGGCCATATCTATCTCCCCTACATGTCTATGACCTTAAAAACAATATGTCAAAATTCCAATTCCTTTACACCTTTCCAACTTTTCCTCTGTCACTTTTCAGCACATTATATATTATTTAACTTAAGCCTGAGTATTTGCTGAAAGTCTCTGTTTTATCATATATTCAGTCATCTATGATTTTGAGCTCTGATATATCTTCTTTTTTTTTTTTTTTTTTTTTGGTTTTTCG
>NW_026067957.1:10197033-10198164 GCF_014885135.2 Alexandromys fortis | reverse complement strand
TTATTTTTCTTTTTTTTTTTTTAAAAAAAAAATTGAGCATTCATGTATGAGGACACTGTATTTGTACCAATTTTATCTCCCCCTTTTCCTTCTCCAACTTCTTCCATGTCACCTCAAACACCACCTCTTGAGCTTATGACTTCTTTTTATATACTGTACTACTGAGTCTAATTAATGCCTTTATGTGCTTCTGTTCATGACTAGCCAAACATGATTGGAATACCATATCTGAAACTAAAACTGATTCCTTCTCCTTTAACAGCGACTAACTGCCTGTCCCATGTAACCCAGGAGTGTGTCGTGAAACTTTTTTCCATCTACTTTGGCATGTCCACTGCTGTGCTCATGTGCAGACAACTGTATTATTGACAGTTAGTTAACATGTCCTTGTCCTCCCCAAAGGATACAATTACAGATCAGCCATCCCAGGCCTGTGGCTCTTACAGTGTTTCTGCCATTCTTTCTTTCACAGTGTTGACTGGATGTAAAGTGTAGGGTTTATGTTATAGATGTCCCATTTCGTGGTGGCATCCCAATGTCACTTAGTCTCTGCATTTTAACCAGTCTCCATCTTCACCCAGGTTTTCTGGACTCGGCAGGTTGTATTATATGTATGTATGTATGTATGTATGTATGTATGTATGTATGTATGTAAATCCACCCCTCCCTCCCCACTCTGTGTGTATGTATAAAATAATTTTAAAAAAGAGGTCATGTTTCCCCAAGTTCCCCCAATCCTCCCCTTCTCACTTTTCTCTCCCCGTCCCCCTTATCCCCAGCCCACCCCACCCCCAAGATCTCAATTTTCTCCCCGGCAATTTTGACTACTTCCCATAGCCAAGAGGATAACTATATGATTTTCCTTGGGTTCACCTTCTTATTTAGCTTCTTTAGGTTCACCAGGTATACACTCTGTGACCTTTATTTATGGCTAGAAACCAATTATGAACGAGTACATCCCATGTTCATCTTTTTGGGTCTGGGTTACCTCGCTCAGGATAGGGGAGCAGGGAAGCACATATCTTAGTTAAGGGAGCCACCTTAGGGTTGGCAAGAGACTTGAACCTAGAGTGGCTCCCAGGAGCCCAAGGCGATGTTCCCAGTTAGTCCCTTGGGAAGCTGAGGATAGGG
>NW_026067957.1:10189762-10190339 GCF_014885135.2 Alexandromys fortis | reverse complement strand
AAAGAATATATAATATATATATAATAGGTCAAATTCATGAATTTGAGAGGGAATGAGGATGGTAGTTAATGAGAGGGGATGATAGAGAAAAAGGAAGGGAGAAAATGCATTTACACTTTAATTGAAATTAAAATACTAGAATTGAGTGAACACAGATGGGTCAGTCAATCACTTGGCCAGGAGAACCTTCCATTTCCAGAAAAGCTGAATCAGATGGTAAAACAATTGGTTCTCCGTATATGATAACACAACCTCTTTTGAATGTGATGTTTTCAGTATAGCCACATATGGAGTCTCCACCAAAAAAAAACCCACATTTTAATTTCCAGCTCAGAAAACGCAAGGCGTGCTTTTCTGGATGGTCTCCATTCTCTCAGCCTTCTCTGCAGCTTCCTTCTGCCTTTGCCATGTAGCTCCTTGCTGTCCTAACTGTAAAACTTTTTTTTTCTGTCTACTTCCTGATGGAAGTTGCCTAGATGTAGAGCTTCTCTGCCTTTTCCTTTTTTCCTTTCTTTCTCAAACCCTGGGACAGCACTCCATAAGCTTTTTTTTTTTTTTTTTTTTTTTTTTTTTTTTT
>NW_026067957.1:10181776-10183907 GCF_014885135.2 Alexandromys fortis | reverse complement strand
TATATATATATATATATATTTAAATAACCAATTCATTCAATTGATAGACAATATCATTTTAGTTGCTGATTACTCAAATTCTCATTGACACCTTGTAACTAATTTACTTGAAAGGTTGAAACTGCTTTTGATCATATTGACTTAAACTTTTATGTTTGTTTATATTTGTGTGTGATATGTCTATAGCTATTTTTAAATTATTGAAAGTATTTTGATATAGAATAATTTTATGTAACCCTATATTTTTAGTGTATGTTTCTACTGTACGGAGAACTCATTTTAACCACTTAAAATTGTCACTGAGTAATGCTATATTCACATGCTTTACTAAGAAAGAATTTCATTGTATATATACTTTCTTAGTAATGAAATTTCTTAATGTATGAAATACTTTCTTAGTAATTCAATGAAATATATATATATATGAAAAACTCCTAATATCCTTTTGAAAAATGAAAACAACATACTTAAAAAAATTCAGCTTTAACTTCTATTATGCTTTGCATAAGCTTTAGTGGGGTATAATCCCAGATATAAGAAGAGTATAAAGTTTGCTATGCATTCTATTTTTTCTTAGTCTTATATAAAGTACCTAGACAAATTTCAAAACAAATCATAGAATAGTTTTTGTTATCACCCAATTTTTCAATCTATTCTAATCTTGAGAATAGGATGTTTTATGGATTGAAACTGAAATGTTTTCTAAAAACTCAAATATTAAGTGCTTAGTTACTTTCTTAAAAGATGATTGGTTCATAACCCTTTGAGCTGAAACCACTGACAATGTAAGCTAAAATGAATCTTTCTTAATTTTTTGCATAAAGAATTTGTAGTTGAAGAAAAAGGTTAAAAAGGAGATTAAAGCAATAAGATCATAGCATGAGAAGTTTAGTAAATAGTAAACTGTTAATGGAATTACCAGTGAAAATGGAAGGTCCTGTGGTCTGTATGTGAAATATGACCCTTAGGCGCATGTGTTTGAAGAAGATCCCCAACAGGAGATGCTGTTGGGGAAATTTGTGCAACCTTTAAGAGGTGGAACTTTGGGGGAGGAATTGGTTCATGGGGTCCTCCTTGTTTCATATGCCAGTGCCATTTTGTATTTAGTTGCCTCTCTTTTCTACCTGCAAATGTGATCTGAAGGTCCAGGTCCTGTTCCAGTTGCCATGCTTTTCTGCTACAGTGGGATATGCAAATCAAGATAATCTGCTCAAAAATAAACATGGATGGATGGAAAGGAGAATAGGAAACACACGGTACACTGAATAGAAACTGATGCCAAGAAGCAGAACATACTGTGTTTGTTCCAGAATATGGGTCCTGTGTGAGTCCTGATTTCCCTGACATGAGTAAAATATAAATTTCTCTCCCTTTCTCTCTCTTCCTCTCTCTCTCTCTGACTGTCTGTCTGTCTGCCTTTGGTGTGTGTGTGTGTGTGTGTGTGTGTGTGTGTGTGTGTGTGTGTACATGTACACTTGGATGTCAGATATGAACTTAGGATTTCTTTCCTCAGGTTTCAGACACTAGTTTCCTGAACTGAAGAACCTTACTGGACTGGAATTTGCTGATTTGATGAGGTTGACTGGCCAGCAGGTACTGATTTAGGCGCCTGTCTCTGACCCTCCAGAGCTCAGATAACAAATATGTCCTGCCACGCCTGGCTTCCCTATAGAATTACAAACACTTTAATTGCCCAAGCCCTTACTTCACTCTGAGAACTCAAATCCATTGCTTAGTATCTTTAAATATCCTTAGTACTAAAAAGTTACTATAATTATTTCGGTACATACTTAGAACATCACATTTAAAGTTCCAAAGTTGCAACTTGCTAATATTTATGAACACATTTTCTAACATACTGTCAAAGTCATGATAATGAGTACATAAATTAATGAAAACAAACAAATGTGTGTTCAGCAGTGAGGTCAGTGACTTTGTCATACTTAAGTCTGTAGAGTTTAGCCGTTGATAGCCTGACCATGGCAGTTTTTAATATTGACTCTAACCACATTGCCTGGTGTCCATACAAGCTTCCACATGACTTATCACTTATGTAAGGGTGGAGAGTTTTTCTCCATTGTTTAAGTCATACCCCCTGAATTTGAAAACTGATCATAGAACATTGATGTGG
>NW_026067957.1:10180073-10181614 GCF_014885135.2 Alexandromys fortis | reverse complement strand
ATAAGTCTAGATGGAGCACCCTTCAGAGTAACTTTCTTCTCCCTTTAGCCATAGTACTCAGCTATTTTCTTTAATTTCAGAAGTTAATTTTCTGCTTGTCAGATAAGGTTTGTCTTAACCAAGACAGGATGTTTTTGTGCCTCATGGATAGAAAGAATTGTGGCTGTGAAATACATGAATGGGGCATGGCTTACAACCTTTTCCCTCCTGTGTTCTCTGTAGGAAGCTGGCTGCTATGGTTTGTAGTCCCATTCTGCCTTTGCACAGAATTTCCATTTTCAGCTTGGGTTTCAATTTTGTAGCCAAATTTCTAGTTCATGAATGGCTCAGGTGTACGCTTTCTAGACATTCTAAAATATTAGCAAAGGCAGTAAGGTCAAAGATGTAAAAGAAACGCAGAGGTTAGCATTCACTGAGTGAATTCCAGGAAGCTGGCATTCCTGTATCTATGGTTGCTGTTTTCATATGAGATTTTTCTGAGAAGAATGAGAGGAAGAAGGAACAGTTCTTTTGTAAAAGAGCCTCCCACCTCTACCCAGGGAGAGCAATCTGTTCCCCTGAATTCCAATTGCTCTGTTCTTTGCCCTTCACTTATAGTGTTCTTGAAGTCACTTTATTCTTACATAAATCTGTATGTAAATGTAGGCAATATTGACATAGATCTCGAGCTTCAAATATCAGCACAAAAGTGGAATGCAAACATGTCAGTTGACAGCCTAAATTTTTCAGATATTACAATTAAATAAAGGATGATGCCACAGATCTTAAAAAATGAAGTGGTCAGAAAGACAGCCCTAAGATCAATAACTATCAACATATACTATCAACAGAGCATTTATAAACTCATAAAAATTATAAACTTTTTCATTTTATAATATAGTTGAATAATAATGTATCCAGAATCAAAAGACTAAATATATTCAATTATATAAAATAAAATTTAAATTTACTGTGCATTACTCATTGAATTTTAACAGGGTGATGACTTTTTAAAATGAGGGGAAATAACATTGAGGGTTGGTATGTACTGGTAACACAACTAATTGCCTGCCACCCCACCACCACATTTTGTCAATCGTGACCCTAAAATTACTATCAATCCAACTAACATTCACTTGCAAAAGAAAAATTAGTTTCTCCAGTAGAATCTCACTAGGTATATAAATCACACTTAAGGATAGACTCATGACCAGCAGTAAACGGTCAACACAAAAACTAACTTGATGGCATTGTTGTAGATATTTTACCTTATTTTGCTTTGTTTGGCTGTTTTTTTAACTTCTTTTGCTTATATATTAGGATTTCTTATTTTTGTGTTTACAGAGGTTGCATTGTGTTAGAATGTGTGTGTGTGTTTATGTACAAGTGTACACCTCTGTGTACATATTTACTATGTTTTTTATTTTTAAAATGTTATTCTGTTTTGCTTATTGTTGTTTTATTTGCCTGTTATTTTTTTTCTACACATAAAGAAAGAAGGTGTGCAGTTGGTGGGTGGGGTGGTAAGGAGGACCTGAGAGAAGATGTAGGAGGGAAACCAT
>NW_026067957.1:10169913-10177819 GCF_014885135.2 Alexandromys fortis | reverse complement strand
CATCTTAAAACACTGATCTATGAGTAAAATAGTATGTCATCATGAGTCATTTCATTTCTTTGTTCCTCTATCAGATTAATAGCATCGTATTTTCTATGAGGGCCCATGACTTATCTAGCCTCAGGGACTTAGTCTCTTTAGCTATGTGTGATATGGCCACATCTCATGGATTATGCTTTAAGACCAATCAAAAAGTGATTGCATTCATCCATAAGTATTTAAAAAGACTTATGTATTGTTCCTAGTTATACATCATCTTAACTTAATTATTGTAGGTTATATGTGTCTAAAAATTTATCAGTTTTTTCAAACTATTTAAAAACACATTTTTGAAGCATACCCTAATTATTTTCAGCATTTGATTGACATTTATTATATCACCCTATTATCTATAATTCTATTAATTTGTGATTTTATTTTTGCTTACTTTGGTGAAAGGTTATCAATCTTGTTCATAGTTTCAAATAATTGGTCATTTGTTTAAATGATTCTATACATTGTTCTTTTTGTCTTATTCATCTATACATTGTAATTTGATTCTCAACTTAATTACTTTCTGTCTATATCATTTCTTGTTGCTTACTGCTTTTGAGTGTGACTTGTACTTATATTTCCTGGGACACTGAGATGTATCATTTCATTGTTTATATGTGTCCTCCTTGACTTTAAAAAAATATTCAAACTGTTATTAGCACTATTTTGAGCCACAAAAAGGCATCTGGTTATCTGTGCTTCCACTTAAGTTGGAATAACCTGCTTCTTTATTTCTAATTTCTGCTATAACAACTGCAGAGTTTAGTGTTCACTCTCCAAGTATTTGCTTAATTTAAAACTTTCTGGTGTTATTGACTTCCAGTTTTACTTCTGGCTTCACAAATAGTCATACAAACCAGTTTAATAAACATAATGACTTGGGGATTAACCCATCTGTATGCAGGTACTGTATTCACTATTGTGGAACAATCCTTTAATACATTATGCATATACATTACCCTCATTTGCTAATAAAAAGCTGATTGGCTGATAGTTGGCCAGGAAGAGACTGAGCATGAGGGGAAGACTAGGAGAATTCTAGAAATAAGAAGGGCAGAGTCAGAGAGTCTCTGGCAAATGCAGAGATGAAAATTAAGAATACCATACTGAGAAAAGGTACCGAGCCACAAGGTTAAATATGGGATAGAAATATGGGTTAATATTAAGTGTAAGAGTTAGCTAGTAACAAGCCTGAGCTATTGGTTGAAAACTTAAAGTAATGTTAGGACTCTGAGTCAATTATTAGTGAATTAGGAGCCTGGTATTTGGAAACAGGCTGGCAGGCAAGAAACATCTGGTTATAAGACTCTTATTTTTTATTAGAAAAAATAGACTCATCTACAAATAGCATAGGAAACTCTGGATATTTATATATAGAAAAATTATTTACCTATCTCACCACACAAAGCAAATCTAAAAAAAATAATCAAAGATCTTAATATAAGACCTGAAATGTAAACATATTTCAAGATATAAGCATAAATATTGATGCTCTGAAAAAGACCTCCAAAGCACAAGTAATAATCTTAAGAATTGATGAATGGGAAACAGATAACAGTACCAAGCAGACCAAATGGGGAGTGACTGGCTGAATCCAAAACACATCAAAAAACATCTACAATAATCAACTATGCTTCATCTCAGAGATGCAGGGTTGGTTCAACATATGAAAATCTGCCAATGTAATCCACCATATTAACAAAAAAGAAACCACATTTTTTTTGCCACATCTTATTAGATGCAGAAAGTCTTTGACAAAATCCAATAGCCCTTCATGATAATGGACTTGGAGAGATCAAGGATACAAGGAATATATCTAAACATGAGAAAGGCAATTTACAGCAAGCTGACAGCCAACATCAAATTAATTGTAGAGAAACTCAAAGCAATTCTTCTAAAATCAGCAACAAGACAATGTTGTATATATCCTCTCCATATCTATTGAATATAGTACTCGAAGTTCTACCTAGATTAATATGGCAATAGCAGGAGATAAAAGTGATAAAAATTGAAAAAAAAAAGCCAAACTTTCACTATGTGACCAAGAAAATTTCTAGTAGGAAACTCCTACAGCTGTAAAACACTTTCAGTAATATGGCAGGATACAAGAGCAACACACACACACACAAAATCAGGAGTGTTCCCAAATACAGATGGTAAATGGGATAAAAAAGAAATCACCCTGTATAATAGCCACAACTATAAAATATCTTGTAGAAACTCTAACCAAACAAGTGAACGTCCTGTATGGCAGGAACTTTAAGTTTCCGAAGAAAGAAATTAAAGAAAATGTCAGAAAATGAAAAGATCTCCCATGCTCTTGGGTAGAAAGGATCAGCATAATAAAATTTGTAATCTTATCAAAAGCTATCTGCAGATTCAATGCAATCCCCATCAAAATTCCAACACAATTCTCCACAGACCTTGAAAGAACAATACTCTACTTCATACAGAAAATGAAAAACCCAGAATATCTTTAAATATTTCTGTGCAATCCTGTACAAGGAAAGAACTTCTGGAGGCATCACAATCCCTGACTTCAAATTCTACTACAGAGCTACAGTAATAAAAACAGCTTGGTATGGTCATAAAAACAGACACATGAACCAATAAAATTGGATTGAAGATCTTGACACCTATGAACATCTGATTTTTGTCAAAGAAGCCAAAATAGTACAATGGAAAAATAAAATATCTCTTGTAAATTTCAACATGTAAAAGATTGAAAATAGATCTACATCTATCACCATGTACAAAACTCAAGCCCAAATGGATCAAAGACATAAACATAAATCCAGTTGCCCTGAACCTGATTGAAGAGAAAGTGGGAAGTAGCCTTGAATGCGTGGACACGGCACTGCTTCCTAAATATAACACCAGTAGCACAGCCACTGAAAGCAACAATCATTAAATGGGACCTCCGAAAACTGAAAAGCTTCTGTAAGTCAAAGGACATGGTACATAAGACAAAATGACAGTCGACTGAATGGAAAAATATCTTCACCAACCCCATATCTGACAGAGGGCTGATCTCCCAAATACATCAAGAACACAAGAAACTAGACACCAAAATACCAAATAATTCAATTAACAAATGGAGTGTAGATCTACACAGAGATTTCTCAACAGAAGAATCTCAAATTGTCAAAAGACATTTAAGAATTGATCAATATCCTTAGCAATTATGAAAATAAAAATATATCAAGCAAGACATATGCCAGAAAACAGGTACAAAAATACATCATTACTAAGCAAAATAAAGCCAGATTCAGATACATTTTCTCTCATATGTCTCCTCCTCCCTTCCTTCTCTCTTTCTCTGTGGTATTGGTAATAGAAGTAGAAAAGAGTATGTGAGGAGATTTTAATGGAGAAGGGAAGAAAATAAGGTAGGCTGGAGTAGATGTAACCTGAAGAGGGGGACTGTTTGGTGTAAAATGGGAAACAGGATTTGCAACAAGAGCGGGATTTAGAAAGGCAGGTGGACTAGGAAGACAAATAAGAAGGATGAGAAGCCTGGTGTGGTAGTGTGTGCTTTTAGTCCAAGCACTCTGCAGGCAGAGGCAGACACACTCTGGCAGTTTGGGGAAAGCTTTGTCTACATAGTGACATATTCAGAAAATCAATAGCTATGTAGAGAGACTTTATTAAAAATCAAACAACGGCAGCAACAAAAAGACATCCAATAATACCATGTATGGAGAGAATGTCATGAAATTCACCCCCTTTCTTTAATGTCATCTTAAAAAATAATTTTTAAAAACACAGTTACCTTCCTATTTCTGTGATAGAACACTGACGTGGGATATGAAAGAATTTATTTTAGCTTACATGTTTCAGTCCATTATAAGAAATGCTGGGCAGGAGCTAGTGCAGAAACCTGGAGGCAGGAACTGAAGCAGAGGCAAGAGAAGATGTCTACTTACTGATTTGACATCCATGATTGGCTGAGTCTACTTTCTTATACCAGCCAGGACTGCAAGCTCAAGTGTGGTACCACCCCCACACATCAATCATTAATAAAAAAAAAATGCCCCTGATAACAACAAAAACAATTTGTAATTTATTTTTAACATTTTCTGGTAAAATTATAAATTTATTTCACTTACATTTAAAATTTGTACCTTTTTCAAAGGACAAAAAAAAAAAAACAAATAAGAAAATGCTACATTGCGGATATTCTTTCATTAACAAAAATAAAGCAATCCAGATGACTGACACAACTGTATTCCATCAGCTATGTAACATGAAGGGTCTGCTTGTTGGGGTTTCTGTCCCGCCCAGTACCCCACAGCCAGCAAGCCCCAAAGAAAATCACACAGAGATCTCCATAAGTTATAAAACTGTTTGGCCCATTAGCTCAAGCTACTTATTAGCTCTTGTAGCTTAGATTAACCCATTATTCTTATCTTTGTTAGCCACATGGCTCAGTACCTTTTCCAGCAGGGTAGGTCACATTCTGCTTTTTTGATGTCTAGACAGGAGTGTAGGAATGGGCTTCCTCTTTCCTAGAATTCTCCTGTTCTCTTTGCTCCACCTCTACTTCCTGTCTGGTTTTCCCACCTATACTTCCTGCCTGGCCAATCAGTATTTATTTAAAACATGATTGACAGAATACAGAGAATTTTCCCATACCACAGCTCAGCTATCCTAAGCTCTCTTTTTGTTGCTTATATCTGCTTCTTCTCAAATACCATGACTTCATGCTTAGTCTTCCATCTCAGGGTTCAAGTCCTTTCTCACCTCTGCCCATCAGTTCCCATGCTGAAGCTGATGCTCTGTGTGACTTTATTCTAGATGGCTATCTGAATGTCCTCTGATAAGCATCCAGAGTAACACTGATATAAGATTATTATTTTTGATTGTTTAATTTCAAAGCAATATATTCTTCTAATAAGTTTTCCTACTTACAATGTATGCTAAAGAAATCTTTCCAAAATATAAGCAAATATTTATCACATTAAAACAATTAATTGAAAAAGAGTTCTTTTGGAAAGGAATCTTTTGGTCTTAGAACAGTTTGTTTGATATAACAGTACAGGTGATCTATATATTAAGTGGTTTTATTCTGTTTTGGAATACTAGATATTCAGCTGAACTGTCCATCCTTTTAGCTTGAAGACAAACTCTAACATGCATTCCTATTATCTCTACCTAGTGTTCTTTGGGATATAACAATCTTATGGACTAGAGCAGCTCAAATAGGTTTTCTCATGTACCTTTTTATCTTGTAATACTCTGATACAGATTTTTTTTAAAAAAAATAATATGTCCTAAAGTTCAAGAGCAGCAGGAACTGCAAAACACAGTGGGTACTAACAAACCATTGAGTGACCTTTGCCTCTCCTTGGTATCAAAAGATCTACCAACCTCAGATATGGGTCATTTTAGTCTTTTCTGTTTTATAATAAATCTGTACTGACTTCAAAGTTTTTCTTTTTATAAAATAGAATATTTTAGCATTGAAAGCTAAAAACATAACCTAAACTAAGCTTTCCCACATAGTACAGAAGTTGGGTGAGAACAACATTCCTGAAATTCCTGAAGATTTTATTTGCGGTGTGCTTGGGAACTACGAGCTGATTCACATGGACAAGCTTTAGTCAATATAAAGATTAAATAAAAGTAACTTCATGTCCTGTGCTTGGTCTGTCTTATCAAATGCCTAAAAAATTAGGTTTTCTTCTATTATTGCTTAGCAAACATAACCACATTAGTTCAATAGGAAATACAGCAATCTAATTTGTTTTCTGGTATGTTAATCTTCAATTTACCTATTTCACCTGGTGAAAAATTTATTAAATTTGAATCAAAAGAAAAGCGTAAAATAAGATAAAATTTGATACATGCCCATTCTTAGCAATCCCGATTCAGCTTTATCCATAATGTAGCATAGCAGTCTGATTGGGAGCCTTGCTCTTTGACTCCTGTGAGATCCCTTGTTTTCTTCTAATAGAAAAACTGCTTTGAGGGTAAATTAATTTCCATTGAAAATTAAGTAATATGAAAAACCTATCCCAAGAATGGAGAGAGCTCTAGTTGATATGACAATTTATTAGCCAACTCTTATCTATTTCAAAGGTTTCTGGATATCACTGGAGAAGAGAGAACTGTACAGACAAGGGGGCAAACTAGCCAGCATGAGGAGTGCGTGAGAAAACCATTTGGAAAACTGTCTTGAAACAAACAAACAAACAAAAAAAAAAGCCAAAGGAAAATTGATGGAACTCTTCTGTGTATCAGCTTGCTTTCCATTGTGTGACAAAACAGTGTGACCAAAAGTAGCTTGGAAATAAAAAAAAATTATTTGGATTACACTCCCCTATCATGGTTCATCATTGAGAGAAGTCAGGGCTGGATTATAGGCAGAAAACTAGAAGCAGGAACTGATGTGGAGGTCATGGAGAAGTGTTGCTTGCTCCCCATGGCTTAGTAAGCCTGTTCAGAGGTGGTACTATGTGCTGGACCCTCATGCATCTATCATTGATTAATAAAATGCCTTACATACTTGCATATAGGAAATCTGACTGAGGCACTTCCTCAGTTGTGGTCTTTCTCCCTGTGGAACTCTAGCTTGTGTCAAGTTGACAAAAACTAACCAGGTCATCTTATAGCTAGACAATACTTGTCTGAAAACCAGTTGATTATTAAACATAGTATCACTATAGCAGTTGCCAGCAAGGCTGCAGAGGTCCCCAGATCAGTGAAAACTCTCATAATTTCTCTTGATTTACCACTAGAATTGGAAGATAAAATAAGCTGGCTGTAAGACAGGGAGAATTAGCTTTGTCTCACCCTATTCACTCTCAGAGTCTTGAAAGTGCTGTACAATTGGCTTGGGAGAACAATCATCTATATTCTTAAGAATTGTTGGACTTTCTATGTCACAAAACCAATAAGCAAGACCTGAAGTAGCTGAATAGTGGCACAGCTCTTCTGGGATAAGCAGCCACTTTCTGATTGAATTGGAGGCCTGCTTAGAGTCTGTGAACCTGTAATATGACAAGAGTTTTCTGCAGGACCCAATACCCGTTTCTACTGGCCTGAGATAAGAAAACAGATCAAAACAGACCAAAGTATGAATATCATCAAAGTCCAATTGGTGAAGCAATGAGTTATGTGGAGTTACTAACAGGAGTATAGGTGGGGTACTTACAGGATCATAAGTGACTCAAAGACAGCTACATCACCAAAGCCCAAAACAGCCTGGGTGACAGTTCATAAACACTGGGAACCTAAAGCACTCTGTAAGCCTACAGGCAGCCCTTCAGCGTACCTTCCAAGTGACTCAGTTAGTCTAAATCTTTCCCAGGCCTCTCAGCTGGTTTCTGCTTCTTCCAGGGAGCTGGTCTGGTCTCAGAGTCTTCTCTGCAGTTTGGCTTGTCTGAGACCGACTTTCAGTCTTACTTGTTTGCTCTGGAAGGGAGGGGGCTAGTGAATCTTGTCAGTA
Source organism: Alexandromys fortis (assembly GCF_014885135.2). Classification (NCBI taxonomy): domain Eukaryota; kingdom Metazoa; phylum Chordata; class Mammalia; order Rodentia; family Cricetidae; genus Alexandromys; species Alexandromys fortis. The sequence goes on along the minus strand of NW_026067957.1, from coordinate 10,170,336 downwards.
TCAGCGGCTTTCTGACTTTATACATTGTTTGCCTTCCGTCTGAGTGGCTTCTTTTTTTTTTATTTTATTGAGAATAAGAAAAAAAAGTTTCCGCCTCCTCCCAGCCTCCCATTTCCCTCCCCCTCCCCTCATCTTCTCCCCCTTCCCTCTCTCTTCTCTCCCTTTCCCCACTCCTCTCCCCCTCCCTCTACTATCCAAAGAGCAGTCATGGTTCCCTGCCCTGTGGAAAGTCCAAGGTCCTCCCCCCTCCGTCCATGTCTAGGAAGGTGAACATTCAAACTGGCTAGGCTCCCACCAAGCCAGAACATGAAGTAGGATCAGAACCCCTTGCCATTGACCTTGGCTTCTCATCAGTCCTCATTGTTCGCCATGATCAGAGAGTCCGGTTTTATCCCATGCTGTTTCAGTCACAGTCCAGCTGGC
>NW_026067957.1:10164311-10166465 GCF_014885135.2 Alexandromys fortis | reverse complement strand
AGGTTGTTGGAGGAAGTCTTGCATTGGCGCCTTCCCATCTCCTCCTTCAAATGGAGCCAGGAGAGGCCTGGTGTCTTGGTCCAGTCTTTGCTGTGAATGAGTCTCTGGGTGTATCTTTTCAGTGTAGAAGCAGGGACTGTCCCGTTGAGCTGGAACTCCTCAGCACCCAAACCTGGACTATCGTCCAGATGGATCTCCTCAGGACTGCTCTGGGTGGGTTGTGGATGCAAGCCTGATGTCTCTCCTGGTGTGGGGTTCGGATCTCCTTGCTGCTTGGGTGACTTGTAATCAAAGGACCTACCTAGCTCGCTGCAGGCAGGCTAGCGGGGACAAAGGAGCTAGCACCCTCCCGTTTGCCCTGCCGATTCGGATTCGGTCCTAGAGCCCGAACAAGCTGGGCTGGGAGATGTTATGTGGTCAAAGAGGGAAGGGAGTCAGACGGAGGGGCAGGGAGGGTTGTGGATGCAAGCTGGGTGGGATAGGAAGAGAGAGGAAGTATCGGGCAGAGTAGCCCCTGAGGATGACCAGGAAGTCCTGAGTGGCTTCTTTTCAGGATCTAAATGCTTCAATCTCTGAAGAAGCTATTGCATAATAGGGTCCAAGAGGTAACTTACTATTGCTTTTTAATTAAATGGATACAATATAAAAGTGATTTCTAAATATCTATGTTTGTATCAATAGACAAAGCTACTCACGGATTTCCTTAACCAGATAAGCACCTTGTTCCAGAAAGCAATGATAAATGTAGATATGTATGACTTCCCAGATAATGAGAATAAATAAAGACTGATATCTTAGTCCTAAATGATATTCACATAACTCCTGTTGTTTTTTTTTTCCAGGAATACAATAGAAGAGATGAGGGGAGTATTTATGAACCACATTACATAATGAATGCCTATGAAATTCTACCCACTAGACTTGATATATCGTTAGAACCACAAATTTAACAAGCACTGAGCTGAACAAGACTGGTTCCATGAACAACCAGTTGTGAAGAGGATCCAGCCCTTTGCTGCTGATATTGGTTACTGATAATAAAGAAGAGAGAGAATCATCTTCAGTTTGGTATCTACTACTGAGAACACCAGGATTCAAGAGGTAGCTCCAAGTTAATAATGGCACAGAGGACACTGATCAATCTCAATGAATTATAAAAACAAATAATCAGACAAGAATATGAAAAAGAGATTTGTAGGGAAGGTGAAAATTCAGGCACAGATACTAAGGTGACAGGAGAGTGTGAGGGTGCGAGTGGTAAGTATGCATTATGTGAATACACAAATTTTCAAAGCATAAATTTAATTTTATACATTGTAGTTTCACTACGAATTTATTTATAATCACAATGATTTCAAAGTTTTGTGTATTGTCTCCTCTACACTAGTGTAAATGTCCCTGGAAACTGTCAATATGTATCTTAAAGAAAACATTTCGCATGAAATTTCATTCACTCATACTGAGTCTTTGGTGGCCTCTACACTACTCTGACTTATTTGTTAGGGAAATATAATTCTCTGTTCTTTAATTATGATCTTGCTAAGCCCATTTTCAGCAGGTTAAAAAAAAACACAACTTTGGAATGATTTTTTAGTACCCAGATATTGATTTATCTGTTTTACCTTAATTATTCTTTTGTAATGTCCCACAAGAAGTATGTTCTTCTTAAGTCTATTCTTAGATGACTATTTATCAGATGCTATAAATAAATATGTAAGATTAGACTTTTGGTATTTGCATTTTTATGATATATATGTAATTACCTGAGTTGAGAACTAACTGAACATCTCTAGGATCATAGCTTTCATCCTTAGAAATTACTCCATCTTCTTTATAACTGTCGTGTTTCCTGAAAACAAAGTTTACAGGATATTATTAATGCATCTGACAAAAGCCAATACTATCACAAATTTTATAAAAACTTACCATGTTTTACCACAAAACTATTGGTATATTGTTGACATACATGCATACATAGTCAAATATTTACCTATTAGGAGAATATTTCTTTTTAATTTACAAGAGCTATTTGTATATTCACCAGTCACATCCTTACATAGCAATAAATTCAGAGATGTGTTATGCAGAAATATACTGAATACTGGCATTAAAGATTAAGTATAATTCCTAAAACAAAGGAATTGGATTTTTTTT
>NW_026067957.1:10159076-10160914 GCF_014885135.2 Alexandromys fortis | reverse complement strand
AGAGAGAGAGAGAGAGAGAGAGAGAGAGAGAGAGAGAGAGAGAGAGAGAGATTTACTCAGAGATAAAATACCCAAGGAAGTCAATGTGAAGAGAGTTTGGTCAGGACTTCAAAACAGCAAGAATTTTTAAAAAGTGAGAGAAAAGGACCAGGGGCAAAATATAACCTTTGAAATTGTGTCCTAAGTGACCCGCTTTCTCTACTGAGAGACAACTAGATTTTTTATTACTTTTTAATATTCCATTAATCTCTGAGTAAATCAGTGATTATTCCCCTGATGTGGTCAGCGCACCTGTGATCCAGTAAATCCCAAAGACCTCAACTTTGCATACCATTTTATTGTGGTACAGAAACTGCAAACAGGAGCTTTGGGGCTGTTTCAGAAACACACTAGAATAAGCAATAGACACTAATACTTGGGGAAAAGGGTAGCAGAAAAAGTGTTTAAAATTTTAAAATAAATTGGTTTTTTCTTTGTGAAAGATAATAAAATGCAGTGATGCTAGTCAGGTTTTTCTGGAAAAATACAAAATTACAAATTTTAGATTTGTCCATTATACATTTTAATATATGATGCTTTTTCAAGTTATTCAAAATAAAACAATATAAATAACATCATGACTATAAATTTTGGCATCAGAGAAAATGATCAGATTTCTTAAAAGATAAAACAATCAAATCTACCAAAATCTACTTAAGATAAATAGATAACATGATTAGTGTTATTTCTAGTATGGTAGATAAATACTTGTTTAAATATCTATTGATAAGAAAAACATGCATAGACTTCTTATAACTTAGTTTCCTTGAAACATTTATCAAATATGTAAAGAAAAATAATAAAAATTTGCATAAAAATTTCCAGAAAACATAAAAGATGAGACTAATAATTCCCCATGCTTGTTAACTATGGTGTTACTGTAAAACCCCTAATTAGCTTAAAGTAAAAAAATAAACCTGAACACAGTAACATGACTCATAAATATAAATAAAAAATACTCAAGAAATTAAAGCTAGCTTTACATATAAAATGAATGTATCATAATAAAAAATATAATTTCACTGTAAGCAGGAATAAGGAAAAGAAAAATCACAGGATTATTTCAACCAATGTTAAAAAAATCACTAACCAAATCCAAATCTGGAGGGCAACCGGGAGGGCGGTAGTTCCTTTGTCTCAATAGCCTGCCTGCAGCAAGCAAGGTAGGCCCTTTGTTTACGAGCTACCCAAGCAGCACAGAGATCCGATCCTGGCACCAGGAGAGACATCATTGGGGTGAGTGAGTTTCTGACCGCAGCAGCAGCCTGGGACAGGGAACTCAGACGTTCCTCATCCCTCCTACACTTTCTGGTCATCCTGCAGGGGCTATACTCCTCTGATACTGCCTCTCTCTTCCTATCCCACCTAGCTTGCATCCAGAAGCCCCCTCTTCTGCCTCCCTCCCCTTTTTGGGCACATAACATCTCCCATCTCAGCCTGTTTGGGTGCTGTGACAGAATTGTGAGGACAACCGGGCGGGCAGAAGTTTCTTTGTTCCAATAGCCTGCCTGTAGCAAGCAAGGTAGGCCCTTTGGTTACGAGCTACCCAACCAGCACGGAGATCTGATCTAGGCACCAGGAGAGCTATCACTGGGGAGTGACATCACTGGGAAAGTACATCAGTGGGCAAGGAGACCTGATACTGTAAAAGAAGATCCATAGGGGAGCATTCGGAGGAAGAGATGGGCAGGCGCCAATGCAAGAATTCACCCAACAATCTGAAGAACAACATGAAACAACCAGAACCCAGCAACCTCACAACAGGAGGACAGGAAACCTTAATCAAGAAGTAGAAAAAA
>NW_026067957.1:10145817-10153487 GCF_014885135.2 Alexandromys fortis | reverse complement strand
CAAAAAAGCTAGTTCCAGGACAGGAACCAAAAGCTATGGAGAAACCCTGTCTCGAAAATAATAATAATAATAATAATAATAACAACAACAACAACAACAATGTGGTAATTTCCATTGCTTCATACTGAAATATTGTTCTGCTTATAATTTGCATTTTAGTTCTGGACTCTTGAACTATATAGCTTAGTTGATCTATTTCTGTATCTGATATACTTCAACATATAAAACATATATAAGGGTTGTGATAAGGATATCGTATATTGATTATAGTTCTACACTCAATAAAAAATTAATAACTATGGGAAAGTTCCGTGAGAAAGTAGACCAGAGCTAGACATGTATAAACACTTTCTTGGTTCTTAACATCCTACTCTTAAAAGGGATAACAAAAGGGAGCCAGGACTTTGGTTTCCAGGATATCCAGGGATGTATCTTATCATCATATCAAAATATCCCTTTTTCCTGTGTGGTGGTATATAGTCCTTATTCCTGGGTGTTGGCCTTGTACTCAAACAACTCAGATAAAAGTATGGAAACTTACTCAATTTTGTAAATTTAAATCATTCAAATAAGTGTTGCTGGTTTTTATAACATTTATCTATCCATCTTTGGCTTTTGTTTTAATTATAGATAAATAGTAATTAAAAATATAAATTCTCTAAGAAAAAAAATACTTTGATAAAATAGCATTCCATGTTAAATTCTCAGCATTAGGGGCAGATTTAGGTAGAGCTATGATTTTTGACCTATTTATTTCTGTTTTATGTGTGTGGATTTTTTTTCCTGCGTGTATGTCTGTGCACCACATGCATGCCTTATGCTCCCAGAGTTTAAGGAACTGGAATTAGAGTTGTGAGCTGCCATGTAGGTGCTGGCAATTGAATATGGACTCTCTGGAAGAGCAACAAGTACTCTTAACTGCACAGCCATTTTTCTGGGAAACTTAGCCAATTACTTGGGGCTAGTGAAGTCATAGCTCTTGCAGGAGACTCTCCAACCAGCACTTAACTATATCAGCATGATCATTAACTACCTCCTAATGATTTGTCTTTATACCCATAGATAAGTGTAGTCCTCGTCTCTCAACAAGGAAATTTGTCAATGCAGCAGGCAGGAGCTGCAAAGGTCTGTCCTGTCTCTTTAAGAGACAATACACACCCATTCCCTCACCCATCCACCAAGGCTTCCATCCTTAGTCTCTCCCTTTCCATCTTTCTCCCAAAGAGGTAGCTGCTGCTGTGACTCATCTCCTTCCCCACCTCCCACCCCCATTTTCTCCCCCCTCCCTCTCTCTGCTCTTTCCCCTTCTCCCTTTTCCCTTCCATAACTCACTAAATAAATACCCACTTTCTCTACATGGTGTGTGTCTCACTCTCACTTGCCAGGTAGGTAGCTCCCTCCCTACCTGGATCCTGCTGCCTTCATGGCCTACCGTGGTCTTGCACCTGCTGCTGCCGCTCAGGGACCTGAGGCATTTTATCTAAACCATTACAGGGACTATTACAGAAAAAGCTCGACCAATCCAAATGCAGAGTGTAGAGCTAATTTCTAATGGATCCATCTACAAAATAGTCTCATACCTAAGGCTCATGGTACATGGGGCCAGAAGGAATGTAGGAGCCAGAGGATCGTGGAATTGCTATGAGATTATAAGCTTTAGTAATTCCAGAAGCTACACCCACAAAGTTGGGCAGTAATGATAAAGCAGGCCCCAACCTTACACAAATAACTAGAGGTAATTATAGAAGGCTGGCAGTGGGAGTAAGTTTTACCCAGGAGAGAACAAAACAATTGGTTATCCTATACCAAATGTGTATGCATGCTTATAAGTAACATTATACAGATCAATAAAGTTGTTTTGATGTATTTAGAAATATATATATATATTTCCATTGGAGATTACATATACGATGTAATCTCCAATGGGAAAAGATGTCATAAATTTGAAAAAGAGCAAGGTGGAGTATGTGGAAAGGTTTGGGAGGAGAAAAGGAAAGTGGAAAGTGATGTAATTATATAATTATTTCAAAATTGACAAAAAAAGTTTAGGTTTACTTATTTTATAATAGTTTTTTAAACCCTCAGCAAAATAAGACTAGAGACTTTTTTAATCTTTTAAAATAAAGCTGCAGAAAAAATTAAATATAAAAAATAACAAATTATGAAAAAGAAGATAAAGTTGAGCAGTTTACAGTAGCTGATTTTAGGAGCTTCCTCAAAACTATAGTAATCAACACAGTGACACATTTGAGAAGAATTGAAACACAAATCTACTGTGGCAAACACAGTCCAGAAATAGACCTATATCCACAGGCTGAATTGATTTTTCAGAAAGTTGTAAAGGTTATAGAGAATATTTGGTATTTTCTGACAAGAGACATCAGAACTATTGGATATTGAGAAGCAAAATAATTAACCTTGTTTTACCTTTCATTTTATACAAAGTTGACTACAAACGGAATCATAAAAGTACAATCTACGTCTAAAAACTAGATAAATCATAACATTTTGTTGAACCTGAGTCAGACTATTGTTTCTTATATACAAGACAGTCAGGAATCAAAAAGAGCAAAATATAGTAAGATGAACTTTAAAATTTTTGAAACCAAGATAATTGTAAGAAAATATTAAGGCAAATGATATATTTATGTAATGTTCATCTAAAAGAGGATTTGTAGGTAGAATGTATCAAAAGCCCTTACAACTCAATTATAAGAAACAGAAAAATGGCTGAAGTTATTTACCTAAAGATGTCTGTATCAACCCCTGAAATCTAACTTGAAAATAAATCCTCTTGTATCCTTGCTCATTCTTGTTTGCTTGAGTGTCAGTAGAGTCTACAGCTGTTATGGGATAATTTCCCCATGATGAGTTTATATTAGAAGGGATAGGTGGAATAATTTGAAGACGTAATTAATAATCTTCCTAAGTTTCAAGAGATCCAAACTGATTATCTAGGTAAGCCTGATTTAATCACTTAAGTTTTGTGCAATGCTCAGGGATTGGACCAGGGAAATTCTAAGTGATACTCCTGTAAACTGACCTCAGTTGAGGAAGAGAGCAACGACACCAATAACAAAAACACACAAAGAAAGATTCTTCCTACAACAGGAAGAGGCAAGAAGGAGCCTGGCCTTTGACTCTTCTACTCTTTTTCTCTCTGACCCACAGTGAATTTCAAGTAGCAAGAGGAAGTGACTTTTAGGTGTGAATATTCTGATAATTTGTTATGCATCAACAGAATCCATCACAAAATACTACAACACATTTGTGAGACTGGTCAGATAATAATTTATAGCACCAAAGGCTGTTTTCCATGAAGTAGAGTGACAGGAACCGACACACGGCTGATGAAATACAAAACAGAACAATGACTTCGCAGAATATTTGGCAGCTTCTAATAAAGATGTACTTAAACCGACCATATGATTGTCATCCTGTGCCTGAGAATATTTTTAAGAAATATGGAAATGCTTGTTCACATACAAGTTTCTATGTAAATGCTTATAGTGGTTTTGTACACAAAAGACCTAAACTGCAAAGAACCTAAATGTCATCCAACTGATGAAAAGTAAAACTGCAGAGCTTCTGCATGGAGTGTGACTGCCCCATTAGAAGGAAACAAATGCTTAGGGGTCTCAGTGCTGATGAGCTTTCAGTACATACCCCTACAACACAAAACTACGAAACCATAGAATGTTAAGTTACCAGAGATAAGGCAATCAGTCATGTTCACTAGTAGGTGACATTTTAGGATGTTACAATGCTTCTGTATCCTGACATATCACTCATATTCCCAGAGCTATAAGCTATATAGATGAAGTGTTAACTTCATGTATATAGAAATAGTAATACAATTTTGTTTAAATTACCATTATGTCATCAAAATGATTAATAACATAATAGAAATTACATAGAAAGCTAACCATCTATTTTTCTATTGAGGTTAGTGAGTGAATAACACCTCCATACTTCAAAATCTCAAAGGAATTTTCTTGAGATTCATAGAATTTTTTACACTTTATAAATAATAGTGTTTTACTTGTCTCAAGCACAACTATAAATCAGTGATGAGTAGGGAACCTTTGATAGCAAGTCAGAATAAAATAAGATTATTATTTTTGCATCCATTAAATATTGTCTAATTGATGGTTTAATGAATTTGTGAAAGGAAATATATGCATATGTATATATACATATATATCATATTGAGAAGTAAAATTGCATAATTTTCTGATTACTGATAAGGGCAGTGAGTCAAACATGGTATTGCACACCAGTCATTGTTGTGTTAGTGCAGATATGGTTCTGTTGTATATATGAATTTCATTACTCAAATTATTTCCTTATCCACAAGCTGATTTTGTTTTAAGATTACAATCTTATTAACCTCCTCTATCAGTCATCATCTGTGGTTATTAATGCAAGGGATGTGGCATGTTTCTGTTAAATTGGCACAGCATGAAGTGTGAAATTTATGATATATTTTAAACTCCATGTTCATGAATTGTTTTCTTATGAGTGGGTGGATCACAGCTATATAAAGCGACATTATGTTTCAAGGTCTGTCTCAATTTGAAATATATATATTTATTTACAGAGTATAAATAAGAAACAAAATGAGGAAAATTAAATTTGATGAACTCAATATTTCAAGTGCTTTGAGCATTATCTTTCAAATGAGTTTTTAAAAGAGACTATTCAATGGAGCATAGCTTAAAGAAAAGCATCTTTCTGCTCCTAATGAAAACGAACAGTGTGGGAGGAAATGTGACTGGAGAAGGAGAAAAGCAAACTGCAAGGTGATGCTGTGCCTTTTCTGTTTGTTTCTAAAGAGGTCAATGATTTGTAGTATTAGGCTGTGTGTAACCTTACTTTGTTACCTCTCTGCATCCTCTGGTAAACCATAAATTCCCAAGAGGAGAGATGTTGTATTCTCAGAACATCAATATATTGCATAGTTCAGATTATTAGTAATTATTCAAAAAGATGTAAAGACTTTTGACAATCATTTTAACAATAACAAAAATGCTTGAACAGCTTAATTACTGTTCACCTAAGGAGATTTTCTAGTAGATTTCATTGGTTTAATTAATCTTTATCCCCTAAGATTTATAGTGATTTAGGTGAAATGGCTATTTTAGAAATAAGTAAAGTCATATTTTCTACCATTCAAATGACACAGAATTAGAATTTAGACATGTAGAAGAGCAGAGAGGAGCAGAATGGGCATAATTCTTAATGGTCATCTTCTCTGTGTATAACCAGCATACAATAGTAGCATTCAGTCTACAGTCTTGACACACAGTGGAAACTATGACTGAGCATTAATGGCAGTTTATAGACACTATCGAAAATTTGTAATAAGCATCAAATAAAGTATAGCAACTAGAATCAACATATTGATAACCTAGCTAGAATTCAAAAGATGGAATTTTGAAAACAAGAAAGGGATGGAAATTGTAAATAAACAAAGTTGTGATAATGTTTATGGTATAGTGGAAGAGAATTACACTGTCTCACAACTGCTGGACATCTCTTTGCCTATATTATGATGACAGGGGTTTTGTTGTCAATCTATAAAATTTAAGAAGTCAGCATGCCTTGATAAGGGTTTGTTTCTTACTGGTCATTTCAAGTGCCTTCCTGTAGCTTACACCCCTCATTTATAAGAATAGGTTCACAATAATGCAATACCATGGGATTTGTGTGAGGATGGGGACTCTCTAGATTCTGGATAGATTGTCATTTGACTTGCTCACTCAATGGTCATTCCTTATCCTTTTCTCACTTCAATCACTTCTTCTACTCCAGGCAGAGTTTGAAAATTTCTACCGTCCTAAATAATTTTCCATGAGAAGAATTCATGCAGAACCCAAGACTTCAGAAAATCATGTAGAGAAGGTTTCTTTTTTCAGAATTAAAAAAAAAAAAGATATTTAGTATCACTCAGAATTTCATCATTCCAGCAAAGTAGAGACATACAGTAAGATTATAGGTGGGAGTTGTGTAAATATATTAGGAAATAGGTGATCCCAGGAAAGGAATAGCCTGAAGCCATCACTAAAGTAGAGTTATGTGGCAGAAGTACAGATCCAGATGAGGTAGGTCCCCCTGGGACTCACAAAGCCTCTGGAATTACATTGGGCTTAGTGTCTAGGTTGACTGAAGAATGACAGCTTCTGGGGACAGTGGATCCATCAGTGAGCTTCGCCTTGCTGAGGAAAATTCCTGAGATGACTAAAAATGATGAAATGATAGTTTTGATTGGTATTTAATTTGAAAACTGTTTTTTAGTTCATATTTGTTTGGATCTTCTGTCTTTGTGCCTAGGGATAACATAGTACCTCATGTATGTACTGATGAAGAAAGAATAGTGTCTGGGTATAAAATGGGACAAGGTCCCCTAAAAAAAAATCCTATTCAAAAACATGTCTGAATGATTTAATGATGGAGGAAGGTCATTGATTAAATAAAGAAACTGCCTTGGCCCTGATAGGTTAAAATTTAGATAGGCAGAGTAAACAGAACATAATGCTGGGAAGAAGAGGAAGTGAGCTCAGATGCCATGCAGCTCTCTCCAGGAGAGCCGCGATGCAGCCAGCCACCAGGTCAGACATGCTGAATCTTTCCTGGTAAGCGCATCTTGTGGTGCTACATAGATTATTAGATATGGGTTAAGAGGCTGAAACTAATGGGCCAGGCTGTGTTTAAAAGAATACAATTTGTGTGTTGTTATTTCGGGGTATAAGCTAGCCAAGCGGTCAGGAGCTGGGCTGTGGGAAGAGGCCCGCAGCTCCTACAACAATTTAATTTCTTACTATAATGTCACACTTCTTCAAAATTCTAAGCCCTCCAAAAGTAGTAAAGGCTGCTTGTAGATAGAGACTGTTCATTTATCCTGGCCACCAAGAAATGAATAATCACCAGAAACTATATTAATTATAACACTGCTTAATCAATAGCTTTGGCATCTTTCCAGCTAGCTCTTATAGCTTAACTTAACCCATTTCTATTAATCTGTGTATGGATACAAGGTTTGTAACTTACAGGAAAGATACCAGCAGTAGCATCTTTCTCCTTTAGCAGCTCCATGGTGTCTCCTTGGTAGAAAGAGCTCTACCAAGTCTCTTTCTGTATCTCTGTTCAGACTTCCCACCTGGCTTTACTCTGCGAAGCCATTGTCTATAACAGCTTTATTCTTTAACAAATAAAAGCAATACATATACAGAAGGACATCCCACATCAACTAGTTGTAGTAGAAGGCTGCTTGTTTGTTTCAGACTCCTGAAATAACCACATAGAAACTGCACTAATTAATTGCTTGGCCTATTAGCTCTCCTTCTTATTGGCTAGCTAATGCATCTTAATTTAACCCATTTCCATTATTTTATATTTTAGCACAAGTCTCATAGCCTACCAGCAAAGTTCTGGCATGTTTGTCTCTTGTGGCAGCTCCATGGTTTCTCTCTTACTCTGCCCTCTTTCTCCCAGCATATAGCCGAGCTTTCCCCATTTAGTTCTGTTCTGCCCTGCCATAGGCTTAAAGAAGTTCTTTATTAATCAATGATCAATGAACTTCACAAATACAATAACTTAATCAAGAGTAGAAATATATATATATATATATATATATATATACATACAGTATAACAAAATTGACCTTAAAT
>NW_026067957.1:10135573-10144782 GCF_014885135.2 Alexandromys fortis | reverse complement strand
CTCCCAGCATTCAGTTTAGTTTTTCCCACCTAGGTCTACCCTGCCCTATCAACAGGCCAAGACAGTTTCTTTATTCATGAATGGTATTCGCAGCATACAAAGGGGAATCCTGCATCAGCTAGTTACCTACTATTTAATAAATGAGTTATTGAAAGACTTTTAAGTTAGAAACTACAGAGTCAAAATTATTGTCCCAATGAAAGGAGTTGTATAGAAACAGCCATAATATAAAATTCTTTAATGACCATATGAATTTTATATTTAATTCAGCACATTATTCAATAATAAAAACATAATTATAAATCTTTAGCAATATTACCCAATTTCTTATGTAAAATTTATAACTGTCTTGGTGTGGGACAATGGTCTCTATTCTGTCAAATAGAGTTTAAACAATGCTGTTTGGCCAGTATCCAGGCAGGAAGTATAGGTGGGACAACCAGACAGGAAGTAGAGGTGGGTCAATAAAAATAGAACTGAATGCTGGGAGAAAGGAACAAGATTCTATAGGCCTTTACCCAACCACAGAGGAAGCAAGATGTGACTGCCTAGCTTAAAAAGGTACCAAGACACATAGACAAAAATAATGGGCTAATATAAGCTATAAGAATTAATAAGAAACCTGAGCCAATGGGCCAATCAGTTTATAGTTAATGTAGACCTGTGTGTGATTTCTTTGGGTTCTAATGATTGTGGGAACTGGGAAGGACAGGAAACTCAGACAGCACTGTCTTAATTAGAGGTACTGGGTATATTAAGAAAAGATTAGGAAGCTGAGGTTTTTGCACACATTTAAAAACAGAACTTCGTGGGAAAGCCTAGAAGGGGCAAGTCGATGTTTCAGATGTTTGTAAAGTTCTCCTAGGATGCTCATACCTTACCAGATTAAGAAGCAGTCACTTTATGAGGTACTTCATTCTGTTGGTCATTATTTTTGTTTGCTTGTTTGTTTGTTTCTGTGTAGCACTGGCTATCTTGGAGCACATTATTTAGGCTGGCTTCAAACTCAGAGTTCTAACCGATGGGGCTCCTAAACAGTAGGATTGAAGGCATGAAAAACCATACACGACAGGATGGCGCCTTTGCCTGCTATGAAGATTTGTAGCTCTACACATTTCCTCTTCTTCAGTTCCCTGTGTAGATTCATCATCATCATCTTTGAAATTTTTGGCAAGTAGTGGGACCCAAATAATTACTGTCTTTTCTTTCTTTCTACTTAGCTTCTCTTTCCTTGTTCTTTACTATCTCTGATATATACTGTACTCTTGAGTTTACTCCAGAATATGTTAGGTATTTGTTCATCAACTACACTACAAACCCCTTATTAACATTCTTTCCATATTTACTTTCTCTTCAGTTCTCAATCAAGATGAATGATAAAACCACACCCAATCTATCTACATAAATGATTCTTTCCTTATAAATGGACATTTGCTATACTGCACTCTATCTACATAGCCACTTATCTTTAGACCATTATCATTGTTTACCTAAAGTCATGTTCTGGTCAGTTTCACTGATTCAACACAACATCAGCATTACATTGCTAAATGTAACTCTAAAACACAGGACTATTGATTATTTTGGAATTTTAGTGACTTTCAAACACCTGTACTTCAAAATAAATTAAATACATTTTGAGGTGTTTAATAAATCTGTTCATCCAGACTATTTCCATCCTCTGGCTCTATCCATATTTAAGGATTTGCCTAATATATGACATTTTCAGTTTGTGCCTAAGATCAGATAGAAATTCTACAAAAATTCTTTCTATTTGATACAAATCTACATGATGACTTTTCATTCCTTATAAGTACAACACAATCTCTCTCTCTCTCTCTCTCTCTCTCTCTCTCTCTCTCTCTCTCTCTCTCTCTCTTTCTCATACACACACATACACACAGGCCATACAGATTAACATGCCTCTAGTGGCAGCATGGCTCTTGGACATCAACATGGACTCAGTTGTCTGACCAGACCCCAGTCATCCACATGGCCTTCAGTGGATTAAGCCATGGATTTTAACACAGACCCTACCTGCTATGTGACCATGGCCCCAGACATAGTCCCTGGCAGCAGATTGGGCCTAATGTTACCATGTCTCCTGTTGGCAGCACAGACCTTTCAGATCAACATGACAGCAGCAGTGGCACAGCATGTGGACAGCAAAATAACAATAGATAGTTGCCAGACCCTGAGCATTGTGTAACCTTGAAGGTAACATAGATCATAGATGTCAACATAAACCCCAGCTGTTGTAGGAACATAGACCCAGACATGGCCTTAGGCCACAACCCAGGCCCAGAGATCACCTTTCTTCCCTATGGCAAGCAGGGTGCCAATATCAGCCCATTACTCACTTCCCTTGCATCCTCAGAGCTACCTCTTACCACAGAACTAACACCATTCCACCTCTCCTTCTCTCTCATTTCTCTACCATATACTTGCTCATCATAATGTCATTTCTACCTGGTGCCATGCAGCACCTGTGGACCCAAACTGCTCCACAATCTTTAACCTACCTGAGCCATGCTGATTCTACATGAGAGATATATTAAAGAACTTGACTAAGCTTACAAAAAGGTAATACACAGTAGAGCTTCAGTTTGAACTAAAAGCTGGATTACAAAGCCTGTGTGCTTAACTACTTTTCCCTTAGAAACAAATTGTCAAACTACTGTTATGTTTTATTGTAGTACACTCTAGGGTTCCTGGATTTAAATGATGCTGTTTTGCTTTTTCACAAAACTGAATGACTAACTGCTTCGAAACTATAGAAATATTTGTTTGTCCTTCATGAATTCTTGTCTCTATTGCACTATGATCACATATCACTCTTCTTCCTTATCTTTCCCTTATTTTCATCTATACTCTGGAAATAACTCATGAGTTATCAGTATTTTAGAGCCAACAGCACTCTAAAACTTTCCCTGCTTATAGGGGAAATGATGAAAAGCCATCCCAGGAGAAGAGCCTCAAAATGCAATATGCTCTAAATAAAATAGGATAGCCTTAGCTCCAAATTTCATTTGTTGGAATTTAATCCCACCATGACAGTATTAGAAGGTGGACTTTTCAGGGATCAGTTAAGAGTTAAAAACTCCATGATCACAAATGGGGTAAAGTTCTTATAAACCAGGCTTAAACCAGACTCAGACTCATCTGATATGGAAGAACACAGTAAGAAAGAAGACTTTAGCTTAACTCAAAGGCCAGGAGCTTAAATGTATTTCTTTGATGACAAGTTGCAAAAATAATGTTTATTCCTTATAAGTATTGAGCCTAAGTCATGGTGTAACAATATCAAGACAGGATGCCTGTTGGTCTTCCTAGAAGTATATTGGAAGGTAAATTTACCTTTGGCTCTTTTTCTATGTGCAATAAATTAACAATAGAGAGAAATGAACTACAAAATACCAATTGCAGTCATTTAAACTGACATCTGACTTCTGGGTCTGTTGCCATGTGACTATAGACAGAGTTTCTGTCCTGCTTGGTCCTGCAGCTATTCAGTCCCAAAGAAACACACAAAGGATTATATTAATTATAAATTGTTTTGCCTATTAGCTCAGTTTTATTGTTAATAACTCTTACAATGTAAATTAACCCATAATTCTTTTCTATGTTTAGCCATATGGCTTGGTACCTTTTATCAGTAAGGCACTCTTATCTTGCTTCCTCTGCTTCTTGATGACAACTACAGACTGAGCCTTTCCTCTTCCCAGAATTTACCTATACTAATCACCCTACCTATACTTCCTGCCTGACTATTGGCCAATCAGTGTTTTATTAAGCCAGTACAAGTAAAAAATCTACAGGGTACAAGAGCATTATCCAACAGTATATGACTTCAACATGGTGTACAGAGTAAGGTGTCCTCATGCAGTGATGGCCCAGGAAAGAGCCTGCTGGAGAACAAAGTCAGTTCTGTAGCTAGATAGGAGACACAATTCTTGATGTAAATGTTTGTGTTCCCAAACACGACGGGCATAACATTCATTAGATATCCTGGAATTTTATATTAAATAGCTTGATACATTAATAAGTTAGCATAAAATAATCTTTATAAACAAACTAGCAAACTAATAACTGAGAAGACATGGATTCTGGTAAATAATTCTCACTCAACCTGATCAATAACCTCTTAGTAGAAAGCTTAGTCATAACATTTTTGTAAGTTCTTGCCAAGCATGTTTCAAGTTTCATGTACTCATGCGACATGGACTCTCTGGTCTTCCAGTTTTCAGAAGAACATTATAAAGTAGGATTTTTTCCATTCATTCATTTATTGTAAGTCTTAAGAGTACAGTAAGATAGGAGATAGCAATGAAATAACAAAATTCATATTTGCATTTATTGAGGTCTGGATATGAGGCAAAGTTGGAAATAATAGTATAACCAAAAAACAACTTTAAATTTAAAGCTGTTCAAAGATTTCTACATAATAATCTCCAATACCCTCTCATGTTGGTATCAGTACTCTGTCTCTGGCTGCCAGAGCTCACTGTGCAGGCTTTATTCCCATGGAGGCTCTTTTGCTAGCCATTGCAGTGAAAGCTTCAGGCCTTTTTCTCACATACCATGTCTGGGCTCTGGGACTGATAGATTCTACAAGTAATGTTGGTCTAAACATCTGTATTTAATGCTTTGCAGTTGATTACTGCTATGTTACTAATTGGTCACATAGAATGTCACCATCTATCACAAAGGCAACAATCTCACTTTCAGTTTATATAACTTCTAGCTCCTTCTTCTCTGGTGAAAAGATCACATGGTAATGACTGAAGAATGGTATCAGAATGGTCACTCAGCACAGCCTCATGGTAGTCTCTGAAAAATGGTATTGGAATGGTCACTTAGTATAGGTTCTGACAGACAGTAGGCTCAGGCAGATAAGGGCAGGAATCTCTGGAGTTCAAAGCATCAGGGCTATGTCCTCACTGGAGGGTAATCAGCTCCAACTAGACTATGTCCTGAGTTGACACAACAGTCTCTGCACCCCAGAGAGGTGCACAGTGCAGGGAGGGCTGTGAGAGGTTTATAAGCATAAGGGCCCCAAATCAGCAGTCACATGTGACCTGGTCAAAGGACAGGGCAATGTGATGTTGCAGTGAGCCCTGAACTAAAACCATAGTAAAGAAGTACATGGAGGTGGATGTGAGGGACACAAGGAAAGAATTTTACTTAGCAGCAACTTTTTTCATTAGGCAGCTAAGAAGCATTTGAAGCTATTGGGTTGTTTTATAAGTCTGAAATATAATACCAACAATGTTAAAAGAAGTGCCCTGGAATGAAGTGGGACTAAAACTGGAATATTTGTAAAAAAAAATCACACTAAGCTATTGTTTAAAAATAATTAAATTACATGATTAGAGAGAGAGAGAGAGAGAGAGAGAGAGAGAACAAACACACAAATTAAACATCTCTTGGAAGTCTAAGAGAGTCTATTTTGTTTTGAAGTGAATGATACTCTGTATTCATCCAGCAATCTAATGACTTTGGGATAGGGTAGGCTGAGTGACAGTCACTGATCATATTCATACACTTGAAATTGACAAGTATAATTTGCCTGCACTTTTCTTGTTTCATTAAATAGTAATAGTAATAAGTGGGTGGTAATTTAGACCTCTGCATAGATGAGTACATGGGAAAATGACAGCATGATATACTAAAGTCTATTAGTCATATTCAATGCAATATCAGATTTCTTGTTTCAGGATGCTTAGTTTAGTACTGGACGTGGAGCTTGAAGCTCTCCCTCTGAGGCATACACAGGTAGCTCTTAAGGGACATAACAAACCCATTCACTCATAGGTGACGCAGTGTGTAAAGATGTTTATAAAGTAAATACTTGGAGATAATTTATCTATATTGTCTTGGACTTTGTCCCCAAATACTATAATAGTGGTCATTTGCCTAATAAATGTTTTATCACAGTCTGAATGGCAGAACTAGCATGTAATATCACCACCTGGAGTCTGAAATAAGGAGATCCCTAGCCCAAGGCCACCCTGGGTTACCTATGTAGTTATTTTGTCCAAACAAACTAGCAATCTACCAAAAAACAGGACTAAATATTTTTGTCTACTAGATTATGAAATATCATTAACAATCAACAATTTCTTTTGAAAATAATGATTGTTAAAGAGGACACAGGACCCTGTGCAAGACTTGACTGATAAGGTCATTTCCATCATAAACTAGATTTATTTGGGGGCTTTCTGATTTTATTTAGAAAATGTGAGCATTCCCTAGATATTATCATAGAAATCTATTTAGCAAAGTTTTTCATTTAAAATTCATTATAATTAAATAAGTCCAGTTTTCCCCTCTTTTGTAAATAGCATCAGAAATACTGGAAGAGAAGTTCTCCAAATAAGATCTTAGCCTACAGATGACTTTTTTTCAAGGAAGATTTTTTTCTTTCTTACTGATATTAGTTCTCAAATATTAAAAAAGAAATCCGTTAAACCCATTAAAGAGTGGATCTAAGAAATACTTTCATTTTGTTAAATCTACAATGTTGGAACTTTCAAGTTTAAAATTTTCCCTAGGGCACTGTAAGAAAACTGTCAAGAAACAAGTTTGAAAAGAATGTTATAACATTTAGAAGTTATAAATAAATTAAACAACAGAGGTCATTGCATAAATGAGCATTAACTATTTCTATCAGGCTTGAAATTTTCATGGCCTCCATCTCCCTGTCTGGTGTTGTAGAGTCTACACCCTTTTACAGGGACTTTTTGGTTTTATTTTTTCATAGCTACTCAGGCTGCAGGAATGTGGTGATGCACAGGAGAGTTAATGGGGAAGAGATTGGGAGGTGTCCCTTTGCCATATGTGCATGCTAACAATCAGAGTTTGATGTCCGGACCCTCCAGGAGAATGAAAGAACTGGCTCTTGATTGCTGTCCTCAGACTTCCACATGACTCCTGCAGCACCAACACACTGCCTGCCAACCACTAATAATAAAATAAAAGAAGTCTTTCTCCTTTCCTGGTAATTATAACAAGCACAAAGCTATTTCCAACTACCAACCTACCTAAAACTGTGATGTTTCCCATGTCTTTTCTTGCTACCTACTTCAGTGTGCTTTTGATTTGCAAAACACTAAATACTGAATTAATTTTCACAAAAACTTTCCAATTAAGAAGCAAGTAACATCCAAATAGCCCACATTACTATGTGCCCCATGCTTAGTTAAAACATTCCAGGGCAAGAGTGCCTGTGTGCCAGGGAAGCTGTAAAAATAATGATCATATTTATTTTAATCTCCATGTCCTTCTTTGAGGTGAAAAGGAGCTGGAACACTTTGAGTACCTATTTGTTAAATGGTTGATGAGATGATTGTTGGATATTTTCTAGGGCAGCAACTAATAAATCCCATGGAAAAGAACAAAGCAGAAGCCAAAAATGTGCAAAATATAAATATTCAAAAGTTTCAGAATGTCAAGTTGCTCAGACATCTTGAGTGAGTCGTCCTCTGCTGACTCCTGAGCATCTCTTCTGCTTTGTTCCAAGCAACTCCCAGTTTCATATGATTTGCAAATTCAATTACCTGCTTTTTACTCCAGCTATGTAACCCATCTGACCTCCTCTGTCTTTCTGCTCCATTTCACCCTTCTGTCTCCACAGAGTCTCCTCATAACAGAGGGATAAGTTGTGTAAACCTTATCCATGTCTACTCTCTGTTTTTTCTGCTGAACTCAGAGGAGAAATATTATGAGAGCAAATAGACACTACAATTTAGAACTTGAGTATAATGTTCCCAGAATGATTTCTTCCCACTCATTGTTATGTAATCTATGCAGAAATTAAAAATTGTGTGCACTATTAATGATTTTATATGCAACATTTTCTACATGCATTTATTGCATATTATTATTATTTACAAATGCCTTGAGGGAACTTGATGTAATATGCTTGTGGCATCAAATTCATATCATGTATCTCAGCAAATGCAGCAAAATCAATTTCTCATGGAGCCTAATCTACATGTGTGGTTGTAGGAACAAATATTATTATTAAATAAAGGATATTTATATATTGGTGTTGAACTTTTAATTAAATGAAAATGTCCAGAGTCAGCCATCTATCAATGGGTATTTACACAGCAAATAATTATAGGGTAAAGAGATTATTTTAGGTATAAAATCAGAGGGAAAATTGGAGAAACTTTGAAACAGAGTCACCAAGTAATCTGTGAGGACAAGTAATTGCTATGTTTTTAACTGCCATTTACCAAGAAAACTAAATTCTTTCAGTAAGATTTTGATGTGACTTGTAATTAAAGGCATTAGTATAATTTTTATTTTCTTTTTGATTAGAGTTATGAAATCTCTAATAATATTTACATTTCTGCTAAGCATATGAAATACCTTCAGAGTATCTCAATATAAAAATCATTTTATAGCACCTACTCAGCTCCATTGCTGGAAAGTGGACTATTTCAAAGCTGTCTGGGACATCATTTCAACTCATTTTGGTTTTGGATCCAAAGACAATATCGCTTATCTTCCAGTGCCATATATATAAATGAAGCATTGGACTTATAAAGAAATGTCACAATATAACTATGAATTTGATGCATAGATTTTTTTAAAGAGTTAACCTTCAAATTACATATTTGAGTCTTAGCTACAGACACTGAAACAAATCTCAAAAGAGAATGGGTTTTTCTTGATTTCTTCCCCATATCTAGACTCACCAACATAGTTACAGATCACTGTTCAGACTTCCCTTTCTCTAATTTCTGAACCTCATATGCCAAAAAATGTGCAACTTATGAGTGACTGCTATGGGTGTGATGTTTATAAATAACACACGAGCAGCACATTTGTTGGAGATATTTGCTCAAGTTACCTCTTGGTTATTTATGTAATGATAGATGGTTGTTCATACCATCTCACAGTTAGCTCAGTTCCCATAGAGGTCAAGAGGTCAAATCCAGACTGAGCCATTAATACTAAAGCTTCAAGAATCTCTGATGAAGACAAACACTCCAGGGTAATTTACTCTGTCAACAGAGGTTTTCATATATATATTTTTTTTTTTGGCTGAGATGTTATTGAAATTGTATGTGGAATGTTAGCAAACCTGGGCATCAAATTAAGACTCGTGAATCAAGTTGCTGACAGAGGTTTCTGTCCCATCCAGACCCACAGCTGTTCAGTCCAACATACATTAATTATAAACTGGTTGGCGCAGG
>NW_026067957.1:10113451-10133731 GCF_014885135.2 Alexandromys fortis | reverse complement strand
CCATCAAGGTCCCATCAAAATTCTTCACAGATCTTGAGAGGACAATAATCAACTTTATATGGAAAAACAAAAAACCCAGGATTGCCAAAACAATCTTATACAATAAAGGAACTTCGGGAGGCATTACCATCCCTGACTTCAAACTCTATTACAGAGCTTCAGTATTGAAAACAGCTTGGTATTGGCATAAAAACAGAGAAGTTGACCAATGGAATCGTATAGAAGATCCAGATTTTAACCCACAAACCTATGAACACCTCATTTTCGATAAAGGAGCTAAAAGTATACAATGGAAGAAAGAAAGCATCTTCAACAAATGGTGCTGGCACAACTGGATGTCAACCTGTAGAAGAATGAAAATAGACCCATATCTATCACCATGCAAGTCCAAATGGATCAAAGACCTCAATATCAATCTGAACACAGTGAACCTGATAGAAGAGAAAGTGGGAAGTACCCTACAACATATGGGTACAGGCGATCGCGTCCTAGGTATAACCCCAGCAGCACAGACATTAAGGGCAACATTGAATAAATGAGTCCTACTGAAACTGAGAAGCTTCTGTAAAGTGACAAATCTTTACAGAGTACAAACCACTGTCCCTCAGCATCAAGCAACCCAGGAGACGAAGATGGAAATTGTACAACTAGGAATTTAAAGTCCTTCAATTCTACTCATATCTACTGAAACTATCATTAAGTGATGACTAGATATGTGTGTGTGTATAAATATACAACCAAGGAAATTAGAATTATGTTATTTAAAACACCTGTTATTAGGGTTTCTAAGGTCACTGGCACTCCTAATGGTTAAGACAAAATAATATTGAACACCAAAATGATAATTACAATCAAATATATCTTCCTACTATAAAAATAATAATATTAATCTGGGCGGCAGTGTCACATACCTTTAATCCCCGTACTTAGGAAGCAGAGGCAGGTGGATCTCTATGTATTTGGAGGCCAATCTGGTCTACAAGAGCTAGGACTGTTGCACAGAGAAATCCTCTCTCAAAAATAATAATAATGATAATAACATTGAACATGTTCTATGTATCAGAAATTTCAAAGTGTTCCATGTCTTTTTCTCACATTACCTCCTTGCATAAAATGGGAAACTAAAATATGGAGCTAGAAACTTCAATTCCGGGCACTCTGATTCTGATGATACATAACCACCAATATGATGTTAGGTTTACCAGGATCAAGTGCTTCAGAGGCTATAGCTATGTTTTACCTCTTTCATTATTTTTCTTTTGTGAACGCAGTCTGCAGAAAGTAAAGCTGAGTATCAATTTGCTTTCATATACTAATGAGATTAAGAGAAAAATGCATTTTATTATTAAAATATATACACAATACATTGTAAAATATAAGTGACATCCCCCCATTTTTTTTCTCATAAAATTGGTATTTCTTGGCAAGAGTAACAACTTTTTTTTTCCTTTATGTCCAAGTCACCATGTAGTTCTCATCTGTGTTTGCAAGCTCTGTTTCCAACTTTCCATTCCAGTATTAATCCCCACAGCAAGGAAAAGAAATAACAGAATTTGCATATTGTGCTTATGTAGTAGAGTAGCTGTCTAAGAAGTTTTGAGAGGTAAGAAATCATGAAAATGCATACACACACATTGTCTCAGAATACTGATCCAACATATTTATCCTCTACTTTTATGTTTTTCTCTGCTTTCAATTAAGATGCCTTATTAAATAGCATTCAAATATCTGAAAGCAAAGACAGAGCATGACAGAACTTCAACAGGTTCTGTACATTCATGCTGCATGTCACCTCCTAATTAGCGACCAAAATGCAACGAACAGATTGTACAGTTTGCCATCCTCACTGAGCTCCTACACTTGCTATTTGTGCGTACACAGCATATTTAAAGAGACCCACATCCAGCAGGATTTTCATGCTTCCTTCATCCCTGCAACAGAACCACCATCAACTAAATGCCACTTCATGGATGCCTTAGCCTGCAGCAGCAGCTGGCATTACCAAGCAGTTGAAAGGACATTTTAATCTCCTGTTTAATGCATTTTTCTCCACCTGGGATAAGAAGCCAAAATTGCTGTTAGCAAAAAAAAAAATGCCTTAGTCATTAACTGAAAGTGCCTCTTTTAAAAGTGTTCCATTACTCCCCTACTGGGAAATTTCAGACTTTATTAGCATTTTTTGAATTTGTATTAGTTGTACCTGAGCGGTAAAATGCAATGAACGAACACTTAGCTATCTTCTGTGATTTTGCTGTTGGACTTTTCTTTTATAGGAGCAGGGGAAAAAAAGAAGAAAAGGAAATGGGTCAATATATTTCAATCCCAACCCATCTCTCTAGTCTTAAAGTTTATAGTAAAATAAATCTTCTAATTTTCTATTATTCTATACTTGCTTGCAAAAAGAAAGTAGATTCAAGAATTGAAGGGCTGTCTTTTGCCTAAAGACAGTGGAGAGGGTATAAAAAGTGGGGGAAATGCAAGTCCTGTGTGTTTAAACCACTTACACGCTGTATTGTTCATTGCTTTCATGATCAGATTGCAGGAAAATAGGAGTCCTACCACTGATGTTCATGCTGTTAGTGAACAGTAGTTCTACCACTAATGCCCACATGCTGCTACTGAACAGTAGATGTTCCACCACTGGTGCCCGCACTGCTAGTGAACAGTGACTTTGCCACTGACACTCACAACTGCTAGTTAACAGTAGTTCTAACACTGATTCCCACACAGCTAGTGATTAGTAGTTCTACCACTGATGTACATGCTGCTAGTGAAGAGGTTGAGAGGCTGTTGTGTTATTTCTGAAGAAGAGACCTAATACTGAAAGACTTATAGCATCTTAACAGAGATTTGAATCAAACATAATCTAAGCAGTCATTTGTTCACATTTTTTTATGTTTACTAAGCAATTGCCCAAACCTTCAAAGTCCTTGGGAATAGCAGGTAATTCTGATAGAGCTGCATTTGGTTTTAATTAGTTCTATATGTATTGAAATGGTTAGTCATAGGTTAAAATAATTAAGTATATTTTATTCACTTTTTCTATATTGAAAACATATTTAAATTGTCTACTAAAACACTTGACTCTGAGCAAAGACTCAAAGGATAAAACCAGAAATTCAACATGTATTAGAAAATATCTGAGCAAATGTTTTCCTTGCTTTAAGATCATCCCAAACAACTCATATTCCCTTAAAGCTACAGAGATCTCTCTTTCTGCAAATTTGGATTTCCAATATTTCCTGATTTGGTAACAGAGCAAGAAAACTTCCTTTGATAAGAAAAATAGTTGATTTTTCAAGGTATGAATAAAAGTGAACTCCATTATCAAATATTAGAGTTAACAGAGATAAAGAACAGATACTGAATATAATAAGGATTAGAGCTGACAGTGAGATACAGTTTCCAAGTACATGTTGGACTGCATTACAGTACTGTGGGATAATGCTTTTATAATGCTTTTGCACACTGTAAAGATTTGTCACTTGTATTGGCTTAATAAATTGCTGGTTGGCTATTAGCCAGACAGGAAGTATAGGTGGGGTAATCAGAGCAGGAGAATTCTGGGAAGAGGAAAGGCAGAAAGTGAGTCACCAGTCAGATAAAGGTAGCAGGATAAGAAAGCCGTACTGAGAAAAGTTACTAAGCCACATGGCTTAATATAGAAAAGAATTATGAGTTAATTTAAGTTGTATAAGCTAGTTAGTAATAAGCCTGAACTAAGAGGCCAAACAGTTTATAATTAATATAAGCCTCCATGTGTTTCTTTGGGACTGAATGACTCTAGACCTAGTGGGACAAAACTTACGTCTACATAATGAACCCAATGTTCAGCAATGTATTTCCACATAAAGCTTTCTTAGGCTTCTTGGTAACTGCACTTTTTTTTTTCATATAGGCTCTGTTTGTTGGTGGTGAGCAGAGGTGAGGTTTCTTTAAGAGATGGCTTCCTGCTTTTTTTCTGGTGGCAGGAATGGCTCTGCATATTTTGGGAGGTCCTGCTGTGAAGCACTTAAATGGGGTTTGTGAGCAGCATGCTACTAGTTCCTTAATGGTGACAGTGACCCACTGTGTCCCTGGATCTGGGTGGTGAGCATGGCTCACAGAAGCAGTTTACATCCTCTGCCATGTAGAACAGGGCAGATGCAACAGGCAAAGCCTCAGCATTAGTCCTAGTCATGCCCACTTAGTATTTAAAAAAAAAAAAAAACACTCCTGGTCAGAAAAGGACTACAGATACACAGTAAAGACAGATTCAGACAAAATAGGCCTCTAAATGGGACACTGTTAGTTTAATAAATGTGCATGGGCTTAAGACAGAGATGGTAACAGATAAACAGAGCCATGCATTAAAAAAAATTAAGAATATTAAACTGAGGTATGTAAAGGAAAAATAGAATAAAAAATCATAATGGGTAATGAAAAAATGAAAAATACACATCTTGATTATGTATATTATTGTGTTTTCTTTGAATTTTTTGACTGCAGAGAGACATTTGATTCTGGGTGTGCTAAGCTAAACAAATATATGTATTTAAAAGTATCTTGACTTTAAAATTTGAATCTGAGGATATGTTACTTTGGAAAATAAGTTATGCTTTTATTTCCATCGAGGCTGGGAACATGTGGCTTCCTTTCAGGTTAATATGATCTGATGAAACAAGACCACCCGAAAAGTCTCCATGAACCCTAAAAATACTTCACCCAACAAAGAACAGGAAATAGTTCAGAGAAAATTATGCTCAAATTCACCAAATGATTGTTTATAAATGTTTGTTTTCATTTAAAGGGGGTTACGTATAAATGGTTAATAGTCAGAGTCAATCTTTTTCTTAAAACAGTAGAGGGGGAAATAGTACATTAAATGTATACATTACATTGTTATGGACTTGGGTGTATTAATACA
The DNA here is from genome assembly GCF_014885135.2 of Alexandromys fortis. Classification (NCBI taxonomy): domain Eukaryota; kingdom Metazoa; phylum Chordata; class Mammalia; order Rodentia; family Cricetidae; genus Alexandromys; species Alexandromys fortis. The sequence goes on along the minus strand of NW_026067957.1, from coordinate 10,128,825 downwards.
AATTTAAGGACAATATTATGTGTGTGTATGTATATATATATATATATGTGTATGTATTTCTACTCTTGTTTAAGGTATATGTTTATACAGCTCATTTAAAAAGGTAATGTATAGCTAAGAGATACAGATTAATAGATAGTCATCTATAACATCCAAAAGTTTAATTACTGTGCTAGTGTTCTGGATATAAAAAAGATATATTTCAGTTAGATTAAATATCATCAACACTTCAAAGACCTATGGAATATGGCACTTAAAATGTTTTAAGAAATTAGACTTTTCTTCTCCCTAAGACATGTCTGCTTATGGTGAGACAATCTACTTCAAGAGGATGATGGTCATTGAAGAGGCTCCTCATGGAGTTTGATAGCAATTTGGGCAAGAAGCTGCTCTTTCCTGGATTGCTTGATGGTATGCTATATGAACTGGACAGACAGGACACACAGAAAAAATAATGACTATTCAACTTTTCAAAAGAAGGCAAAACAGTCCTTCAAGGTTCCTGCATCATGAAAGCATCTGCAAGAAATTCTTCAGGATATAGAATAAAGTAACTTCAAACTGCCAATATAGGCAAAACAGTCTTTCAAATTACCTGCTTTATGGAAAAGTCTGCCAGATATTATATACCTATAGGCTTAAGATAGATTCCCCAATAGTACAAAAGTGACTGTTCAGGTAGCAAGATATCTCTTTTATTTCTATAATGTTGGAAGTTGCTTACAATGCACTTTCTGATTATTTAGGTAATATTATGTCTTTCTGGGGTTTTGATGGAGTTGGAGACTGTTGCAGTTTTCCTTAGTTATAGTAAAAGATAAAATAGATATAAAATTTTAGATTCACAAAGATAAGATACATGATAGAATATTTTCTTTAATTTTTGCCTAATACAAGTAGACTAACTATTGTAATTATATCTTGCTTGGTAACCATTTTGTTACATGTAATTTTACTATATTAAAGTTAAAATCCTCCTTTTTTATTGAGACAGAAGAGGAGAGATGATGTGGGATGTTCTCTGCATATGCATTGCAGGTTAATGAATGTAGCTGTTTTGGCCAATGTCTTAGCAGAGTAAAGCCAGTCAGGAAATCTGACACAAATGAAATTATATGGAATGCTGAGAAATAATAGTGGCTTGACATAATTGTTCTCCACAATAAGCTATATTTTAATTTTTTTTTATTTTTTATAAAACTCTGCCTGCCTCTATGACTGAACAAGAATCTCATATATGACAGGTCAATTCAAATGGCTAGTCCTGCTTAGCTATTAGAATACACAAGAAGGGACAGGGAAAGAAAGAGAGAGATGGAGGGGGAAGAAGAGAGGGACGAAAGGAAAATGTAATATGAATCAGATTTTACTGATGTGTCAATCTCCCCAGAACAGTTCTCTAAGTGACTCATCAGCAACTTGACTACATCTGTTATGCAATATGGATTCATTGTATATTATTCAAAATTGTAATAGAGATTTTTAGAGTATCCAATTATAACTTCTTTCTTATAATTTAATTGAAAAGTTTCCATAGTTAGAAGACCACAAACACATTGTGGCCTTTGAAGTGGAAGTCAACCAAATACTTTTCCTAGCATCAAAATGAACTCTCAAATTCTACTTTCAACCACATGGGTGCTTCTAACATTTTAACTCTATTTTTTTTTTTTACAGAATCAGATCATTTTGAGAACTCATCATGTTTTTAAAATGTCCTTTGTCAATTTCTCAATATTTGTAGTGTGGCAAAATAATATTTTAAAAATTTTAATATTTATATTGGCAACATAGGGAATATTTTATTATAAAATATTTAATTTCATATTTTGATAAGATGCAGAGAATATAAAGATCCCTATAGCACACAACCTTAAAGGATTAATGATATTTATAGCCTTTGTTGACAACAAAAAATCTTTATTTAAACATACTTATGAAAAATAACATGTCACATTTGACTTGAATTAAAATCTGTCAGCATATAAACTGAAATGTAACTTTTCAAAAACAGAAGTATGAAAAGTTTTAGCTAAGGTAATCTATTTGAATTTTCGTTAAAAATCTGACTCTTTATAAGCCAGTATCCACAAATGCCATGCCATGGATATAGAGAGTCATTGTTCCAAAAGAAAAGACACAAATCAAATATTTGTATCACATTTTTCTGACATCAGGTTTTTCAGTACTAGAAATAATTATTATGCAAAATCATTCTGTGATCAGATGACAGTGACTAAAGACCATGGCAGTTTTTAGAATTATATTGAGTGAATTTTTCATCAGTGTATTATGCTTGCTACATGAGGTGGTTTGAAGAAGAGTGTTCCCATAAGGAAATGTGTTTGAATCCTTGGTCTGCAGTTGGTGGAACTGTTTGGAAAGCATCAAGAGTTGTGGCCTTATTGGGGAGGGTGTACCACAACAGTTGAGTTGGGAACTTTCCAAATTCCATGCCTTCTACAGTTAACTGCCTCATTATCCTGCTTCTGGGTTGAGCCGCTAGCCCTCAGCTACTACTCCAGTGCATCTCTGCCATATTTTCTGTCATGATTATAATGGGTTCTAGAATAACAAGTCCTAAAAAAAAATTTCTTTATTTGATAAAGTTGCATTGGTCATGGTGTTTTATCATAGCAATAGAAAAGTAACTAAGGCATTGCTTTTCCAGACTTTTATTAGCATTGCATTATATATTGAAGAACCAAAAGGAAATACCATATGTCTAAAAACACTCATTTGGAATTATATAGTAGTCAATCATCCAGTAGATGTATCTTCCGTTGCTAAACAATAAATGAATAAATCATAGAAATAGCATATCGCATTATTGTTACTTCTGAGGACTGGCTCTGGCCACATCATTTTGAAAATTTAAATGTTAGATAATACTTATAAATTTAAAGCTTTAAATAGTGGCCAGTGACAAGGATCAGCAGCTATATTGCTGCTGGTTACCTGAGTTTAATCCAAAGAAAACACACACACACATAAACCCAACTACAAACACACAATATATTTTTATAAGAATTATATTTTTCAAATGTAATCAAGAACTTGTTATATCATTCAAAATATAATGTCAAATGAATGTTTTGAAGGGGTATATGCATATATTCATAATGTATATGAATATCCCTCTTTAAAACACTCACAATTTGACTAATTCACGTAAACAAATCATTAAATTTTTGGTCATGGATGATATAGCAGATGTATTCTTAATTTGCAGGGTATTTGATCACACTATGATAACCAAGACTCTGTTAATAAAGTTACCCTTGAATAAGAGTCAATAGACAATGACTACTTGTTAACTAGAATTAACTATAGTAGGGCTGGAGGACCCAGGAATATGGATAGAGGGATGCATAGGAAGAAGAGATTGACTTTGAGAACGTAAGGGCAACAGGTCGTGTCTCCACTGCTTCTTTGTTCTATGAGGTTTTCACCCAAATATATGACTCCCTAGTCTTTATTGGTAAATATGATGATGAGATAGTTAAATCCTACATATCACTACCATAGAAGAATAGGGACTGAGGCACTGCAAGACCCTCCAGACAATAGCCTGAGTAGTCATCAGGCTAATGGTTTCAGGGTTATTGGGCTACAGGCAATAAAAATATCAGTAGATTCATGTTCAGCTACTAAGCTAAAAGGAAACCAGCAGAATTAGGTTAGACAATTTTTGGTAAAACATTTTGGTGTTTGACGAACCTTGTTTTGAAGAAAATACTAATGATACATCTAATAATCCTTATAAAGTACTGAAAATCTTTGTGTGTTCTTCCTTTCAAGTGTTATTTGTTGGGTTATGGATATATGCCAGGGAATGTGTACTGTGTGGTTCATTCCTCACAACTCACAGAAAACAATCATCTGTATATTTGAGAGTTAGAAAACTATGGGCATGCCGGGCGGTGGTGGCGCACGCCTTTAATCCCAGCACTCGGGAGACAGAGGCAGGCGGATCTCTGGGAGTTCGAGGCCAGCCTGGTCTACAAGAGCTAGTTCCAGGACAGGCACAAAAGCTACAGAGAAACCCTGTCTCGAAAAACCAAAAAAAAAAAAAAAAAGAAAGAAAGAAAACTATGGGCATCAAATTCATGTGACTTTTGTAAGGGCTCTATGCTTCTTCCTTTAGGTTCAGATGACTCTCTCATCCACAGTAACTTTCCTGGGAAGCTGGAGAGACACTTCCATGGGTAAAATATTTCATCTCAGTTGTGATGGCAATAACTGATTTTCCAGGTGTAGATAGCAACCAAAATATCAATCTACAGGTCTTGCATATTATCATCAGAACTTAGTTGAAAAATGTATCTAATCTTTGAAAAGACAGTTTTTTTTTTCTGTTCTAGGTCTTGACTTCAAGTATTACTTCAATAGTGGTGGAGGATCTTCACTGATCGTGACCAGGATTATTTGACCCCAAGTGGAATATTCTCAGTCAGAGCAATTGCTTCACCTAAGGTCACCAGTACAAAATTAGCTAAGAATATTGTCATTTTAAAAGAAAGCTCATGGTTGTCTCTGTTCTCTGGGATTGTGATTTGTAGGTTGCTTTTCTTTGCTTTGTCTAAAAACCACTTATGAGTGACTACATATGAAATTTGTCTTTCTGGGTCTGGGTTACCTCACTCATTGTGATGTTTTCTAGATCCATCCATTTGCCAGCAAATTTCAAGAGAGACATACATGGATCTAATCTACAAAGGATGTATAAAAAGACATAATATCCCAAGTAAATTTGGAGGACAAGGGCCATGGGAGAAGGTTAAAGGGAAGGGTAGAGGAAGAGAGGGAAGTAGAGAAAAATATATATAGCTCCATAAAATCAATTTCTGGAAGAAGAAGAAAAAAGTTCAAAAAGAAGAAAAACAAAGAGACCAGCTTGTTTGTTTGTTTTATGATAAGGTTTTATGCAGCCCAATCTGATCTCAAACTTACTGTGTAGCTGAGGTTGATTTTGAAGCACTGACTCTTCTAGATATACCACCCAATCCTGGATGGCATAAAAAAAAATTCACTACACCCAGCTTCAAATTTATTTATCAAAGTAAGTTATAGTAAGAAATATAAAGAATCTCTAGTCTATATCTTAAAAGAGTGTATGATTCTGGTGTAACACAAGACTTGCTTGAGTTTTTCTTCTTCTATTCCCCAGAAGACATTTTATTTAAAACAAGACTAGTAACACCTCCTATGTGCCTGTTAGGAGTATTAGAAAAGATAGTGGGTGAAAATCCTCATCCAAATAAGAGATCAATGGATGATGTGAGAGTGTCATATATCAATCTGTTGATTTCATTGGTTAAGCAATAAAGGAACTCCTTGGCCCTGATAGGTTAAAAGATAGCTGGGAGGAGTAAACAGGAGGAAGAGGAAGTGAGGTCAGACTCTGCTCTGCTTCCAGAGAGACTCCACAGCTCTGCACTCTGGAGCAGAGATGCCATGCTTGCCATGCTCCACTCTCCCGGGATGGACAGAGGCTAGAATCTTCCCGGTAAGCGCACCTTGGGGTGCTTACACGAATTATTAGAAATGGGCTAGTCCAGGTGCGAGAGTTAGCCTAGAAGAGGCTAGGTAGAAATGGGTCAAGCAGTTAAATGAATACAGTTTGTGTGTTGTTATTTCGGGCATGAGCTAGCCAAGCGGCCGGGGTGTTGGGGACGCAGCCCCGCCGCTCCTATTTTAACAAATGGAAATGTAGACAGACAAACTAGGGTCTGAAGAGTAAAAATGTGTTTCTTTTCTTTTGGTCACAAGTATACTTGCATTATGTGCATGCTACAATATACATATTTTATCTACAAATATTTTTTTATTATTTGAGATGTGGTTGTGTGAATGTCCAGGCCTAACACGACTTAGGAATCTCCCTCACTTGCTCTACACTTTAGACTTTTTAAGGCAGATTTTTCTCAGTCAAGAATTAGACTTGCTTATGTGACTTGTTTCCTTAGCCATCTTGACATCTCCACTTTCTGCTTTCCAGGACTGGATTAGTCATGCGATCATACCCAGCCAATACTAAGGTTTGTTATAGGATCGTAACTATGGCCCTCTCCTTGTTCAACAAGTGCTTTAACTGCTGAACCATCTCCCCAAGGAAGGATCTTGAATGTGAATAAGCAAACTACAAATTCAGCAGGTTAGAGACTCTTCTAGGTAGTTTAGTTGACTTGAGTTTCTTCCAGGCAGTTTAGCTGGTGTCTGCATCTTCCCCAAAGGTGAGCTTTGTTTCAGAGTATCTCTCAAAAGGACAGTTTTCACTGGTTACATATGTTTGGTGGCAGTGGGACCTAGAGAATCCGGTCAGTCTCAGGGACTTCCTAAAACCTTTGAGCTGTTTACTTCCTGAATTTTAGGAGCTTCCCTGAAGAATGGAAGGCTTTGCTTCCTTTCAGAACATCTTGTGACTTAAGGAACTGCCTTCTAAATCTTAGAGTTCTATCTCAAATTGCTGTACAACAGCAGCACATGCCAATAATTTGACACAGAATTAGATACAGAAGAGTCATAAATTAAAGGTTATCCTCAGCTTCATAGTGGTTTTAAAGATAGTCAGGGGAAAATGAGACAGTATCTCACAAAATTTTCTCTTGGAAGTACCATGATTTTTAATAACCAGGAGATTATTGTTCTTATTTTATAAAGATCTCAACCAACAAGCAAGTTGTATAAATAAACAGCAAGTAAATGCACATTCCTTCAGCGCAACAGAATCTGGGTCTAAACATATGCCTCGTCAGCATTATCATTACAGTACTACTTGAAGAGGTTTGGTAAAACAACTGCCACATTTCCAAAACATAGAATCAATGAAAATATTTATTTCCAATGGCAAGCAATGATGACTTTCTAAATAATTTGGTGTCAGGATTAACTTATATCAGTGCTACCAACAGACTGCCTTTTTGATGTTATTTTCTTGCTACTTCCAATCTCTTGAAAAATATGTTTTATAATTTAATGATTATTGAAATTTAAGGTCTTAAATTTAAGATGAAATACGTAGTTAAAATGCTAGTTCAATCTAATCAGTTTTATTAAATAGAAATAATTCTGTAGGCTTTAGAGAAAAATTGTAGTTAAGAACATTCATACATTAGAAAAGAAAACAAATTAAAGGTCAAGATAAAAAATCTAATAAAATGGCCAAGGAAAATTATATAGTTAGTAGGAATATTTTAAAACTAGAAATAATGGTTAATGCCAATGTAAAAGGAGTCCAATAATTTTAAGAGGTTTATAAGATTCTGCATTCTTCTTATCCCCACTACAAAGAACATTGCTAAATTATATGCCAAGCTTTTTCTTCTTGCTTTCTCTATTCCTTTACCAAAGCATCTTTTTAGAAATTAATTATAAATATTACTTTCAAGGCAATAGCACAATAGTAGTCCTACTCACTAAAGATGGCTTTGTTTTTTTAAGGAAATTCCCTTCAGTTCTTCAGCCACATAAATAAAAGGTGTGGGAAACAGACCAGCTAAAAGAAGGGTTCAAAATAATACTCAGCAAGGTACATGCAGAACCCATTACAATCTCCTAAAATGACAGAATATTTTTGCAGGTAGAACAGAAAGAGCCAAGTCCTGACTGTCCTGCCTCTTGACAGAGGAAATAAATCACCCTACACACTGGAGGATACCTCTCCAGACTGCATGCTGGGAACTTCATTACACAAGCTGTGCCACACATTACTATGCATATTGTTGCTGATTGGACACAGAAACACATCCACAACCCAATTCTGTGATTGTCTTATGGGGGAGATAGCCATTTTTTTTCCATAGACAAATTCAAGGCTGAAAAGGACAAAGGAAATGGAGCTGTATGCCCCAAAGACCTTGATCATTAGCCAAGCATGCTCTCAATTTGTTATTTTTCTAACTTCGCTTAACTGTTTCTCTTGATGCAGAAAGTATGATCACCGCACAATCTCATTTGATTTAAATATGATTGTGAAACAACAGTCCCCTTCTGCTACTGATCTCCACTTCGTTAAGAGGAGGGTATTTTCTCATAGAAGACTTTTCAGTTTCTTCTTTCTTTTAATTGGTAATCTTTTAGTTCATTCATAAATGACAAATTTTATTTACTTGTCTTTGGTGATATTCTACAAATATCTGATAAGGTTTAATCTAGTTTGGACCTAGTGAAATAATGAAATGAAAATGGCAAAGCAACACTTAGAATCTTCTGTCTGGAAGCATAGTGTCAGTTTTGAAGTGAACAACATAAAATTAATGAACCAAAGGAGATGAAATTAACAAACATAACTATTAGGAAGCTTCCTGTCCTTTGAGAACACTAATGTAGTTTTACATATAGAGGCTTCATGTTTAGTATTTTCAAGTGAAATATCATATAGTAAATGTTTTTATTTAATATTGCTCAGTGGAAACTGTGCAGAAAATAGCCTAGGTATTTTCAACCGAATTACTAACTCTAAAATGGTAAAGTGTTCAAAAGAGACTAAATTTTTTAAAAAAAATATCTTTAATTTTATACTTGAAGACCAGTCTTGTAATCGTCTAGTGAAAATTTTGCTGGTAAAAACTACCAAGTCATATTCACTGGTGAAGGACATGAGCATAGTGCACACACATATAGTGCACACACATATAGTGCACACACATGCAGTAACCCTGCTCTGAGGGGGGTGGAACAGGAAAACACTGATCACCACCATTAGTGCCTGTAAGACAACATTTGACTCTCACCAGACCCATTTAAAGCTACTTCTGACACACATTCCTCCCATCTATACTGTTATTTATTTAACGGTGTTGACTAAAAATATATATTCAATGGCAACAAATGAACTAAAGCATTGTTCTCAGGGAGCTACCTTCTGAAAGTCCTGACTAGGTAGATTCATTTTAACAAATAAATATTGTGAAGGAGGCTATAATACTAATACCCACCTGTGAATTCTTTCTTGATGGAAAAATTTTTTCCCCAAGTAACACCTTAATTTCTAAGTCATTCATTCAAGACTCCTTCTGTTTCAATTTTGATTTAGGTGATGATTCCCCCACCACCACCACTTTTCATTTTAAAATGGAACCTTGGAGAGAACTGAAATTCATCTGAAGTGCAGTGTTTAATACAAGGATAGAGAAGCAACATTGAGGCAGTTAGATTTTCACAGAAGAGCAATAAGAAGAAATCCATTAAAGGGCCTCTTATGACTTGGGACCCAAAGAAGAGTTAATAAAAATGTGTACTATTTGCTAAAACACTCAGATAATTAACATGTGCCATCAGTTACCAACCAACACATGCAATCTAGCAGAAACCATTTTATAAACAAAACTGAAAACCAGGAAGGAATCAGTATTTTCAGGAAATCGTTTATGCTTTTGATAACATCACATCAGTATGACAGTACATAAGACTTGAGTAGTAATAACCTAGAGAAGCTGTTACCGAATAGAGGATACAGTGTACCAAGACCAGCATTTGGCACTGGAAACAGATACATAGCACGAAGCTACAACGTGAATCTGGCAATTATACAGGATATTTAGGGATGGGAGATACTGAAGCTATAATTCAGGAAAGATGAAACAAGGACATACGTAAACTAGTGCCCATTGAATCAATATCGGTAATACCAAGAAAAACAATATTCACATGTACAGATCTTTATCAACAGAACCATGTCAAGCTCTCTGCATGCTCTTCTGCAACAGCATTTATAACAACTCTTTGAAATGTGTGATATCTTTATCCTCATTTTACAAATATGGAAGTAGCTAAATATTATATGACAGAATTGAAGTTTATACACAGTCACTTGCTTCTAATGCTTAGCTTTTAAATATCATCCTTTATGACCCTATAAAAAGACACAGCACAGGAATAGCTCATGTAGACAACTATAGTGTCACAGATAACTAACTAATAACTTGATGGGTATAAAAACTATCAGTAGAATCTAGGATTGTACTCAGCATGTGAGCATAAGCATGTTAACCTGTGGTTTTGTTTGCTTTGCTTTGGTTGTTTCCTTTTGTTTTTAGTGGGATAGGTGGGGAAAGAGTAATTCAGGGAACACCCAGGAAGTAACATGAAAAAGAGGTGATAGCAGAATCCATATGATATTGTGGGAAAAAACAATCACTTAAGCTGACAATACTCCCAATAAGATCCATTAAAATAGTATCAGGCATGAGAAAGCTGCACTTGAATTCTTGGTAAGGTCTAATATTTATTTTTTTGACCACAGATAAGTGCGGGCCACAGTCATTATCAACAAGTTTCTCATTACAGCATATTACAGAAATATTACAGAAAGTCACAGATCATTCAAGAAAAACAAATCTGGACGCAGTACAGATATTAATATTTTGTGGAGAGTCTGTACCCAAAAGATTTATCTACAACATAACCCCTACATCCAAGGCTTGGAGAACATTACAGAAGACTGGGTGGAGAGAGTGTGACAGCCAGAGGACCAAGAAGTCTGCCTGTGAAGCTGTACCTCCTAGAAATGACAAGGAAACTACATTCCTGATTTTATGTCGGCTTAAACAAAACCTGAAAAATAAAGAAATGAATAGACTTGATAATTTGGAAGGACAAATTTCATTGTATGTTCTCTGAGACAAAGAACTATAGACAAATAATGACTGTTGAGAAAGAGAAAACAATTTATCATCCAAAAGAAAGTGGTCAATCTGGAAGTCACAAACACAAAAGCCACACTATAGGGACTATGCACATTGTATGTGCATATTTATGTATATATATGTAATGATAATAATAATAAAGAGAATAATTACTCCATTTAAGAGTGAGTGAGGTAGGGGATATGAGAGAGATTGGAAAAAGGGGACATGGGAAGGCTTGGAAGGAAAAAAGGATAAGTGGTGAGTGATGTATTTATATTTTACTTTAATTAAAAATAAATAAAATACATATATTAAAAGTAAAAAAATACCCACAATCCTGTTTAATTGAGCAAATCGAGGTAGCAGCTGCACTGCGTATGAGAACTATCCAGCCTGACTTTTGATAATAGTCAAATTTGCCCCCACATTTTAATGTTGTATATATCAACTGTCTACCTAGGTAGGAAATTTAGTTTCTATAATTTGCCATGATAAGAAATGTTCTTCTATTTTGTTCTATGGAAAGAGGAATAGTAAGTTTTGTCTTTCATGTTCTCACCGAATTCACAGCATTCTTAAAAATGGCAATTATGCTCTAGCCCTTTGCTTACTTTAATTAATGTCTACTTTGAGAAAGAATGCCTGAAGCTTTACTCATGGGTAAAGAGCAAATGAGTCACAAACTACAAGTGATGGATCAGCCCGGGGACTAATCATTGTGTGTATCATGGTTATGTATAAGATAGATTTGTCCTCATATTTTTTAATGACGATCAAGTTCATTCCTTTAGCTTGATTAAAGTTAAGTTTCTTCAAATGCCATCTGAAAACTAGCTGAGAACAGAAATGAAAGACAGATACAGGAGCTGAGTTCGGTTTCAGGCTATTTGGGTGCTAATAAAATCTGACATTTCCAGTATGTCAGGTGATGTTTTAGATGCTTTGCTTACACTAATACCTCCATTTAGCTTATATTTTAAGCAAATACTGTTACTGTTTGCTACTTTAAACTATGGAAAAGGCAAGACACTGTCAGTGGTAGAGCCAAATTTTAAATGAGCTGCCATGAACACTAAATTCAACCATCATACTGCATCTTAGAACTAGTTCCACTGAATACCAGCAACACACTTATAAATATGACTCATCTACAAAAACCAATAAAATTCATCATAAAATATAAAAGTTAATTCTTGTTTGTTTTGTAAAGTAAGTTAAATTTTAGATAACCTATTTTGACCTTGTTCACCTCCCATCTCCAACTCTTTTCTAATTCAATCTCTTCCCCAAGAAATATGGGATTTTGACAGCTGAGTATATGATCATTGTTAATAGGATGTGGCACATAAATTTAAGAATTATATTACTTTGCAATTTCTATAATACAGATTTAGGAGTTTACTATCAAATACTTTCCATTAAGAAGTTTTAAATAAGTATTTTTTCTTAACTTTTTGATGTGGAAATTTAAAAAGTTAGAATGTCACTTGTTGCAATTCCTAAATCAATGGCTTTTATGGTGAAGTTAATGCATACTCTTCTTTACAGCTTTGGAAAATAATGATTTCTGATAAGCCAGGTGTTTACATTCTTCTTCCTAGACCTTTCTGCTTCGTGACAGCTTGACCTAACAGTAGATACCAGAAGAATGCTCTTTAGAGGTGCAGGTATCCGTTACATAATAAAACGCATCTGTTCTGCTGGGGACCAATGCCTGCTAGGCACCCTAAGCATCAGCCCAACATGGCTCCTTTGCCCAGGGAAGCATGTAGAGTAGCAGTTGATATAACTCAAAGATGGGCTCTCTTTTTTCTTCCTGAAAAAGGTGTTTTCTATGTCGTTTTTCTCCAGCAAAACACATTTCTTTCTTATTATTTCTGTCATTTTCTTGGACTTTCATCTATCTGGTATCTTCTTAACTCTGAGTATCTAAACATCAAAGAATTTCTCTCAAGATAAGAAAGAACAAAGTTGGTTCGAAAAACATATTTTCCATGAATCTCAATCTCTAATGTTTAGATGCTAATCACAAAGCCATTTGCCCTTATTTCCAGTGCCTATGTTTCATACAGCAAGCGATACCCGACATGCTTTCCAGTGAGTCAACAAATGTGCATCTCCCATAAGAGCTAGTAGAAAGCTATCCGCATCACTAATATGATCATGGTGGCGATGGTGATGATGGTAGGAGAGTGTTGCTCAGAACTTAATCCAGTATCTCCTTCATAAAGCACTCTACCACCTATATGTATACCTAGACCATCTAATTTCTGCTATTAATCCTACAGTGAATGATATTCTATACTCTTTATGTGGTTAAATCATCATCATTTTTGTGGTATAGTAACCATTGAAATGGGAGTCTGCTTTAATAGAGATATGAACATACATATCTTTCAAGAAGTAAAATTTTTCTATGGATAAATTTGTAAACATTCATTTTTCTCCAAGTGTTTTGCCTGGGGTTATAGTTTGTTTTGTGTTTCAACAGCACACTCTGGATTGAGTAGTAATTTGTTTCAGGTGTAAGGCACTGTAGGCTAGATGAAGTTTATGTGACACTGTATATGTGTTTAGACTATGCCACTGTCATTTTCTAACTGTGGTAGGCATGTCAAGTTGTTATGTGTCACTAAATAAATGTCAGATTTTACATTGTCTGTATGCGTCTCATGAGCAGATACACTTTTGAGAAGATAGTGAATGCTTTGGAAGTCATGAAAAATGTACAGTCTTACTGAGGTCCATGTTAGCATTTCACAGAAGAAACTACTTGTTTCATTTTAGAAATCTGGTAAATAGAATGGATTGGTATATTCAACAAAATAAAGCATCCTACAAACCATAACTGTAACATCCACTATCCACTTTGTTCCCAAAAACTGAACTGAAAATTTAATTTTCATTCAAACTATAATTCAATGCTTATCAAATAATTATTCCTTATTCTTTTTCAATTTTTTGAACAAGTGAAAAAAATGAATTGTCCTAGTTGTCGTTGCTGTAATAAAACAATGAACAAAGTCAAGTTGAAAAGTCTTAATTTCAGTTTATTCCTTACAGTTCACCATAGAGGGAACCATGAAGGAACTCAAGATAGGAACCTGGAAGCAGGAACTGAAGCAATAACATGAAGGAGTCCTTCTGACTGGATTGCATACCCTGACTTTCTCAGCCAGATTCCTGATATATCTTAGATCCAACCTTGTCTCGGGATGCCAACACCCACAGTGAGCTATGCCCTCCAACATAAATTAACATTTTAAATATTGCCTCATGACCACATCAGCTCTGTCAGAGGCCATTCCTCAGCTGAGGTTCTATCTTTCCAAATATGTCTAAATTAGTGCCAAATCGATAAAAACTAACCAGTACTAAAACTTGTTAATACATTCATTTATTGTTCTTAAATATAGAAAAAATCTCAAAAGAAAAGATGTCAGCTTTAGTCTTTTGTTATTTTTTTGTCAAAGGATTTATCTGACTGTGCTAATTCTAAGAAATTGCATGAAGAATTTCATAACACTTCCAAATTATCTCTCATTTTCTTACCAAATAAATGTTATTCATCTTTTTCCATTATTTTTCATTTTTATATTGTAATTAACAAATGTACATCAGAGTGAAGTCTATCTTTCAAAAAATTGAAAGTACTTATAATGATGTCTTACTCAGGTTGTCATAGACTTGATAGAATATATAAAATACCCATTTCCAAGCTAGCCAGTGGAGGCACAGGCCTTTAATTCCAGCACTCAGGAGGTAGAGGAAGGCAGATCTCTATGAGGCCAGACTGGTCCACAAAGTGAGTTTCAGGACAGCGAATACTGTTACACAGAGAAACCCCGTCTCAAAAAACAAAAAGAACAGAAAAAAAAAAAAAACATTTCCAATTCTTCTGAAGGCTTGAAGGCTGCAATCAATGAAATCAGAGTACCATTAAGATCTATACTTAATGAATACCACGTCCTCATTTACACAAGACAATTCCTTGGACCACAGACAACAGAAGGCATGCAGAACAAACACTGTCCATTTTGTTGTCCTATATGGGTTTGATTTTCATTCTGAAGAATTCCATCCTTTGTACTATTTTAACTTCTCTAAGTTCCACCTTCTAGCCCTGTCACATTGGCTGATAGGATATCAGTGTGGATGCTAGAGAAGCAAACACGCATTCTGTAATAGGCAGCAAGAGGAAATCACATTCCGTGGTTAAAAGCAGAGATGAACTCCCTTTACCCCAGCACCTCAGAATGTGACTGTCTTTGGAAATATTCCTTTAAATAGTAACTAAAATGAGGTCATTAGGGTAACCTTCCTCGACTACAGCTGGTATTGTTGCAAGAAAAGGGGAACAGAGCCCAGAGATTATATGAAACTGTAAGAAATAAAGGGTAATGTGGAAGGCAAGTGATGGAGGTGGGTCTTGTAATAATAAAGAAACTGCCTCGGCCCTCATAGGACAGAAAATTAGGTGGGTGGAGAAAACAGAAGAGAATTCTGGGAGAAAGCTTAGTGAGTGAGTCACCATGATTCTCCCGCTCCAGACAGACGCAGGTTAAGATCCTCTCTGGTAAGCCAGCTCGTGGGCTACACAGAATATTAGAAATGGGTTAGAACAATATGTAAGAGCTAGCCAATAAGAAACTGGACCTAGCCGGGCCAGGCAGTGTTTGAAAGAATACAGTTTCCGTGTAATTATTTCTGGGTATAAACTAGCCATGCGGGCGGCCGGGTGCC
>NW_026067957.1:10097581-10112498 GCF_014885135.2 Alexandromys fortis | reverse complement strand
CTCTTTAAAGAAGAAAAATTTCTTCATTTTATTCAGAGAAAGAAGCATGAGACTACTATGAATTGTGATATTCTATCCAGTTTGTGCTATGGAGGCCACACTATCACAGAAATGAACCACTGCTTATCATCTCTACTCCTGGAAAGGTAATTTTCTCTCATTCTCCTCTTACTATGTACAGTGCAATCATGATAGAACAGCAGAATCACACTTATTCACGTTGCACTGAAATGTAAGTAAGGACATATATTATTTCAACAATAAACTATACATGAAGAAAAACCAATGTATTTACTTCTTGGTAAACTTATTTTCCCTGGTAAACAGTTACATAGGCATGTTTTGCCTTTACATATCTACAGAAAACTACCTTTGAAAAGAAAAAGAAGCTGTGGAGAGTATTTAGGCATTAATTGTACCAACATAGATGACATACTTTATCATGGTACATGTCACAATATCATATAAGGTCATTTGCAACATCTTCTGGGGTAATAATACTCATTGATAAGAACAAGTAGCAAATCCCTATGTTCAAAGAAAGAAAATATTAGATAATAGAATCCACACACAAGCATTACAGTACATTCATTTAAAAGACTAAAATTAGGTATAAGAACATGAACTGACTCAAAAGGATATTTATAGGAGTGAGGCAAACTTTAACTAAAAGCATGCCATAATTAAGTTGCTAATGCCTTCAAACACACTTCCTGGGAAGAGGGGCCCCTTTAGATCATATTATGATTTTACTTAATCTGGTCTCCATTCTACTTAAATATTCAGACAAATTTGAGTATGACTTAGTAAAACCTCCCATAAAATTCTAAGATCATGAATACAACTTGGGGGAAAACCGATTGACTGTGCTCTAACACTAGTCAGCTATGTCTGGTAGTTTTCTGCATTGTGAGACTTATATTAATTCTCTCTCTCTCTCTCTCTCTCTCTCAGTGTGTGTGTGTGTGTGTGTGTGTGTGTGTGTGTGTGTGTGTGTGTGAACACACTTTTGGAAGCCTGCAGTAAAGAAAGACAGACCTACGGGGAAAGATAACTTCATTTCTGTATCAAGCATAGGGATTTGTGAAAATAAAACAATACTGTTTGATGCTTAGAACAGGCTTTGTCCACAGACAAGTACCATATTCTTGATCCTTAGTTTTGAGGCTTATGATTTAGATCACATGTTTGGCTTTGGATACAGGAAAAACAAAAGGAGGCCAGAGAAAGCCTCTTCCTTCCTTTGTGTCTTCCTGAGGTTCTTCACACCCGTACTTTATACTGAATGAAGCTATCTCCTGAACTTTAAATGACTGATTTGGCAGAATGACTTTGGATAAGCACTTGATAAACAAAGGTAAAATGCAGATTTTAGAGGGTTGAAGAATTTAGGAAATCTAAGGAGCTGTCAAATATAGTTGTTAGGGTGTCTTGTCTGAATAGCATCCAATTATTAGCCTTCCGTGTTCTTATTGCCGTGAAACTAGAAGGAAAGGTCATGGTTTTAACCCAAGAAGTATTTTTTTTTTTAACCAGCAGGCATAGGAAACTGGCTTGGCTAAAGGGACTATTGATTAATGTTCCTATAAAGATGAGACTGTCCACTTCTGAATCCCTTTCCTCCTCTTGCATTCCTTCAGACATTCTACAATTTTAATGTCTAGAGAGTTTTGCTATGACTCCCTGTGGATTGTTTCTTATTTCTAGTTCTGTAGGAATATTGAGAAACTCTGCTACAGACTAAGAGACTATTTCTATTTGTGTACTTTTTGAAGCCCTTCTGGTAGTACTTGCACATGCTCCCTATGAAGATGGGAGTGCATGAAACAAAGTTTGTTAGACACAGGGCATTCAAAATGGAATATAACATTCCAGTTTCTACATATTTTTCAGTAAACAGAAATTCCAAATAATTTCTTTGGGCAACTCTACTTTCAAGGGAAATAGAGCTGACATCAGGCACATTCCAGCTCACGAGCATGACTCTTCCAGAATCTTAGTGCCATTGTCTTTGCATCACTAGATTCTGTTATTCAAGGGCTATTTTCTTTATAGTTCTCTAAACATGAAGAGAATCATTCTTACCTGTTTGCACACAGCCCATTTTCACTAACTAAAAATCGGAGGGTGTAACAAGATACTACCAGATCGATGACCTAAGGAAACTATCAAAGTTTTTAATTATCTACTTCCCTCATTTATTCTTAAAAGATTATTCACAAACCATATCTCTTAACCATTATTTCTTAATTTAATTTTTTTTTCATTTTTTCTTATCTAATTTAAAAGAACTAATAGTAACTATCATCATTTTAGCACTTATTTTAGCTTAGGGAGCTTTCAACACACATTCACCCCTGCACGCACGCACATACGTGCACACATACTATAAGAATCCCATCCGGGTGATTTTTATGCTTTCATTTCATATAAAGTTAAAATTGGATCTTTGGAATCTTCCTACATCCATAACTTCTATACTTTTCAGCCGTGAATGTGACTAGCTTGACTAAATAAAATCTTCATGACTATAGGCATGTGACTTCCTTAATAACTTTGCAATTCTAATGCAAAATTTCCCATTCTCTTCCCAGTTCTACAAACCAAGAATTTGTTTCCTAAAAACACTGTCTGATGGCCTTGTCTTTGAATGCTAATCAGTTTAGACTGCACTGAAGCTTAGGCTGTAGAGTGCATTTATTACAACATTCTAGAAGAAGGTTTGGGGATAAAATCTTTTTAGTTATTCCAGAATAAAAACTAGAAAGCTCCTCTGGAGCTCAACAAGTGGGAGAGTTAGGCAAAAGCTCTCCTGGACCTCTCAGTACGTCTGTGGATAACTTCTTTGCACTCAACAGAGGTAGATACATTGCTTACTCTTTGCAGGCATGATAGATGTACCCTGTGAACATCTTGCATTCTCAGGAGAATTCTTGGTATACACGACATTGTTAATAATAATAATGGATTTAAGAAACAAATGAATCCCCTGCCTCTTCCACATGAGAACAAAGCAGCCCTAATTATCTAGTGCTAGGAAGTCCTTGCCAGTGTGGATTTATGTTCCTTTCCAAACTAGATTATAGCGTCACAATTGATTTTCTTTTTCCAATTCTAATTTTCTGGGCTTATTAAAATGACTCTAAACCAAACTGCTTTCAAAGAAATAATATTGGCTTTCTCCCATTATTCCTCCTTTTTCCCCCTTGTCCTCTTTCTACTAAATCAAATTAATATACTTTAAAAATAGAAAAGATAAGTGATTATATAATCTTCTAAGGGAGGCAGGAAGCCATGGGACACAAGAACGGAGAATGTTCACACATCGGCATATTTCTACACTCTGCATGCAGATCCAAGTCTTCTGTGGCCCAGTTCTGTGGGGATCCAGACAATGGCAAGTCAGAAGGCTCTTCCCAGTTCGTAGGTCCCAGTTGTATAAAACACCTTCTGAAGACAAAGAATGCCTCTTGAAGCCCGGGGAATATACCACCATTCTGCTCTGAGCTCACGATATTCACTGCCTGGAGGAGACTTAATCTTGACACGGGAAAGAAAGAGAGAATTTGCAGGAGTCAGTTAGGTATTGCCATCATTGTCTTTTTTTAAACTTTATTTATGGTGCCCCTTCATACATAAACTCTATCTCATACACACATACACACACACAGGAGGAGAGAAAGAATGAGAGAGGAGAGAGGGAGGGAGGGAGGAAAGGAAGGAGAGAGAGAGAGAGAGAGAGAGAGAGAGAGAGAGAGAGAGAGAGAGAGAGAGAGAAAACACAGATAAATCTCAAGGCTCCAGCCATGGAGTCATTTCAGTTAAACAATGGTGTTTCACTAGGGCAAAGAGATCATCTCCTCTGACTGTATTGCTAAGGACAGTTCATGACTACCTCCAGTCTAATAAATCAGAACTCAGATTTTATCAAAGTACTGTAAGCTGAGGATGCTATTCTGTGTGAACGGAGTTATTTTAAGAAGCAACCAGAATTTGCATTTCCAAACTATTAGGAGACAAAACGAAGGGAAAAAAATTTAAGTGCATGTACATTTATACATGTTTTAAAATCTAATTTGGGGTCACAGCTGTAATTGCCAAAGCTTTGGATTGTGTGTCATGCTGGAATAATGTCATGTTAGGGGATGTAAAGCATTCAGCATTGCTTTCTGCTTCGCTGCTCCCTAAGTGGGATGCTATTTCAATACAACACCTACCACTTTTAGGTTTTCATGCTTAAGTATGTCTTGCTGGATGAAATCAAGCTACAAATTGGATGAAATTGGGTCCTCCCAGTTGATTCTTCTGCTGCAAACTTCAAACCCAACTGTTTTCAAAGTCCAGTTCTATGAATTCAGAATTTAAATTACCATGATTGCTTGCACTGAAAAATAGAAAAAGTCAACTTGATTCATGGATAAAAAGCCAATATTTTTTTAATAATATCATACCAAAGTTTATTGATTACATGAGACGAAAATTTCTGTAATGAAAAAGGCAAGTTGCATTCATAAAAGATGGCATTCACGTTCATTTTAGAAAGCAACGAAGTAGATGTAAAAAATTGAAAAATGTAATATTGCAGTTCAATTTTTAACCACAAAAATGAAATTAACTCTTTTTTTTCTCACAAGCTTTTGAAATGCTGCAAACAAAGATGGTACACGTGATACTATAGAAAGCATAAACTACAGGAGCTGAGGCATCGTGTGTTGTTGCTTAGGCAAAGTCATGTCCCTCAAGTGACTCCATACTTACTGAGAACATGTCATGCCTCTCCTTTCATCCTTGAAGTTGAGTTCATACTAATGGCATACCAGTCTGTGGTTGCAACAAACATCCCTTTATCAATATTCCGGTCCTTCCAGTTGGCAGCTAAATGTGCATTTGGAAAAATGACTATGTTCATAAAATGTGACCATTCTGCCCTTAGAGGGTTTATGTTTCCCTGAGTTGTACAAAGGTGGTGGGTAGGTTACAGATTTACTGTGCTGTGGAGAGAGTTAAAGCTGAACTTAGCCAGAAACAAATCAAGGCTTCAAAGGCAATTATTACCACTGTTTCTAAAGATGGTTAAATTAATTTTCAAAAATATATTCATTGTGAAGACAAAAATTTCAAGACAGTGGTATTTTGCCTAGCAATATAATTGGTGAGGCAACTCTAATAAAATGAACTGTGCAAAACAAAAGTCCTTATTCCGCAAACCTAATTCAATTCAGCTAACTGGATGCTGTATTTTTAGAAAAAGAAAGAAGTAACTCAGGAAATATACGGTACTCACCATACATAATTACTGTAACGACTTATGCAAATTTCCATTGACCAATGTCATCCTAAGTCATTACATTTTCTAATATTTTCTAATAATAATATCAGAAAAAAATACTAAAAATAAACTTTCTGTGAGATGTGTTTGATTTTGTTTTAAATGAAAGAGAAGATATTTTAATAACGTAAGTGATTAAAATCATTCTGCTAAATGGGAACAACATTGTGCAGAGATTGCTCTGTTCATGTCAGAGAATGTGATTCTCTGATCCAGGTACCCTGCAGAAGTAAACATTGGAGGAATCATTTAGGCAAAAATGTTTCATGGAGCTAGGCATAAGCAGTACAAGACATGATCCTCGCTGAGCCATGTCCAGAAACAGCAATCCATGTTAATGCTTGCCATTATTCTACAGCGCACAGCAGGTCTTGGTGTGTGGTTCTGAACCTATTTACACACTGTACCTATCTTACCGTTCCTTTTTCCCTTCCTCTCTGTCATTTTCTTCCTCTCGTCAGGAACTATCATGAGCATTTATTCCCAGTCATCTATTGGATAGGTCTAGACCTGCTTTCTTTATCTTGCACAAATTTATCACAGGTACTGCTGCTGAACCTTTAGGATACACCGAGAAACCTCTACAATTGAGTGGGACAATGAAAGTGGTTTGTTCACTCTGCTTCCCAAATGAAAAACTTTGTACAAAGAAGTTGGGGGAAAAATGTAAATGTCAGAGGAAGTTTATTCCAGTGTGTGTGTGTGTGTGTGTGTGTGTGTGTGTGTGTGTGTGTGCATGTGTGGGGGGGGAGAGAAACAGAATGAGAGACAGAGACAAACAGAGAGACATAGACAGAGAGACAGAGATTTATATAACAAAACTATCCCTGTCTGTCTATAGGATCCTCCTTCCTTATGGATCTTATATTAATTAACTTGTTTACTCACTAAAAATTATTGTTAGCACTCTAGTCATACTCAAAACAGGTTCAAGATCATCTGTAAATAAGTGCAGATAAGTGAAAAGGTGAGTCTCCTTCTGTCCATGATTCTCATAGAAATTGAATAATGCTCTACTTTTCCTCCTATATCAGCTATAATATTACAAACAAGTGTTCTTTTTGTCCACATCCTCCTTCTTGCATTTTATAAGGGCTCACTTCGTATCCCTGTCAGGCTTGTAACTCACTATGTAGATGGGGCTAGCCCTGAACCCCCAGAGGTCTACTGCTGTGTGATCCCCAGTGCTGACACTGACGTTGTGTAACACTGTGCCTGACTCCTTTTTGTAGCCTTTAACAGCCCATTTTTCTATGCCTGCACTTCTTGTTCATTTCTCCGTATAAAATTATCTCAAGTGTAGGGCTGAAGTGTTGTCTGTTGTTCATCAGGACAACAAAAAAGCAGGGAAGCCCATCAAGTGGACAAATTCTATTCAAGTGGGAAACAATGCCATTGGTCTGAGTGCCATGTTAATAAACATCAATATACACAACAGGATGTTTTTAAACAGAAACACATATAAAATAAGGTTCTGTATTGATCACTTGATGAAAATGTGACCAGAGGCTTTTAGGAACTCAGTCTTATATTTCTCTTAGAGAAACGGCCACATTCTCATAATGAATGTTTGGTGACTGTTTAGAGCAGAGCAAGACATTATGTATCTGTGTATCTATTTTATGCCTTCTTGTTCTTGATGTGACACATATTGAAGAAAGAAGAAATCATCACTAATAAAAAACCTATAACTGACTATGTTAAAATATAATGTAAATATCAATAAATGACAAAATCCTACACTACTATCAACTGTGATTTCTAAACCTAATGTGAAAAGTATAAAAATCAAATGATGATTATTCAAAATTTCTGGAAACTGATAGTTATATTATTTTATAATATGCTTATGTAACTATTTTGGATATAAAGGAAATCATGCAAGTAATAAAAATAGAGCTAATACATATATATAAACTGTATGTAGTTAACAATAACAAGGACATGCCTAATTGTGTGGCATATAACACAAGTAAAAGGAATATAGGTTCAAAATTATGGTTTCAAAAATTATACACTAAAACTTAAGACATAATAGTAATTAATAAATAAATAAAGGAAAATTTGAACCTGGATATGTAAACATGGTCTCAATATATGAAGAAGAATTTAATTTCTTAAATAAGACAAGTTGATAATGTAAAATATCAATTATCCCAAATAAATGTATAGATTCAACATAGTTAAGCTTTTATTCTTAATGGTTGTTTTAATAAATATGCTTTAAGCCTACATAGATAACAAAACATGCAAATGCCATCGTCATTTAAAAAGAATAATAAATGAAGGCTTCTTCAACAAGATAAGAAGATAAACTGCCTGGTTATTACAACAAAAGTTATATATTAGCATAAGAACCAACAAATGAATCAATGTATCAAATAGAGCACAAATAGACAAATTAATACACACTTTATTTAATTCAACACAAAGATAATTTGATATCAAACTGTGTTGGAGGGGTGGTAGTTAATTTTGCAGAGCAAAGTACAGCCTACTATCAACCCTGAATACAAGGTAGCACTCAAAGCTAGTAGAAAATGTGTAGGAAAAAAATACTGGGACTAGAGAGATAGTGGAGCAATTAAAGCATATGCTGTTCTTTCAGAGGGCCCAGGTTTCATTCTCAGCACCCATAACAGATAGTTCAGTCTCCTGTAACTCCAGCAACAAAAGCTCTGGTACTCTCTTCTTGACTTGAAAGGAACACACACACACACACACACACACACACACACACACACAGGTGTATATAACTCCCCACACATAGACACACACACATAATTAAAGATAAAATTAACATATTTTTTAACATTTGTAGGAAAATGAAATGATACTTAATGGATGATGAAAATCATTTAATAAATTTGGAAATGCAAATCCTATCAAAAGAATTATGAATGAACAAGTAAATATATAACAAAATACTAAGGAAGGGTATTTGTAATGTGTGAAAGCAGTGACTACATGTAGAAAAGTATAGGAACTCATATGTGTGTTATGTGTGTGCGTGGTTATCGATCTTGGATACACAACTATTTTTATTTGTTAACTTTAGCTTAATAAAATTTAAAAGTTTAAACAATGCAAAAACAATGAACATAAACTTTATAAAAGAGAAAATTAAGGAAAGCACTAAAAAGCAGTAACTTGCTTAAAAATAATTAAAATGTTAAAATTAAAGCAACAACGTGACAACTTACTTTTTAAAGGGAGAAATAATCAAAATTGTGAAGTCACAAATTGTTGGTTAAAAAAGACATAACAACGCTGAACATAGCGGACAAGGAGGACTACTGAGAACTCAAGAACAATGGCAATGGGTTTTTGATCCTACTGCACCTATTGGCTTTGTGGGAACCTAGGCAGTTTGGATGCTCATCTTACTAGACCTGGATGGAGGTGGGTGGTCCTTGGACTTCCCACAGGGCAGGGGACACTGATTGCTCTTTGGGCTGACGAGGGAGGGGGACTTGATTGGGGGAGAGGGAGGGAAATGGGAGGCGGTGATGGGGAAGAGACAGAAATCTTTAATAAATGAATAAAAAAAATGTGAGAAGGGAAAAAAAAGACATTACAAATTTCTTACAAGGGAAACAAGCTTTATATTTGAGAGGATAATATACACCTCTATAATATTAATAGAAGTTTCTATTAAGATTGTCCAATGTAGCACATACATTTTGTAAGAGAGTGGCCCATTAATGTTCCCTGTCCCATCTAAATATGACAAATCTAATGTCTTCAAACAGAAAAAAAAATATGTTAGCATTTTGTTTTCTTTTTCTCAATTTTGGGTCAAGCAATGACTCTATTGACTAAGTAAGTTAATTAGGTTAAAAGGAAAAATACAAACACCCAGAAAATGATTCAAATGTTCTCACTGACTGTGGAGCACTGAGAATACTAGTGTGTCTTCCTCATTCATCCATATTGACTGAATTTGTAGAAGGCACTTTGATGACTTGGGGTATTTACTTGTACATGAGTCTATTTTCATACCTATGATTAGCAGGTTTCCACAGCCATGATTATGTACCACAGGCATCTGTTTTTCTCCACTTGGTTGAGACAAACAACCCAAAGTGTAAAATATGCAGAGGTGGAAACTCCCTATATCAACCTTATGATTCAAAACTCTTTAAC
This sequence comes from Alexandromys fortis, assembly GCF_014885135.2. Classification (NCBI taxonomy): domain Eukaryota; kingdom Metazoa; phylum Chordata; class Mammalia; order Rodentia; family Cricetidae; genus Alexandromys; species Alexandromys fortis. The sequence continues at coordinate 10,103,023 of NW_026067957.1, read as the reverse complement.
AAAGTTGTTTGTGATCCTCATAGCACAAGTCTCCTGGGCATCAACATCAATGATGTCATTAGTGTCTGACCTGCCTCGATGAAATGGCAGGACACAGGCTCTGAAATACTAACTTAAATCGATGGAAATAACAGAATATTCTATTTTTCCTTCTTGTTCTTCAATGTTTTCTCTTTCCTTGATTAAACTTAATGTATCTTATCATATTAATATATTTGTAATAATAGTTTTAACAAAAACAGCAATGTCAATTGTTTTAATCTTAAATGAAAATTTGTGAAATATATTTTGATTACTGTTCCTCTCCCCCATTTCTTCCCAAATCCTCCATTTCTCTCCATGCACTCAGTCCTACACTTTCTTTTTCTTTCTTTAGAAAACAAGCAGGAAAATAAATTAAAAACAATAATAAAAAAGAACAAAACATATGAAACATACAGACACAGGCACACACACAACAGAACCAATAAAATCATTAAAAATTGAAAACAATAACAGACAAGCAAAGAAACCGGTAAGATTAAAAAGTAATTTTCCCAAACAGAGCAAAATGAATCAAAAAATTCTACAAAAAAATACAATAAAGTTCATTTTTATTGGTCATCTACTGCTGGATATGGGGCTGAAACATGATTAATAAAAACTCAGGGTCAGAAATTGGAGATGAACCTGAAGATCCAAAAAGTAAAACAGCTGGCCACTGGCTCTTACCTCAATCTCAGTCTGAAATGGCAATCCTGCCTGCTGGAATCTCAAAGTGAGACCATGTGTCTGAGAGCTTTCTCTCTGTTTTATATTCCTTTCAAGGGCTGGGATTAAAGGTGTGCACCACTGGGATTAAAGGTGCCTGTCATTGTGGCTGCTGGGATTAAAGGTGTTATCATAACCTGGCCTATAAGATTGACCAGTTTTATCCTCGGATATTCAGACACTCTTTATTAAAATACAGTTGAAATGCCACTACTTGGGGTCTACTCTTAGGTGTGGTTTAATTACTCAGTAATACTCTATTGAACAAAACTAATTTTTCCATTGCAAGCAGTTGATAATTGAAGGTAGCTTGTCAGTTAGGGATGAGTTCATGTCTACTTCACCCTCTGTCCACACTGGAAGCATGCTTGGTCCTACACAGGACCCCTGCATGCTGCCACGGTCGCTGTGAGTTCATATGTGCATAAGTTCTGTAGTGTCTAGAAGACACTGTTTTCTTAGAGTCATCCATGTCTCTGAGTCTTAAAATCTGTTATCGTTTCCTCATAGTTTCTTAAACACTGAGAGGAAGGATTTGATTAGGACATCCCATTAGGACTGCACATTGCCTAGCTGTGGTTCTCTGTATTTATTCTCATCTACAGCAAAAGGAGGCTTCTCTGATGAGGGCTGAGCAATCATCCTCTTGAAGTAGATTGGTGCCGCCAGAAACATGTTTCTCACTTTCATGAAAAGTTCTAAGTTTTTAAAATATTTAAATACCATATTCTGTAGTCTTTGAAATATCTGAAGAATACCTATCTATCTGAAATGCATCTCTTAAACCTAGGGAACATAACTAACATGACTACAAGCTTGACTATTATAGATGACTATCTATAAACTATATTTCTTAAACATACAATGCATTTTTATTGAGCTGCACAAACACAAAACTTTAATCAAGAGCAGAAATATACATATAACAAAATTGAGCTTAAATTTATATCAAAAAAACAAGATCCATATCAATGCAAAGTATTCATAGCTATAGCATATCCCCCTTTAAATGTAAATGAACATTTATAAACACTAGCTGGGATTTTTGGGCATAGGTATTTCTAAACTGCTTCCTGCTTTTTTGTTGGGCCAAGAAATTTTTGGGGTGTTCACAGCAACCTTTCAGGGGTCTTGGTACATCAAACCATGTTATCATGAAAGGACTCTCATCTTCTGTTCCAAAGCAACAAATCCTTAGACCTAAATTTTAAAGTCAAGATACCTTTAAAATATATATGTTGATTTAGCTTAGCAGCCCGTATAATGAAATGTCTCTCTGCACTAAACTCCTTCACAGTCAAATATTCAAAGAAAACACAAAAATATACATATTCCACACTTTCTGTGTATATTCCATTTTTACATGGTTTATTTTTCTTTATTCCTTTAATCTATGACTCTCTCTGTACTCTGTCTCTTTAAAGAGCTCGTTTTATTTTTAAAACCATTTACTTTTTGAAATAATTGTCTATATTTTTCTAAACCTATGTACATTTATCCAACACTGTGACCCATTTAGAGTTTTTTTTTTTAAATCTGAATCTGTTTTTATTACGTATTTGTAATTATTTTTCTGGCCAGGTACACTTTCTTTTTTTAATGCTAAGCATTTAAGGACCAACTTTGCAGTCCTGCCTACTTGCTCTGCCCAATCCAACATGGTGGACCATGTTATCTGCCTCTGAGAGACATTCTCTCTGCCCCAGATCAAGGGTCACATTGGGTTTTTTTCACCATTAGACAATTTGTAACATGCTTCTCACAGACCCCATTTAAATGGTCGGCCTCCTGAAATAGCCAGAGCTGTTCCTGTCACTAACTCAAACCAGCAAACCACCATTTCAAAACTGTGTGGTTTTTTTGATGCTACAACTGAATTAGGAAGACCTCTATAAAAGGAGTCATGTTTGCTGCCAGCAGACAAAGCCTATTCAGAAAAAAAAAAAAATGCTAAACTTTTTTTTAGTGTCTAGAATTTCTTTTTTATTGATATTATTGAGCTCTACATTTTTCTCTACTCTCTTCCCATCCTCTCCCCTCCCCTTCAACCCTTTCCCATGGTGCCAATGCTCTCAATTTACTCAAGAGATCTTGTCTTTTTCTACTTCCCATGTAGATTAGATCTATGTATGTCTCTCTTAGGGTCCTTGGTGTTGTCTAGGTTCTCTGGGACTGTGAATTGTAGGCTGATTTTCTTTGCCTTATGTCTAAAAGTCACTTATGAGTGAGTATACATGATATTTGTCTTTCTGGGTCTGGGTTACCTCAGTCAATGTGATGTGACATTTTCCAGATCCATCCATTTGTCTGCAAGTTTCAAGATGTCATTCTTTTTTGTGCTGTGTAGTACTCCATTTTGTAAATGTACCACATTTTCCTTATCCATTCTTTGGTTGAGAGAATTGCCAAGTTCAAAACACTAATGATAACTTATGCTGAATAGTTTTTGAGGTAAAGGGAACACTCCTGCATTGCTGGTGGGAGTGCAAACTTGTACAGCCCCTTTGGATATCAGTGTGGTGATTTCTCAGAAAATTAGGAAACAACCTTCCCCGAGACCCAACAATACCACTTTGGGGTATATACTTAAAAGATAATTGTACCACAAGGACATGTGCTCAATTATGTTCATAGCATCATTATTTGTCATAGCCAGAACCTTGAAACAACCTAAGTATCTAGAAATTCTTTCCAGGTTCTCTCAAGTTTTATGTGGATTTAGCTGACACACATGGGTGCCAATCTGTTAGCAGAGGCTGTTCGTTCATTCCCAGTCGTTTAGACCTGAAATAATCACACAGAAACTATATTGGTTGGCCAAGATCTTAAGTATATTTCTGGCTAACTCTTCTTTTTTTTTCCGAGACAGGGTTTTCTCATAGCTTTTTTGGTTCCTGTCCTGGAACTAGCTCCTCTAGACCAGGCTGGCCTTGAACTCACAGAGATCCGCCTGTCTCTGCCTCCTGAGTGCTGGGATTAAAGGCATGCGCCACCACTACCCGGCTTCTGGCTAACTCTTATATCTTAAATTAACCCATTTCTATTATTTTTTTTTTACCATGACTGTCATGGTTTATTGGCAAGGTTGTAGGGCAGACAACTGTCTCCTCTAGTGGCTACATGGCATCTCTGTTTGACTCTGCTTACTCTCTCTATACATCTCTTCCAGTCTAGCTATATTCTGTACTGCTATAAACCAAAGCAGTTTCTTTATTAACCAATGGAAATAAAACATATTCAGAGCATACAGAGGGAATCCCACATCATATGTTTTAATTTAAAGTAATACTGAGGGACTGTGATAAGGCGCTGTGAGTAAAGACACTTGCTACTGAGAATGATAACCTGAGGTCAATCCCTAGTTAGAGAACCTATGACCTCTACAGCATGCATCTTCATGTGTACACATGTGTGTATTTATAAATAACAAATACATACAAATAAAAATAATATTCAGGTGATATGTCCTTGAGAATACATTGAATCCTGCCTTCAAAAATTAACTTTTACTTAAAACAAAATACAAGAAACATATCAAAGAAGTTGTGAACAGGAGTTGGGAAATATGAGTCAAAAACAAAATGCATAAAGAAAGATTGTGTTCATAGTTTTTGGGCCATTTTGACTTTATGTCATCTACATGAATTTTTTTTGTGTGTTTAAAAACAAGATGAAATAACTGAAGCTATGGCTTCTTTTTTTTTAACAAGAAAATGATTAATCTGTTCTCTCAAGAATTCCCAAATAATTCTCTAATTTTTAATCCAGTCAATCCAACTTCTACATCTCATTGTTTCAGTTAATCTCAATGAAGGACTGATCCTAAAATGGATTTTAGCTTCCTTCACATCTTCACACCATTATCTATGTGCTTCTTTTGGAAACACTCCTGGGATTTTGAGATGACTGCATGTTCATTGGTGTCCAACTCTTCCTCAGCCTATCTTCCTTTGGCAACTTCTCCTGTGTGTACCCACTTGTCACTAAATTCCTAATTATAGCCCAGATCCTCTTACATCCTCTTACACAGATCAGGATGCACAACCACTCTCAAGCATTATTACCAGTATAGCTAAAGATTCAAAGTCGGTATCTTTATTTCTGTGCATTCTTGTGAATTCCATAAATATTTTCTACATTTGTTTATGGCTGGTCTGAAGTCAACCCCAAATTTAACATATATCTCAAGGGATTGTATATATTTCTTCGGAGGTAGCCCCCTCTACTTCCTACAACATGTCTAGCTAAGTATAATGGCTGTAATGGTTATCTGGAAGTCATTCTCTTTCTTCTCTATCCTTCATTTTCAGAATTCAATATGTTACAAACCGTAAACATTTATAATAATGTCCCCCAATGTATATTCCCTTACCAGTAGTTGCCATATTATCTGCAAATCTGTTAGAAATACAAATTTTTAGAATAAGCATGCACCACATTGCTAGAATCAAAGCACTTGGAAGACTGAGTCTACAGGATGGTATGTGTTACTTCAAAGCCAGACAACACTATATAGCAAACTCTGTCTCCAAAAATCAAAACAAATACCCAAAACAAACAAACAAACAAAACAAAACAAAAAACAAGCAAACAACACTCAGATAATGGCTGATGTTTAGAGTAGCAGGGAGAGCATACATTTTCATTGATTCTTTTATTCAGTATCTATTTATAACTGTGTACATTATATAT
>NW_026067957.1:10095426-10097568 GCF_014885135.2 Alexandromys fortis | reverse complement strand
ATATGATATTAGGTCCTGGGAATTCAGAATTAGTATGGGCCTGGAATTTTCCTGTACAAAGTTTTCTACCTAATCTGAAGATCTGGTACATGGCCACTAATTTGGAAGAAGAGAACAAAGAGAGAAGTCTTCTGAAGGGAACAGGTAAATTACTGTGGAAAAAAAGTAAGGAGGAAAAGAATCTTTTCTTGAGAAAATGAGACAGCCTGGAGAAAGAAGATGTGGAGACTCAGAGAGTGAAGTAACAAATGAAATGCAGAAACTGGCACCCATGTCCTCCTCAGGTAAAAAGAACAGCACAGCTGACAAACCATTCTCAGGCTGGTGATGGAGGCTACAAGGAGAGAGAGAGAGAGAGAGAGAGAGAGAGAGAGAGAGAGAGAGAGAGAGAGAGAGAGAGAGAGAGAGATGCTTGAAATGAGGCTGGGGAGACAAAAGAGGCCAAATGAAAGGGAATCAATCAACTAACTTAGAATCAATTTGGATTCTACTCTAAAGACAACAGTTAATTAAGATAATTGTAGGTACTCGTTGAAAGAATAGGGACAAAGTGATATGTGTGGCTCTATTTTCATTATAAAATATTTTATTAAGGATAAATTTATTTGATTTTTTGTGTATGAATGTTTTGCTTGCATATATGTGTATGTGCACTGTTGCTTGCAAAAATCCTGGACGAGAGTGGTAGATCCTTGATTTTGTAGTTAAGGATGGATTTAAACATCTGTGTTGCCTCTGAGAACTCAGCCTGGTCTCTCAAATGTTCTTAACTGACAAAACATCTCTCTAGCCACCAGTGAATAGCTCTGTTGACCTACAAGGTCAGGACATACAAGCAGCACTTGTTTTGTTTTTTCATTGATTGTTCTGCTTTGTTAGAGGTTGGGGTCAGATCAGGGTGTCCATGTAGATATGGTGAAAAGGAGCTCAGGGCTTTTGTATTAACACTTTTAGCAGTGAAGTTAAATGTTTCTTCAAATGCATCTTCTTTTGTTGCTGTTGTTTGTTTATTTTTAAACCTGTGATCTCTATCATCCAGAGAATCAATTTGCAATGGTTTTCAGTTCTCTTGGCTTGGACATCTCACTCACATATTGCTTTAATTTATACAATATTTGAAGCTTGATTTAGCTCCTCTGTTGTTTTCTTTCACTTATTTAAATGTAAGTGTGCTCAGTAGGTGGGTGACTATATTTGTCAAGTCACCCCCTGGTCTTCTTAAAAATGAAGAAACAAATAATTTTATATGACAGAAAGATGCTGTATAAATTAAGTGGATAAACTATTTTTCTCTTACAAAATATCCTTTTTTGGATCTCTGTCTACTTTCGGGCTACTTTTGTTGCTGTGTGGAATGGGAACAGAGTTGTGGATAATACTCAGACCTTGTAGTTGGTGTAATTATCAGAGCTCTAGATTACTGGACAGTGCAAGGATTTTTTTATGCATTATATGGGCTGAAGGAAGCAGATTAGAATCATAATGACCTGTCCCACAGAGAAGAGCTCCAGCTTAGGTTTCCTGTGAACCCCTGAGAAAGCATCCTAAAACTCATCCTTTACAAAGGGGCTCCCCTAATAATCATATTCTAACTTGGATGCAGCTATTTCAGCTGCAGCATTATTTCCAACTCAGGAAATGTTTTCCAATGTAAAGAAAAATAAAAAATATTTTAGCTATTCAAAAAAAGAGAAAAGATGAGAAAACAAGCAAACAGAAAACAAAACAACTTTGCTTTGTTTTGTTCTTTTCCAGATATAAAAGCAGATTGCCCAACTAATTGGGGCCCCCGCCAGTTTTTGTTTTCCAAAAACCTTGGCCTTGACCTTATTTACAAACAAACCAATCTATGAATTCATCCAATTATCAGCGAGGTTAATTCCTAGTCCAAGAAAATTATGCATTAACACAGTTGCTCCTGAAACCTTACCCTATTTGAGTTTTATCTTACCATTGATTGATGTGAGCTTTTCTCTGTCCACAAGAGATTACAGTGTTTAAGAATTCACTGGGCAGTGGTTTCCACACACCTTTAATACCAGCACTCAGGAGGCAGAGGCAGGTGGATCTCTGTGAGTTCAGGGCCAGCCACTTACTCTTGTCTACAGAGTGAGTTCAAAGACAATGAAATCCTGTATATAT